>NC_054498.1:2212908-2812908 GCF_017639515.1 Carcharodon carcharias
ATTCTTTTGATCCATTGCAGAACAAGATACCTGCGTCACTAAAGGGTGGTGTACATTGGTTTAATATTACAAGGGCATGATTTCTCCACGAGTCAATTGATAATTCAGCAGCTAAGATAAAAGCAAAATACTGCGGATGCTGGAAATCTGAAACAAAAACAGAAAATGCTGGAAGAAGAGTCATACGGACTCGAAACATTAACTGTTTTTTTTTCCTCCACAGATGTTGTTAGACCTGCTGAGTTTTTCCAGCATTTTCTGTGTTGATAATTCAGCAGCTGTTACACTTGCTCTCCAAGTTCTGGCTCAACATATTCAATATTTGTCTGCTGATGTTTGTTTGCAGCACTAGTGTAGCTCCATCCAATGAATGTTCACATTTTCTATAAACCTCTCTGCAAGATGGTAGAGATAGTGATCTGGTTTAACAGGTTACACAATATTTTTGACTAGTATTACGAATAAAAGTTTTCTCCAGGAACTGCCTTCCTGTCTATCCTGAAGCTGCTGCCTCGAAGGTGACAATATTCACAGCGTCAGCTCCTCACTCAACTGGATATTTTTCAGATGTGAGCTGGACAGTGAGTGTCAGCCAGGGCAAGCTGAGGGCAAGCTCAGTCAGTGCCCTCAGCCAGTGTCCACCAGTTTACTTCCCAGCCACAGGCTCACACTGATTATTGCTTCCCCAAGTTTGGCATAGTCTAGGACAGACACACTACTGATTCATTCCTTATGGCAGGGACACTGAGAAGCTCATGGGCCATCAGGGAAAAGCTTAGACACCACTGGCTTCATTATCCTGTACAAATGTTATGAGATTGGGTTCTTCGTTGGACTCACCATTTTGCTGTACACTTGTTACACAATCTAATTGTCTGATGTCCCTTGCAGTTCCACTGTATTTCTATTATAAAAAATCTTACACTTCCTTTCAAGATTTTTTCGTAGTGAATTTCTATATCCTGATTTATAATGGGAGCTACCTATGTAAACTTGTCACATTGTAGTCACAGCTGCTGTCAACAGTGGCAAGGGAGTGTCATTACAATGTGTCAAGTTTGCATATTTTGTGATTCATTTTTCAGGCAAGTGTTTCCCTGCCATACTGATCCTGTAAAATCCCTACAGCTTCGAATCCTTGATCAGAAGTGTTTTCCCACAGCTGCTACCTGCCCTCCCTGCTCCCACAGATGCACCTTCTAATTATCACTCCATTTTAAATCGATGCCTCCTGCCCCCTGTGGTATTGCTTCACTTTTCCCCCTGCTTCCTCCCACTGGCACCCAGCATTTGACATGAACAAGAGCTGATATCTCATGTGCACTGGCTGCTTGTAAAATACTGATACAACCTATCTGCCTCACAGCTTGAGTAAACTTACTTGTTCACTCTTTCACTCGTTCTTTCACTTGCTCATCTACTCACACTAAAGCAGTAGTGACTGTACAGTGAGATATTGCTTAGATCTTATCTGAGCATTTAGTTCATGGTTAGTGCACCTGTCCACTACAAATATGTAAAATATTGAAATTATCTCCAGAGTTCTCTTCAGTTTGGTTTCATTGCAGTCTGACTTCACCCCACATGGATTCACTTTGATGAAATCTGGAAATGGGCGTTCTGTTTGTTTTTCAGTTCAAGTGCCAGGACCAGCTCAAAATCTGGTTGCACAAGCAAACTCGCCGACCTCAATCACAGTCACGTGGCAGGAACCTCACTCGGACAATGGGCCTATCGCAAACTACAAACTCTACTATATGGAAAAGGGAGCAGGGAGTGAACAGGTGAGAAAAGCATCCAGAATCTAGGCAGGACCATCAGCATCGGGAAAGCCAGGGAATTTAGACAGCAGCCAGTTAGTTGGCACCAAGGTCGAGTGTTGAAGGCATGTAGATGGCTGGAGAGAAGGGTTTGTTTCTGTAGATAATGGCAAAAAGTGAGTTACAGTGGGAGATGAAGCAGTGGATCATAGTTTCATCACTGAGACGATGTAGGGAGGAGATTGAGTGTGTAGACAGATTTCGACACCAGGAGCAAGTAGAGAGTGAGGGGCCGCTGCCTGAGTAGGTGCCGGATGTAAACCTCGGTGTGTGTGTGGCTGAGTTACTGGAATATTTTCCTTTGAGGGAGTTAAGGTTAAAACACTGCAGCTTGTGTAAGAATAATTGAATCCAAGCTTTTTCACCTATGCTACTATAAGCTGTGTTATGGGTTAGGAAGGCAAGAAAACCTACAGTGAGTGACTCACCTTCTGACTTCTCATAGCCTACAAATCAGAAGTGTGATGGAATACTCTCCACTTGCCTGGATGAGTTGCAGCTCCCACGACACTCTAGAAGCTTGACACTATCCAGGATAAAGCAGCCCGCTTGATTGGCACCACATCCACAAACATTCACTCCCTCCACCACCGACGTACAGTAGCAGTAGTGTGTACCATCTACAAGATGCACTGCAGGAATTCAGCAAGGCTCCTTAGGCAGCACCTTCCAAACCCAAAACTTCTATCATCTCGAGGGACAAGGGCAGCAGACAAATGGGAACACCACCACCTGGAAGTTCCCCTCCAAGTCACTCACCATCCTGACTCGGAAATATATTGCTGTTCCTTCACTGTCGTTGGGTCAAAATCCTGGAACTCCCTCCCTAACAGCACTGTGGGTGTACCTGCAGCGGCTCAAGAAGGCAGCTCACCACTACCTTCTCAAGGGCAATAAATGCTGGCCTAGCCAGCGACGCCCACATCCAGGAATGAATGAAAAAAAGGATAAACTGCTGCACAGGTTGATATCTGTCTCTGGTTATGATACTGTTTAAGAACTCATAATCTTTATACCCATTTCTCCAACTACAAAAACATGGCACTCACCAGCAGCAGCTACCCTACTCTATAACACTGATGTGAAGTGCCCCCACATTTGTACTCGTCATTTACTGACACGCAGTGAATTTACACAAGATCTTGTGCAGAACGGCACAAGTGCTGGTGCTATTATGAAGAACGCTGTTACTCAGGCTATGATTGGGGCCAATGACCACACACAATAGATGTGGGATTGGGAAGTTCTGTTGTTGGAGGATTGAGCTCTATTGGACCGAATGACCTTACCTCCTGGTCTGGGTGGATTTTGTGGAGGGGGCAGGCCTGAAAGCGGGGTGCAACCTTGTTTCGACAGCGAACATGATGTGGGGCGGCATTTCACCAGCGGTGGCCATATCACACCATCCCAATGAAGGATGCTGGACGTGCCTCCAAAAGCTGCTGATCCAATCAGAGTGCCCAAAAGAGAGGCTCCCCTCCCCCAGAAACCACTGCGGGGGGGGCTGCCAGATTTCAGCTAGTGGTCACCCCATGCATTACGTGGGTAAAATGCTTGCAGAGGTTGGTTATGACCTTTAATTGTCCAATTCAGTGGCTGAATTGGCCTCCTGGTGGGTGACATCTTCTCCACTGCTGGCAAAATGGAGGCAACGGGAAGATGTTGCACTCCTCTCACCATATCCCCGCCCCAACCCGAGGCCATCCCTCACTATTCGTCAGCTTTCCCATCTCCCATTCTGCCCCCAAAGCACCCGGAAAATTTCAGACTACATTTCTGCCCTCTTGTTGTGACCCACAGAACAGGAAGGTTGTGTGAGAGAATCAACACCTATCGGAAAGCAGATTTGGTTCGAAAATGGGACTAGTTTTTATACAAAGGTTGTCGACTTGAAATGTTAACTCTGTTTCTTTCTCCATGGATGCCGCTTGACCTACTGAGTATTTCCAGCATTTTCTGTGTTTTTACCATTTCTTGATAGCTATTTTCACCATCATTGCCCCTTGAACCATACAAGTAGTGTTGATCCTGGGCCAGTATTGTATTGGTTGACCTTTCATCTTCTATTTACTCCCTTTGTCATTTAAAGGTGCTGAGCCTTGCTGGTCTACAACATAACAACAACTTGTACCTACAGAGCACCTTTTAATAAAATGTCTCTCAGACAAGGACAGCCCTTCACAGTGTTTTAACCCCTTGGGCTGCTGGGAGAGCTTATCACAAGTGCTAAATAAAAATGTGTACGGCTTCCGATTCCTCTCCTGGTTTTTCCTTCAGGATGTGGATGTCGGGAGTCTTTCCTACACCATGAATGGACTGAAGAAGTTCACCGAGTACAGTTTCAGGGTGGTGGCTTACAACAAGCATGGGCCTGGTGTCTCCACTGAAGAAGTGGTAGCAACAACCTATTCTGGTGGTGAGTATAAAGGTTCTGGAGGCTGGTTTGAGTCAATGTGGCATGTTTCCCCCTTGTTGTTGAATGACAAGTTCTGTGTAACGTCTACTCTTACTCTGTGACTAACTGGCTTGTTGTGTGTTTCAGTTCCCAGTGCACCCCCTCAGAATGTCACGCTGGAAGTTCGTAATTCCAAGGTGAGTGTTTTTAGCCACAGGAACGGGAGGAGTGCATTCAGCCCCTTGATACTGTTCCCACACTCAGTTAGATCATGGCTGATCCGTACTGTAACTCCATTTACCTGCCTTGGTTCCACAATCTTTAATTATCCTTGCCTGACAAAAATCTGTCAGTCTCACTTTTGACATTTTTAATTGACCCCCAGCCTCACAACTTTTTCAGAGAGAGTGATCCAGATTTCCACTGCCTTTAGTGTGAAGAAGTGCTTTCTGACATCACTCATCACCCCTGAACGGCCTGGCTCTAATTCTAAGTTCTGCCCCTTTATTTCTGGATTCCCCTCCCCCTCCTCCCAACCCAGGCCCCACTAGAGGAAATGGACTCTCTTGACTCTTTCATGTTCATTAATCATCTGAAATGCTGCAATTAGCTCTCCCCTTAACCTCCTTTACATGAGAGAGTGCAAGCCTAATCTATGCAGTCTGTCCTCATACTTTAAGGCTCTGAGTCCCAGTATTGTTGTGTTTGAAAGCTGAGCTGGTGAGATTGGTTGGTGGATGTGTTGGTATTATATGTGTGTTTATTTTTCTCAGAGTATTGTGGTGCACTGGCAGCCACCTCCCCCAGGGACACACAATGGTGTGATCATCGGTTACAATATTCGATACAAAAAAGGGGGTCGTCGTGGGGAGACAGACACTACAGGAGGGAGCCAGCTTTCTCAGATTATAGATGGTGAGTCAGCCTAGTGCCTCAAACACAACCTTCTTCCTGAGGTTACTTTGCACAGGTTAAAGAACCGTGATTCTCAGCTGTGTTCTTTTTTAATGTGTCCAGGAGGGTTTACATTTCCCAATCACTCAGTGGGTTCATCTATGGAATGATGTGAGATTGACTCACGTGGACCAGGAAAGATCATCTTTCTCCCTCTCACCCCTGCCCAACCACTACCACCATCTAGTCAACTTGGGCAAAGTAATAGGCTGCTACAATTGTCCCCAGTATCCTGGCCGAGGTTGGGAGAGATTGAATTCCCAGTTCCGATGGCTATCCATGTGGGCAGCATGAATAAGACAGGGCTCGATCAGACACAACTAAAACACTCACATTAATGTAAAAGTAAAATACTGCAAGTGCTGGAAATCTGAAATAAAAACTGGAGGTTCTGAGAAAACTCAACCGGCCTGGCAGCATCTGGAGAGAAGCCAAATTCTCGAGTCAAATATGAATCTTCTTCAGAATACTTACTGAAGAAGAGTAATATTGGACTCGAAACATTAATTCTTTCTCTCTGTCTACAGATGCTGCCAGACCGGCTGAGTTTTCTTGAGAACTTTCAGTTTTTATTTGTGATGCTCTCACTGATTGCTTCCAACTGTCAAGACTCTCACGTCTATGATGCTGGGCTGGGATATGGGAGTAAATTAAAATTAAAATAAAACAGACAGGGGAACAATTACATTTGTAGTTCATTGAGGGCCTCCAGTAGCAGTAATGTGATGCAACAGCACTTCAGCAAGCGAGTCCTCATGAAATACACATCTCCGTCTAAACCCATAAACCCGTTTGAGGTGTGGGGGTGGGTTTGGGGACTGGGGTGAGTTTGAGATGTTCCGGATGCGTTTTTAAGGTGTGGGGTGATTTGGGGTGTGGAGTGCGTTTTGTGTTGGTGTGGGTTTTGGGTGGATTTGAGTTGTATGCAGCATGGATTTGAGGCAAGGGGTAGATTACAGGGCTGGGGTGGGTTTGGGTTATGGAGTGGATTTGGGGTGTTTGGGGTGGGTTTAGGGAAGGTGGGATGAAATTGTGGTGCAGGATGGATTTGGGAGTGCAGTGTGGGATGGGTTTGGGGTATTTGGGGTGGGTTTATTTGCTGCACATTCTGTTGTGAGCTATATTTGCTACAATGGTTTGATCTGATTTGGGTTTAGATTCAGCTTCCTGCCCTCTGTTCTGCTTTGTTCAATCTGAAGGACACTATCAGCCTGAAATGAATACTAAAGTTGAGTTTGAGGATCCACACAACGTAAGAGGCTGTCAATGACGACTTTAATGATTTCCCAAATATAGGCCTTTGTAGAAAAAGACAAGTTGTTAAAGTGTTAAACTTCATTGTTAGAGGCTTAGGGTGATTTCTCTAAATGCTAAGCCCCTGTTGCCCTCTGCTGTCTGTGCCTGGGATTGTTGGGGAGGCTGTTTGTGGGTCACTGTCACACAGCCTTAGTGGAACTTGAATACATTCAGTTTTATCTCTGTCTTGTGTTGCAGGGCTGGAGCGAAACACTGAGTACAGCTTCAGAGTCTCTGCCATTACAGTGAATGGCACAGGGCCATCCTCTGACTGGGTGTCTGCTGAAACCTTTGAAAGTGACCTAGATGGTAAGAATCATAATTAAAATAGAATGAACAGTAGTTACCATATCTTTTCTGATGTAAGTCTTCATATCCGTGTATAATATATACTTAAATTCACCACAACCCCCCATATTCATTGCATTATCCACAAGACTAAACTGTGAGGGATAATGGCACTGAGGGCTGGAACATCTCACCATTTCAGGCGATGTCTGGATCAAACACCCCCAGGGCAGGTAGACCACAGGGTTAGATACAGAGTAAAGCCAATTTTTGCACAGCAAATTCCCACAGATGCAGTAATGACCAGATAATCTGCTTTATGTGATGTTGCTTGAGGGATAATCATTGGCCAGATTCATTGGGGAGAACTCTCCTGCTTTTCTTCAAAATAATGCCATGGGATCTTTTACAAATACCCAGGCAGGCAAATGGGCCTCTGTTTAATGTCACATCTGAAAGACAGTACCTCCAACAGTGCAGCGTTCCCTCAGTACTGACACTGGAGGGGGGAGGAGGCCGAGCGTACAAGTTCGCGAGTGTGCGCAATGAAAACTCCCTGAGGCACAGAGCTGCTGTTAAATGTCACATGAGCAGGGACATGTCTTTAATGATATGTTTATTTAATTTATTTAATTTTTAATTGCTGTTGGAACCTCATCCCGCCCGTGGAGGAGGTTTCCTTAAAAAAAACCCAAAGGCCGCTTGGCCTTTTCACCTGCCTTCTTAACTGTAAGGTTGGATGAGCAGTGAAAAATTTAATTCAATTGGTATTATAATGGCCTCAATAGGCCTGTTGATTGCCAGTGTGCGCACTGCTGACTCCGGCGCACGCCTGCCAACCAAAATATCGCGCGAGTGTGCGATGACATCGGGACGCTCGCCCGATGTTATCATGCGTCATTTTATGCTCGTTCGGGTTAGGTCCAATGAGTGAAAGATTCTGGCCATATACTTACGTCACCAGAAGGTTAGTTCTCTACTGTCTGATTGCTGTGTAGTTTTGGATTAATTGATTTGTGTTTTTCAGAATCCCGGGTCCCAGACAAGCCCAGCTCTCTCCACGTCCGACCTCTGATTAACAACATTGTTGTGAGCTGGACGCCACCTGAAAACCAGAACATTGTTGTACGAGGTTACGCCATTGGCTACGGCATTGGCAGCCCTCATGCAGAAACCATCCGTGTTGATTATAAACAACGTTATTATACCATCGAGAACCTGGGTGAGTGGCAGGACACTGGGCTGAGAGCATAATCAGGACTGCTCCTGTGTGTGGGGCCAAGGAATCCTCACTGAGACATTCCAGTGCGATTACAGAGCACATGTGCGCTTGTTTAATTCGCCTCCAAGTGTGTTTTGCAATGCTGCTGTTTTTATATTTAACGTTGAGTTTGAAATTGGGACTTTGCTTCATGCCATTGCATACGAACCAAATCAGTAAATTAGGAGACACATGTTTCTTGTCTGGAGCATGTGTTACAGGCAGCAGAGGTAGATTTAGGAATAGGCCACGCCCTGCAAAATGGCTTGTGTCACTGCACCGAATGTGAAGGCACTGCACTGTGCCAGTGATGGGACATGGTGAGGGCGGTGGGAGGGGCTGAGGGCGGTGGGAGGGGCTGAGGGAGGGGGTGAGGGCGGTGGGAGGGGGTGAGGGCGGTGGGAGGGGGTGAGGGCGGTGGGAGGGGGTGAGGGCGGTGGGAGGGGTTGCCAACATTGAAAACTCTGCTGCTGAGTGAGGCATGTTAGGAAAGGAAAAAGCACTGGGGTTCTGGAAGGTAGAATGTCAAGCTGCAGGAGATTGGAGAGTGACAGTGAGCTCAGGTATAGAAGGGTTTGTAGGCAATGATTAGAAATTTGAAAGCAGTGTGCTTGGAAACCCAGTGAAGGGTGGTGAGGACAGGGGGTGAGGACATGATAAGCATGAAGTGGCGTGATACAGTGTGTGGGGCGCGAAGCAGGGCGCGGCGCAGTGTGCGTGGGGCGCAGCGCAGTGTGCGGGGCGTGATAAGGTTTGGACCATATGGAGTTTATTTAAGGTGAAGCTAAACTCCTCTCTGATGATGAAAATGTGATCAAGCACATTGGTGATGATTAATATAAGCAGTGAACCCAGCCACTGGATGTTGTCTCAGAGTAAAATACTGGTCAATTAAATCACAGTATGGAACAGCTTTCCTTTGATTTTTCTGTTCTGTGCAGACCATTGAGTAGTTATTGTTTTTCTCAATAAAGTCATGGGGTAAGGGTCCCATGGGTGATTTTCCCAAGGGTCCATTCTTCACGTGTGAGCCACGAAATTGAGTATCAGGGGGCTATTAAACTGAAAACTGCCACACTCAGACTGATGTTGCCCTCACCTCCACTTTTAGGAAGGAGTCATTGGGTAGTGATCAAGAACTGGAGTCCCGAAATTCCTCCGTCCATTCTGCCTTAATTGATTGTGATTTTAGTATGTCTCCCATCATTGAGATTAGTTCACACAGCACAGATTGGGATTGAATCTTAGGGTGGGCCAATGTAATTTAGTACAATGCAGAGCGCTACAGTAACAGCGTAGAGAGAGTCGATCGTCACAGATAGCCAGTAATTACTCTGTTCTTTTGTTCTAGAGCCCAACTCACACTATGTGATCACACTTAAAGCATATAACAAGATTGGAGAAGGAATTCCTCTGTATGAGAGCACAGCCACAAGGCCTCTGACCGGTAAGAGGAAAAGATTACAAATTGGCCTTTCACTCTCTGACTTAGAAAAATGCTGCTGTGTTTCTTAGACTGCCTGCACCTTTACAAAATAACCACCTCATCCTCACCTTGCTACCTGGTTCTAGGTGGAAAAGTGCGAAATTCTGGCACTGAGTATCTTTGTGACTGCTTCTGGTATCCCAGTAGCTATTGGCCAAAATCAGCACCTCCTTACTCTGGAAAAAGGCCCTTTTCTGAAACGTAGAACTCCAGGGTTGTTTTCTGAGTGTGCCCTCTCAGTAGGGAGCCTTGCCCACAGGGATATGTGCTGCGAAATAGCTCTTCGACTTTTGGGATCCATGGATTTCCTGGTGTTCACTAGTAATGGAGGAAAATTCCAGCTGTCACCGACACTCAGAAGATTAATCCCTTATGCCTAATGATTCATGGCCAATTGAGGAACATGCTACCCTCAGTAAGCAATGGGTTGGTTATTGCTTGAGGAAGGAGATGTCATGAGCCCTGGCATTGAATCCAGTGTTTTATCGCAGTTACCTCTACAACATGGCCTGATTTATAAAGAAATCAGGGTTAATCTTTGCATCTATTTGTGGCTCAGTTAATACTCTCCTCCCAGTTGGAGAAGTGGTAGGAGTCGGGGAGGGAAGATGTGCAAAGAAATGAGAGTGGGAGAATTGGTGAAAAGAAAGGCAAGCGAGTCACCAAGCTGGCAAGGAAAGGGGACCAGAGTAGCTTAGACATCACACTCCGAGGGGCAGCTGAATCTCAGCTACGGGCAAAGCTCTCCCTTCCTCTCAGCGACATGTTGGGGAAGGTCCATAGGTACCAACTGCCTCATGTTCAACATGTGATTGGCAGGTTGTTGTGTTACATGTGAATGTCCTATTTATATCTGTGTGTGTGTGTAGTTTGCCATTCGAATGGTAAATTAAGATAGGGCTGACCTAGATTCACAAATTAATTCATTTTAAATAGTTAACACATGGAACACTTGCTCTAACCTTGGTTTCTCTGTTTCTTTCTCCTCCATTTCATGCCTTCCTGCTGCTTGGATCTCACGGGATCACTCTTTGTGGCTCCTTTCCCCCCTTTACCATGCATGATTCATTATTTACATTTTTTACAAACATTACTCTTATTTAATTTATCCCTCAGACCCTTTTGACCCTTCCGAAGTTTATATATTTGATCTTTTTAATAATCCATACACTCCAGTACCAGACCCCAGCCCCATGCTGCCCCCGGTCGGAGTCCAGGCCACGGTCCTTACCCACGACACCATCCGGGTCACGTGGGCCGACAGCTCACTGCCTAAGAACCAGAAGATCACCGATGCACGATTCTACACGGTACGCTGGAAAACCAACTACCCTGCCAACACCAAGTACAAGGTGAGCCCTTGTCTACCTGCCTGGTTACGTACAGAGTCTTTTCCTCGACAGGTCTGCACGGAACTGTGATATAGTTACAGCCATGTTTCTGCAACACAACACTAATCGCTCACTGGTTATAGGATGAGGATGGGGGTTGTGGGGAAACAGGGTTTAATTCCCTGTGTTATTTGGGATGCTGGAGGTGGTGGGGGGTGGAGTTAATTCTCTGTGTTAAGGGGGAGTAATTCCCTGTATTATGTACAGGGTGAAATGTTGTTCTGGTGTATGGTGGGGGGTCAGTGAATGATGGATGACTGTAACTCTATAGGCCTGTGGTTGGTACATTGTAAGTTTGATTCTCTTTCAGACTGCAGACACCACCACATTGAGTTATATTGTCTCAGGATTGAAACCAAACACACTCTATGAGTTTTCCGTGAAGGTAACAAAGGGTCGAAGGTCAAGTACGTGGAGCATGACAGCACATGGAACTACATTCGAAACAGGTATGGTTCTGCTTCAAAAATTGGAAACAAAATAAATGAATCAATAAACTCCCCATCCTTTGTTTCCTTCCCCAGCTGGACTGTGGGGCAGTTGGCCATGACTCAGTGTGTAAGGACAGTGTGGCGCTGGAAGGTCCAGGCTCAAACCTGGCTCTGGGCTGCGTCACAGCCACCGTAGTTGGCCTCTGGACCCTTGTTAATCGGCCAGGGTTCCTGCTCATTGATATCCAGTTACCCCAGTTATGGAAGGGATCCTCAACAGTGCTATCAAGCAGCGCTTACTTAGCAATAACCTGCTCACTGACGCTCAGTTTGGGTTTCGCCAGGGCCACTCAGCTCCTGACCTCATTACAGCCTTGGTTCAAACATGGACAAAAGAGCTGAACTCCAGAGGTGAGGCCTGAGTGACTGCCCTTGACATCAAGGCAGCATTTGACTGAGTGTGGCATCAAGGAGCCCTAGCAAAACTGGAGCCAATAGGAATCGGGAGCAAAACTCACCGCTGGTTGGAGTCATACCTAGCACAATGGAAGATGGTTGTGGTTGTTGGAAGTCAATCTTCTCAGTTCCACAGCATCACTGCAGGAGTTCCTCAGAGTAGTGTCCTAGGCCCAACCATCTTCAGCTGCTTCATCAAGACCTTCCTGCCATCATAAAGCCAGAAGTGGGGATATTCGCTGATGAATGCACAATGTTCAGCACCATTCATGACTCCTCAGATACTGAAGCAGTCCATGTCCAAGTGCAGCAAGACCTGGACAATATTCAGGCTTGGCAAGGCAATGGCGTAGTGGTATTGTCGCTGGACTAGTAATCCCACCACAGCAGATGGAGGAATTTGAATTCAATAAAAATCTGGAATTAAAAGTCTCATGATGACCATTAAACCATTGTTGTATAAACTGGTTCACTAATGTCCTTCAGGGAAGGAAATCTGCCATCCTTACATGGTCTGGCCTCGATGTGACTCCAAACCTACAGCAATGTGGTCGACTCTTAAATGCCCACTGAATAAGGGCAATTAGGGATGGGCAAGAAATGCTGACCTAGCCAGCAATGTCCACATTCCATGAAAGACCCCTGCTGGTAAGTGTGAGGACTCTACAGTCAAACATGTTGCAGAGACTCCAAGCCCAGACTCACAGATGAAGAAAAACCCTTGAAGATGGGCAATAAATGCCAGCGAAGCCCACATCTCATGAATGAATTTTAAAAAAAAAGGTGCTGCCTCATTGTATCATATTTTGTTATGTAACTCATCAAATAAAAGTTGCAGCGTAACTGCCTGGTGATTTAGGATTAGTGACCACACAGAGGCCCTCTTATTCTCACTCAGTATAACAGAACCTGTAAACCTCCAGGTTTTAAAAATAATTCTGGAGCTGTGGGAATTGCTGGTATGGCTGACATTTGTTGCCTGTCCTTAGCTGCAACTGAGTGGTTTGTTTGAAGCCACTTCAAAAGGTAAAGAATCAGCCACATTGGTGTAGGGCTGAAGTCCCATGTAGGGCCAGATGGGTAAGGATGGTATGTTTCACTAGTGACCCAGGTGCCAATCTGACACTTGTGGCCACTTGTTACCACCTCCCTCTTTCCAGGTCTTCTAAAACTGATCTCAATTTCACACATTACCATGATGGGATTGGAACTCATGCTCTCTGAATTATTAGTCCAGTAACATCACCACTCCAACAACACACCCCTCAAATACCAAGTCTAATTTCTCACTCTTTCTTTCAGTACCGACATCTCCTCCCAAGGATCTGACAGTGGTGAGCAAGGAAGGAAAACCAAGGACCATTATTGTGAACTGGCAGCCACCATCAGAGGCCAATGGAAAAATAACAGGTATAGAGACTTGGAATCACCCCCAATCCCAGACCCTTGGAGCCTGCCTGGGCACTGAAGACAGTGGCACCACAGGGAGTGGGGAGGCAATGGGAGGGCAGCACTCAGCGGGTAGTGGACCTGATGCTCAGTCACACATCACAGAACTGCCCCTTGCCAAAACTATTTGTCCGCAGGGAAAATGTAAAAATAAAATGGTGGAGCATTGTGATAGAATTTCACCCATTGCCTCCGAGCATTTAGATCGTGGCCGGTGGTGTTTGTAGGGCAGGTCAGGCAAATTGGGACCTTAGCCTCCCCCTACAGCACAGCCCCATATAAACCTGACTCTGATGTCACCCGACCGGTAATATCACACAGCTGACTTTGTGCTAACTATGCTTGCACAATCATGTTTCCATTTTAAAATGCCAACTTGCATTTCATATAGAAATTAAGTTTTGTCAGTGTTTCACAGTGGCATAAGGGAAAGGAGTGGACACTGAGCCAAAAACTAGGTGGCCTAAAGCTGGATACAGGAGATGGATTTTGAGGAGAGGAGGGAGATGGAAGGGTGGGAATTCTAGTGTGTGGAGCCTCGGTGGCTGAAAGCACCACCGCCAATGGTAAAGTGACGGGGTTAGCAATGTACAGTTGAAGATTGGAGAATCCCAGGATGTTTATAGGACTGGAGGAGATGAGAGACCATGAATGAATATTTTAAATTTTGAGGCGTTGCTGGACCATGAACCGATGTAGGTCAGCACGCACAGGAGTGCTGAATGGCTCTTGGCGCAAATTGGCATATGGGAGCAGAGTTTTAGATAAGTTGAAGCTTATGGAGGATGGAATGCTGGAGAGCATTGGTATAGTCAAGTCTGGTGGAAGATGATTTCAGTAGCAGGTTGGATGAGGGAGGGGTGAAGGTGGAAGTATGATGGGGCAGATATGAGGTTGGAAGCTCAGTGCAGTATCATAGAAATGCAAACAGTTTGATTCAGCTTGCAACAGTTGTCAAGAAGTGGGATGGGAAGAGTGGCAAGAAAATGGAATTTGTGGTGGGAATGGAGGATGGTGGCTCTATGTTTAGCTAAGGAAATCAGAGCTCATTAAAGACTGGATGTCAGTCTCGCACTTGTACAATTATTGACTGTTTGACATTGCATCTGCCCCGCAAAATAAACAGGACAGATTCCACAACACGGGAACAAGGTTAAGTATATTAAATAGGCGGAGAGTGAAGCAACAGGAGTGAGTGAAGAAGGCACTCGGGTGTCCAGCTCATCCATCGTTATTATGGAATATCCATTTGGTGTATGAGGGAGACAGGTTGTTCACAGAGAGAGTGAAGTTTGAGATTATAAAGTTTATTTCATGTTTCTGTATATTTCTTCCTCCTCCCCTCTTTTCTCCATGTAGGATACATCATATATTACAGCACAGATATCAATGCAGAAATCCATGACTGGGTGATAGAGCCGGTGGTTGGAGACAGACTGACCCACCAGATCCAAGATCTCACGCTTGACACCACTTATTACTTCAAAATTCAAGCGCGTAATTCCAAAGGCATGGGCCCCTTGTCTGAGTTTGTCCAGTTCCGCACACCCAAAGGTAAGGGTTGACTCTTGAGCTTTTCTATCATGAGTGAAGTTCCACATGGGAGTCCCTCAGTAAGAGAGGCTGCATTCTGTTAGAGATGCCGAGTGATTCAGTAACCTCAAGGAGAAACGATTTCTGTAAAATTCAGCAGAGTTTTATGTTTGCTGTAACTCTGATTCCTACCGTTCCTCCACCACCCACACTCTGCACTGCCCAAGCAGCTGGACCCTGAGAAATGGGATATGTATTTCTTCATCACTCCCCCTCACACTCAGATGCTTCAAAGAAGGGATATTATTCCTGCCCCTTTACTGACTTATCAGCCAGCCCTCTCACTGCTATTAGAATTGGGACAGAGCGTGGGAAGTGCAGTAAGTTTGTGGCCCGTTATCCCTCCAGTGTGGCCAGCACCAAGTGTGGCCAGTGTGGTCAGTGCAGTCAGCATCCTCAGGCCAATGCCTGTGCACATTTAACAGTGGAGGAGGTGCCTGGCAGAGAAGGGCAGTCAGGTTCGGTGCTGCCATCTGAACTGCGCTCATGTTAAGGTTATACTGTATTGTAAAGAGGCTTGAGAGCAAGGGGGAAATGCAGAATGCCAAGGTTGGGAATAAATCATTTATTAAAAGCACAAAAGTTTGTCTGTGAAGTAGTAATGTCAACGTTAAAGATGTTTAGTGATCATGACTTTGTGTATGAAGATGGTGGGGGTTGGAGACCGCTGTGTATATTTCTGGAAATAGGCGTTTAAGTTTAGATCTCTAAAATGGGACAGTGCATTCTGTGTTATAAATACTCTGACAGCTTTTGTTATGTGTCCACAGGAATCTGTAGCTTGGAGTTTGTGGTGGGTTGGGTGGATGCAAATAATGAGTTGTCTTGCAATGTTTAATACTTGTCTCAATCAAATTTCTGTATCGCTTTTGCTGTGACTAAACTTCACTGGGTTAAGATGGGTGAGAGGGGTAGTAGTCATCGCTACTCCATTTATACAGGGAGTAGCTGAGCAAGAGGTTTAGTGCTCATCACTGTCTGTCTTGTCATTTTGAAATGGAAGTGACACTTCTGAACGGTGCCTGTAGCTGTGTATGTGGCCAAACTTCTCCATGCCTCAGCCAGTGACCATCCATGTTTTTTGCTGCATTGATGTGTTTGTGTCTGGTTCAAATTTTGATTAACCTCGTCTTTCTCTTGTTGGATTGATTGCTTTTGATGTTCTCTCTTGTATCCCTGATCTGTTAGCTGAGTCATCAGACAAAATGGCTAATGACCAAGGTAACTGCAGCCAGCCTTGTTCATTCTGGTTCATCCCTGTGCTTGTTGGTAGTTTATCACTTGCTCATCATTTGCTGTTTCCTGCCATTTAACCCTTTGATCTCTTATGGCCTTCAGTTTTACAAGTGATGTTAGCAGTTCCAAGTTTAATTCCCCACAGCATCACATGTCTCTCTCTCTGCAGCTACCTACGAGGTCCTGAGTACAGTTGGGCCAACGCAGCGTGCTGGTCAAAGTCAAACCACTTTCCCAGAGGGGAGAGGAGAAAACTTAGGGGATGAATAATTCAACACATTCCTAAAAAAGACAAGATGAAAAGAGGATCAGATTCATTTTTTTATATATAGGGGAAAATAGCATTTAATTTTTCACTTTGCATGTCTTCATCCTCAATTAAGCTATATCAGCAGCTCACAGTTTAGTAAGAGCTGTATATACATATATATATTTGGATTGAATAAATGCATATCTAGTTTAGTCAAAATATGTTGTTTATGTTTTTTGAAGGCATATTCTTTGCAAATTCCTTCCCTTCTCTCCTCTAAGTATGGATTTCTGGCTGGGATAAAAGTCCATGGACATCAGATCCCTTCCAGTACTTCACCCAATTGGCAAGCTTTGGATCTAGCCAGTGGGGGTCAATCAAAGTGAACAAATGCAATCCTGTGGAAGGGTTCCCTCTCCACACAAATGGCCCTACCAGCTCTTCATTCTCAAATTGCCGAAGGCGTCTCCATGTTGAGGAGCCCTCATGGCTGTCCTTCTACTTCAGCATGTTCCCTTGTCCTTCAAGGTGCCACGGTCGTGGGTTTAGAAGGTGCTGTCAAAGGAACCTTGCTACAGTGCATCTTGTAGATATATACCATTGCTGCTGCTGTGTGTTGGTGGCGGATGGGTGTTGATCGAGCAGGCTGCTTTGTCCTAGTTGGTATTGAGCTTTTTGAGTCTTGGAGCTGCACTCATCCAGGCAAGTGGAGAGTATTCCATCACACTCCTGACTTGTGTCTTGTAGGTTGAGGGGAGGCTTCTGAAATCCGGAGGTGAGTTATTCGCCACAGAGTTCCCAACTTCTGACCTTGTACAGTATTTGTATTTGCTCCAGTTAAGCTTTTGGTCAATGGTGACTCAGTATGTTGAAAGTGGGGGATTCAGCGATGGTAATGGCACTGAAAGTCAAAGCAAGGTAGTTAGATTCTCTCTGGTTGGAGATAATCATTTACCTGGCACTATGGCATGAATGTTACTTATCACTTATCAGCCCAAGCCTGAATGTTGTGGGTGTGGACATTTCCTTTATCTGAGGAATTGCAAATAGAAGGCCTGACCTTATTTTGGAGGGAGCATTATTGATGAAGCAGCTGAAGATGTTGGGCCTCAGATACAATCTAGAGGAACTCCAACAGCGATGATTAACTTCAAACCAACACAATCATCTTCCAGCTCTGAAGAAGAGTCATACGGACTCGAAATGTTAACTCCGCCTTTCTCTCCACAGATGCTGTTAGACCTGCTGAGTTTTTCCAGCATTTTCTGTTTTTGTTTCAGATTTCCAGTATCCACAGTATTTTGCTTTCATCTTCCTTTGTGTTAGATATGATTCCAGGTACTGTAAGGTTTCAGCCTTGATGGCCACTGACTTCAATTTTGCTTAGCTCCTTCCTGCTGCACTCAAATGCTTCCTCTCAGTCACCCTCGCCTCACATTGGCAGTTCAGCTCTTGTGTACATTTTTGGATCAAAGTTGTAATGATGTCTGGAATCAAGTGGTCCTGGTGGATCCCAACCTGAATGTCAGTGAGCAGATTATTGATGTGTATGTGCCACCTGGTATTCTGTAGATGGCTCTTTGCAGCACTTTGACCTGCTTTGAGACCAATATTGGGGTGAAGGCACAAAGACACCAGATGTTACTGTACTGACTGCTGCCATCCCAGGGCAATGCATGTAGATTTCACATCAGTTTGTGGTAGATTGTGATCACCTTGAACCATGGCTTAGACTGCAACTTTACACATTAGATGGTTAGTTGCAGTTTGTAGCCAGCAACATCTCAGCTAGACTCAGGGTGGACTCCACTGACTGGGTCTTGGAGATCGATGGCATTTGCTGGAGGTTCTTATAATCAGTTAATGTGTGACCTAAGGTGCTGCTGACCTGAGGTTCACGTTGGTTTAAGGCAGCATTAATCCAAGTGAAAGAGAAGAAAACGCAAGAGACAAATTTTGTCCTGATTTCACTCTCTCATTTTGCCTTTTCTTAACATCTATTTTTGCGGATGTGTGACATGGTTCTACGGTTCCATCCTGTGTCCTGCATTTCAGGGAAATGTTTTTAATCTTTGCAAAGACCAAAACTGCACAAAAAAATAAACAGTCCAAACACAGATTTACAAGGTGAGAAAAACAAACTTGCACATTGCTCCCTCAAGCTCCTATCCTCCCCTGAAGTTGCAGCCTCTTGCCGGGCCTCAATTTCCTAAACACCAACTGCCCTGAATGTGAGCTGGGGGCAGTGAGCAATGGAAGGTTATTTGACCCTGGAAGCCGTCACAAGGAAATCCTTCAATCTCCACGGGCAAATTCTGCAATCTCAAGGGTAAAGAACATAAAAAATAGGAACAAGAGTAGACCATTTGGTCCCTCAAGCCGTTCAATAAGATAATGGCAGATCTTCTTGTGTTTCACTTTCCACATTCCCATCTAACCCCGATAACCTTTGATTCCCTTGCCTAACAAGAATCAATCTACCCTGCCTTAAAAATATTCAATGACCTCGCCTCCACCGCCTTCTGAGGCAGAGAGTTCCAAAGTCACACAACCCTCTGAGAGAAAAAATTTCTCCTCATCTCGGTCCTAAAAGGGCGATCCCTAATTCTAAAACAGTGACTCATTCACAAGAGGAAACATTCTTTCCATGTCCACTTTGTCAAGGCCATTCAGGATCTTGTATACTTCAATCAAATCACCCCTCACTCTTCTAAACACCAGTGGAAACAAGTCCAGTCTGTCCAACCTTTCCTCATAAGACAACCCACTCATTCCAGGTATCAATCTAGGAAACCTCCTTTGAACCGCCTCCAATGCATTAACATCCTTTCTAAAATAAGGAGACCAAAACTGTACACAGTATTCGAGGTGCAGTCTCACCAATACCCTGTATAACTGAAGCATAATATCCTTACTTTTATGTTCAACCCCTCTTGTAATAAAGGATAGCATTCATTAGCCTTCTTAATCATTTGCTGTACCTGCATACTAACTTTTTGTGACTCATGTACTAGAACATCCAGATACCTTACCTCTGCACCTCAGAATTATGCAGCCATTCTCCATTTAAGTAATACTCTGTTTTTTTGTTCTTCCTGCCAAAGTGAACAATTTCATATTTTCCCACATTAAACTCCATTTGCCAGATCTTTGCCCACTCACTCAACCTATCTATATCCATCTGAAACCTCCTCATGTCCTCTTCACAACATACTTTCCTACCTATCTTTGTTTCATCTGCAAATTTAGCTACCATGTCTTCAATCCCCTTATCTAAGGCATTGATGTAAATTGTAAAAAGTTGAGGCCCCAGTACAGACCCCTGTGGAACTCCACTAGTCACATCCTGCCAATCAGAAAAAGATCCGTTTACGCATACTCTCTGCTTTCTGCCAGCCAACCAATCTTCTATCCATGCTAATATATTATACCACATGCGCTTTTACTTTCCGTAATCTTTGATGTGGCACCTTATCAAATGCCTTCTGGAAATCCAAGTACACTACGTCTACAGGCTCCCCTTTATCCACCGTGCATGTTACTCCTTCAAAAAACTCCAATAAATTGGTTAAACATGATTTTCCTTTCACAAAACCATGCTGACTCTTCCCTATTGCCTTGATCTCTTCTAAGTGCCCAGCTATAACCTCCTTAATGATCGATTCTAATAACTTTCCCACAACAGATGTCAAGCTAACTGGCTTATAGTTTCCTGTTTTCTGCCTCCACCCCTTCTTGAATGAAGGGGTTATATTTGCTACTTTCCAATCTAATGGAACCTTTCCAGGATTTAGCAAATTTTGGAAAATTTACACCAGCTCATCAACTACCTCATTAGCCATCTCTTTTAAGGTCCTAGGATGTAGCTCATTGGGACCCAGAGATTTGCCAGTCCGCAGCTCCATCAGTTTGCTCAGTACTGCTTCCCTGGTGATTTCAATTTCACCAAGTTCCATTCTCCTGTTCACCTCCTGATTTGCAGCTATTACTGGAATGTTTTTTGTATTCTCTATAGTGAACACAGAAGCAAAACATTTCTTCATTTCTTCTGCCATTTCCTTACTATCTACTATTAACTCCCCACTGTCACTCTCTAGAGAACCAGCACTCACTTTACTTGCTCTTTTCCTTTTTAGGTGCCTGTAGAAACTCTTTCTATCCGTTTTTACATTTCTAGCTAGCTTCCTCTCATACTGTAATTTCTTTCTCCTGATTAATCTTTTAGTCATTCTCTGCAGTTCTTTATATCCTGTCCAATCATCTGTCCAGCCACTCATCTTTACGGAGTTGTATGCTTTTTTCCTTAAATTTGGTGCTTTCCCTAACATCTTTAGTTAACCACGGATGGTAGGTCCTCCCTTTAGAATTTTTCTTTATAGTAGGAATGTACTTATTCTGAATACTCTGAAATATCCCCTTAAACGTCTGCCACTGCTTCTCTATTAATCCATCCACCAGCCTAGTTTCCTAGTTCACTTCAGCTAGCTCAGTTTTCATCCCCACATAGTTGCCCTTATTTAAGTTTAAGATAGTAGTCTTAGACCCACCCTTCTCCCTTTCAAACTGGATGTAAAATTCAATCATATTGTGCTCACTGCTACCTTGGGGTGTCTTTACTCTGAGGTCATTAATTAATCCTGTCACATTACATAGTACCAAGTCTAATATAACCTGCTCTCTAGATGGTTCCAGAACATGCTACTCTAGAAACTATCTTGAAAACATTATAAAAACTCCTCATCCAGGCTACTACTGCCAATCTGACTTTTCCAGTTTGTGTAGATTAAAATCACCCATGATTATTGTCGTCCCTTTATCACAAGCACACGATATTTTCTCTTGAATACTTTGTCCTACATTGTGGTTACTGTTAGGGGCCTGTAGACCACTCCCACTGATGACTTATTTCCCCTGTTATTCCTTATCTCCACCCAAACCGATTCTACATCCTGATCCCCTGAACCAAGGTCATCTCTAACTATTGCACCAATGCCCTCTTTGATTAACAGTGCTACCCCTCCACCTTTACCTGGCTTCCTATTCTTCTTGTATATCATGTACCCTTCAATGTTAAGGACCCAGTCTTTGTTGTCCTGCAGCCACGTCTCCGTAATTGCTTTTCAGATCATGTTTATTTCCTTCAATGTGGGCCATCAGTTCATTTACTTTGCTATGAATGCCGTGTGCATTCAGATAGAGAGCCTTCAGTTTTGTCTTTTTGTTACTTTTGTAACATCTAGTCTTGACTGTTGATGGATCCTTAGGATTTTTTCTCTCTGTTCCTTCCTGCCATTCTCTGACCCTCATTTCTCATATTGCTATTTTCCTCTCCTATCTTGACGCTACAGTTCGAATTGCTACCTCTACCCAAGCTTGATCCCTCACCCCTCTTGTTCAGTTTAAAGTCCTCTGTACATCCCTAGTTATGCGATTTGTGAGGACAGTCGTCCCAGCACAGTTCAGATGTAAACCATCCCAACGGTACAGCCCCCATTTTCCCCACTTCTCCCACACCATGCGTTCGTCTCTCTAATCTTATTTGCCCTATGCCAATTTTCACGTAGCTCAGGTAATAATCTAGAATTTATTACCTTTGGGTTCTGCTTAATTTGGTACCTAACTCCTCATACTGTCTTTGCAGAACCTCTTTCCTAGTTCTGCCTATGTCATTGGTACCTACATGGACCACGGCATCTGGATCCTCCCCCTCCCACTGCAAGTTCCTCTCCAGCCCTGAGCAGATGTCCCGAACCCTGGCACCAGGCAGGCAACACAGCCATCTGGACCATCGCTCCTTGCTGCAGAGAACAGTGTCAATCCCCCTCACTATACTATCTCCTACTGCTACTACATTCCTTTTTGCTCCCCCTGCTTGAATGGCTTCCTGTACCACAGTGCCAAGGCCGGCCAGCTCATCCAGGTTGCAGACTCACTTTCATCCACACAGGTTGTGAGCACCTCAAAACCTGTTTGACAATTGCAAAGCCTGAGGCTCCTCCCCTACTGTCTGCTCAGTCCCATTACCTGCCTCACTGACAGTCACATCCTCCTGTCCCTCACTGCTAACCAAAACAGATGTCCCTCTTCGAAGAGGTTTGGCTGTCTTCTGGAACAAAGTATCCAGATATTTCTCCCCCTCCCTTATGTTGCACAGTGTCTGCATTTCGGCTTCCAGATCAATAATCCTGATCCGGAGTTCCTCAAGCTGCTTACACTTCCTGCAGACATGTTTGTCATCGATCATCATGGTGTCCAAAAGCTGCCACATCTCACAGCTGCGACATTACACCTGCCCTGCCATTCTAATTTATGTTATTTAGTTAATTTACTTTAATTACTTTCTTCCTACATATGCTACAATTTACTGTGTTTATTGAATGCTAGTACCACTGACATCTAAAGAGTCCAGTCTGTGTTCCTTCACACCCCAGCCTCACCCAACACCTCTGACTGGCTTAACAGAACAGAGGCCTATTATAAACCTCTCTGCACCCCCTAACCCGCCCTCCCCGGCCCACATCACAGCTGAAATTAGCTAATGTAGTACTGACCAGGCACAACTGGGATCTAGTGTACTGTGTGATTCAGCATCATGTGCAACAGGGCATTTTCTCACCAAGATACTGGTGTTTGATTAGCTGGAACTAAGCCATAACCAGTATACTGTGCCAATATATAAACAAAATTAAAACAACAGATAAAGAGACGTGATGAATCAAGCAGTTTAAGTGTTTGTGCTGTTATATCGCACAGTGTTATTTCAAGGGTTGTTCCTTTAACACATGGAAGAGTCTTTGCTGATGTTCTTTGGCATTGTCCCATCAGTAATAACAGATATTATAATGTCTTCTCTGTCTGGGAGAGGGGACAGCACCTTTCTCGGGCTCTAACCAACATGGAGAAGAGATTCTGCCTTTTTATTCCTGCTGCTCTGTTTTGGTATTCTGCTTGCTTTTAATTCTTTAATTATTCTTAATAAAAGCTATTATTAAAATCCCAAACAAACGTCCTCCAAAGGGTTCACTTTGATCGTGCAGTTGTTCCCACTGTACCATCCCTTTCTATTGTTCTATTGAGCCTGTCTGTAAGCATGGTGATTGCTCATCCTGTTACCCTGCTATTTGGCAATATAATATGGTGCTGACTGCACTGCAAAACCAACACATTGATTGAGGTACGCTTTGAAGGAGGGAATAAGGTGATTCACAAACATCTCTCTCCAGTCCATGGGAAGAATACCAGAACTTAGTGAGCAGCTGACAGCTGTTGTTCAGTGGGTAACTTTCTCGCCTTTAGGGGTTTAACAAAATCAGTGGGTAACATTGTTGCCAATTAGGGGTACAAAATCTGCATTGACACTCGTAGTGCAGTACTGAGAGAGTGCTGCAGTGTCAGAGGTGCTGTGTACTGTGTTGACACTTGCAGTGCAGTACTGAGGGAGTGTTGGAGATGCTGTATTGACACTCGCAGTGAAGTACTGAGGGAGTGCTGCAGTGCCAGAGGTGCTGTGTTGACATTCACAGTGCAGTACTGAGGGACTGCTGCAGTGTTGGAAATGCTGTGTTGACACTCGCAGTGCAGTACTGAGGGAGTGCTGTAGTGTTGGAGATGCTGTATTGACACTCGCAGTGCAGTACTGAGGGAGTGCTGCAGTGCCAGGTGCTTGTGTTGACACTTGCAGTGCAGTACTGAGGAAGGGATGCAGTGTCAGACGTGCTTGTGTTTTACATGAGACATTAAACCAATGCCCAGCTTGCCCTCTCAAGTGGATGTAAAGAAGCCATGACACTGTTCGAAGACGAGCAGACGAGTTATGGCCGTGTCCTGAACTATATTTATTGATCAACCAAGATCAGTAAAAGAGGTTACCTGGTCGTTACCTGATTGTTGTTTGATATTTTCTACATTGCAACAATGACGGGGATTCAAAATCCTTTATTGATCTAAAACACCTTGAGGCATTCAGACCTTGTGCAAGGTGCTATTTCAGTATAAGTGTTTCTTTTTAGTTAACAATATAAACAAGGGACTCCTGAACATAGGCCCAGTTTCATTGGGTATGCCCCAGGTGATTGCTATCAGGGCCACAGCCTGCTTTATTTGAAATCCCTTATTCTAGTGCTAAATGCACATCCTTTTGACATTTGCAATTGTAACATTAACCCTATCCATGTATAACTGGTAACTCAGTATTGTCTGAAATAGTGAAAACTGACCAAAGTATCCTCTGAGGTATACCCTAACTGTTCAATCAACCTTGCTCAAACCGTTTGTCATCTGTGTAAATCACCCCCTCTTAAAATCTGAATGAGCATTCAATTTTCAGTAGCTTTGATTTGGCAACTCATGTTGGATTTAATAATATTAGCTTGGTGTTCAAATGGTTTTGGCTGCCGTTGTACATGAATTATAAACAGTTAGCATGCAGGTACAGCAAGCAATTAGGAAAGCAAATGTATGTTGGCCTTTATTATGAGGTGGGTGTAAGAAAGTCTTGTTACAATTGTACAGGGCTTTGATGAAACCACACTTGGAGTACAGTCCACAGTTTGGTCTTCATATCTAAGGAATGCCATAGAGAGGGTGCAACAAAGGTTCACTAGATTGATCCAGGGATGACAGGCTTGTCCTATCAGGACAGATTGAGGAGAATGGGCCTATATACTCTGGAATTTAGAAGAATGGGAAGTGATTTCATTGAAGTGGATAGAATTGTTAGAGGGCTTGAACAGGGCATGTTTACCCACCCCCAACTCCAATGGAGCGTTTAGAACTAGGGGTCATAGTCTCAGGATAAGGGGTCAAGCATTTTGGACTGAGCTGAGGAGAAATTTCTGCACTCAAGAACTGTGAATCTTTGGAATTCTCTACCCGAGAGGGTCAAGGATGCTCAGTTGTTGAGTATATTTAGAACTGAAATTGATAGCATATTGGACACGAAGGGAAATAAGAAATAAGAGCTTTAGAAATAGGAACAGGAGTAGACCATTCGGCCTCTTGAGCCTGCTCTGTCATTCGGTACGATCATAGCTGATCCTCTACCTCAACTCTCCTTCCCTGCCCATTCCACAGCTAGCATGCTGGTGGTGGAGTCTGGGATATTGGCTGGTATCATCTGCTTGTATGAGTAAGACTGTGCTAAGTGTGTTGTGTGTCTGTGGGACACATCTTCCAATTTGAGCACCAACCCTCCAGTGAAAATGAGAACTTTGTATAGTTGACAAAGATGAGATTTCCTTAGTCTATGCCTGACATGATACCATTGCTAAAAGGTTGTTCGCTTGTTTTTGTGCTTCTTATTGAACTTTATTGTGGTTGTTTACTGTTGACTTGGCTACTTCAGCTGAGATTGAGAGTCAAGCACATGATGTGGAGTCACTTGCAAGCCAGACCAGCTATGGGTGGCAGATTTCCATCTGAGGATATTAATGAACCAACAACCTGTAAACTGTAACAGTTATTTTCTCAGTGCTCACCCACAGATTCCCAGATTTATTGAATTCAACCTGTTGGATGTTAATTGATGACCCGTGTCTTACTAACTCAGTAACATAATTACTCAGCTCTTCTAACTGGATGAAGTGCCCAGATTGGAAATCTGAGTCAGCTCTTTACAAAGTTCAAATCTAAAGCATTAACTGACAGCAGGCAGGGGGTGGGATCTCTCCTGAATTTGTAGCCAATTCTGTATCAGTCATTATGGTAACGAGAAAAGATTTGATTATTTCTGGTAGACATGGGCACCTAATTCCTCCATTGTCTGGAGTCTCAAGTCATCACTGTAAACACAGGTGCTGCAAGAAGCTCGCGGGACATGACAAACTCAACAGCAGAGCTACTCGCATCCACTTGGCTACACTGATACAAATCTAGGCTTTGGGCCCAGAAAAGTATTCAGTGGCTCATTATTTCACAGATCACTAACCAGGTTAATGTGCAGTAGTCATCGTTGACCAACATGCATGCTGCAATGGTGATGCTATTTCAGCTACATACACTGATTCTAGGAGCCAACATCTTCCAATCCAGTCTCTGTACTTCCTGTATATCTGTCAGAAAAATCAAAACTCTGCCACCGTTCAGCACGAACCTTTTCAATCTCCCCCTTTCACCAAAGGTTCTGAGATAAAATGAACAGATGTGGTGCACTTTGAGGTTTTAGTCCAAAGTTGCGAGCAGTACTTTAATCAGAGCGACTGCTGAGAATATTGACCCTTACAACCAGATGCATCACTGTCTACCCAGACACCCTCCCCACCCACCCACCCCTCATCCAGTCAACCTCCCCCGTCCACTCACGCTCCTCCCTCTGCTGTGTCCTTGCCATGCCCATCCACCCCCCCACCACATCCACCCCCCCTTTGCTGTGCCCACCCCCACTCCCCTTGCCCACCCCCACTCCCCTTGCCCACCCCACTCCCCTTGCCCACTCCCCTTGCCCACTCCCCTTGCCCACTCCACTCCCCATGCCCACCCCCCCACCACATCCACCCTCCCACCCACCCCCCTACCCCCACGTACACACCCTCCCACATGAACGTTCTCCGCCCCCGCGTGCAGACTCTTCCCCCTCCACCCGCACTCTTCCCACCCACGTGCACTCTTGCCCCCCCACGTGCACTCTTCCCCCCCCACACGCGCACTCTCCCCCCCCAACACCCACTCCCTCCCCCCGCGCGCACACTGCTTTTCATCTTAACAGCTTACCATCAAAAATGGTCCAATTAAATCGTGACCAAAGGCAGAGTCTATTACCCATATTTATTTACTAATCACCCCTACAATTAGCCACATCTGGATTCTCAATTGACCGCACTCATACTGGACTTGTTACCCACTGCGTTACCCACCAACAATTAACAAAAATGCCTTGGTTAGTAAACAGGGTTAATGCTGGACAGCAGCCAGTGGTATGAAGTCTCCTCATCAAAGGGTTAAGGTGCACTTTCCATTCCAGCATCTTCACTGTGTCCTTCTTCCTGAAAGTGTTCCCATTGTTCATCACACTCTGTCCTCACTGTGTGTTGTAGGGATTGAGTAGATGGTAGTCAGTGTGCAGTGTAGATGTTTGGGTTTCTGGATGTGCTAATCTTAACCAGGTGGATTAATACCAATCTGTATCTCTGCAGCACCTGGATCATCTGGGAAACTCGGGAAAAACCCTTCAGTAATGGACTCAGGTTCGGACACCAGACACTCGATCAGTGGTAATTACTTTCGGTATTATTATGCAAATATCAAATGTATTTCCGCTCTCTCCCCCCAGCACTGCCACCCTCGCCTAACCCAGTGTCCCTCCTCTCACACACAGCAAGTGGCCCACACGTACAATCGTCTTCTCTCCAAATCCCCAGCAACACTTTCTACAGAGAACAAAATTCCTGCGCCCTTATTGACAGGGTGTCAATGATTTAAATGATTGATAGTAAGATCCCTGACCCTTGGCCATGTCTGTCTGTGGGTTCGATCATCTAAATGTATCGTCAAACCTGGCTGGAACTGACAGCCTCGAGTACTGGGGCCCTGGGGCTGGGAGTGACCCTACTCCCATTGACTCATGTCTTATTATTATTTGTTCTTTGGTGAGTTCTCATTGGTAATTTGTATTTTTCACAGGTCACAACAGCCCCCATGGAAGCCCTACCTCGAGCCTGGATAGTAACACCATGCTCATTATCATCATCTCTGCAGGAGTCTTCACAATAATCATTGTGGTCATCATTGCTTTAATCTGCACTCGAAGGACCAACTACCAGCAGAAAAAGTGAGGAGAGAACGGCTTCTAAACACTGCACGCTCCATTCTACACACTGGATTCAAATCTAATCCAAACTGAGCTTTTCCTGTTTGTCCTCAATAATGTTCCAATATGAAATGAAATTGAGAAGTCTCAATCAGGGCATTTGACAGGGTCACAGCACAAAACTGCCCCTAATTTGGCACTAATTGCCAGCTCACCAAACCAGGAGAGTAGCTGGTGTGGCAAACATAAGGATATCCCACTGGTACAGTAAGTGCTTTCTTTTTTGAGTTTGAAGCACTTTCTCTGGACAGCGTAGAGGGAGCTTTGGTCTGTATCTAATTTGTGCTATACCCAAGGACGTAAGAAACAGGAGCAGGAGTAGGCCATTCGGCAGCTCGAGCCTGCTCTGCCATTCAGTAAGATCAAGGTTGATCTGACTGTGGCCTTAACTGCACTTTCCAGCTTGGCCCCCATTACCCTTGACTCCCTTGTCGATCAAAAATCTGCCTGACTCACCCTTGAATGTATTGAATGACCCAGCCTCCACTGCTCGCTGGGAAAGAGATTCCAAAGACTAACGACCCTCTGAGAGAAGAAATTCCTCCTCATCTCTGTCTTAAATGGGAGACCCCTTACTCTGAAACTGTGCCCCCTAGTTCTAGGTTCTTCCATGAGGGGAAACATCCTCTCGGCATCTACCCTGTCAAACCCTCTCAGGATCTTATATGTCTCAATAAGATACCTCTCATTCTTCTAAACTCCAATGCGTATAGGCTCTACCTGTTCAACATTTCCTTACAAGACAACCCCTCCATCCCAGGAGTTAGCCCAGTGAACTTTCTCTGAACTCCTTCTAATGCAATTATATCCCTCCTGAAGTAAGATGACCAAAACTGTACATAGTACTCTAGATGCAGTCTCACCAATGCCAGTTGTGGCAAGACGTTCCTACTTTTATACTCTATCCCAGCTTGCAATACAGGCTAACATTCCAATTGCCATCCTAATTACTTGTAACTGCACACTAACATTCTGTGATTCATGTACAAGGACAGCCAGATCCCTCTGTACATCAGAGTTCTGTAGTCTCTCTCCATTTAAATAATATTCTGTTTTTCTATTCTTCCTGCCAAAGTGGGCAGCCTCACATTTTCCCACATTGTACTCCATCTGCCAAATTTTTGCCCTCTCACTGAACCTATTTCTATCCTTTTGCAGACTCCTCACTAGTTTTCCTACCTAATTTTGTATTGTCAGAAAATTTGCTACAGTACAGTCGGTCCCTTCATCCAAATCATTATAGATCGTAAATAGTTGATCCCCAGAACAGATCCCTGCAGCATTCCACTAGTTACTGTGTGACATCCTGAAAATAACCCATTTATCCCAACTCTCTGTTTCCTGTTAGTTAGCCAGTCCTTTGTCCATGCTAATATATCACCTCAACATCCTAACCTCTTATCCTGTGTGATAAGCTTTATGTGACGCCTTATCAAATTCCTTTTGGAAAAACAAATGCACATCTACTGGTTTCTCTTTATCCACCCTGCTTGTTACATCCTCAAAGAACTCCAGTGACCTGCCATGTGAGTTTAAGGTGGGACAGTGTAGAAGGAGCTGTACTCTGTATCTAACCCTGTGCTGTTTGATCGGGACGGTGTAGAGGGAGCTTTACTCTGTATCTAACCCCGTGCTGTACCTGTCCTGGGAGTGTTTGATGGAGACAGTGTAGAGGAAGCTTTACTCTCTATCTAACCCCGTGCTGTACCTGTCCTGGGAGTGTTTGATGGGGTCAGTGTAGAGGGAGCTTTACTCTGTATCTAACCCTGTGCTGTACCTGTCCTGGGAGTGTTTGATGGGGACAGTGTAGAGGGAGCTTTACTCTGTATCTAACCCCGTGCTGTACCTGTCCTGGGAGTGTTTGATGGGGACAGTGTAGAGGGAGCTTTACTCTGTATCTAACCCCGTGCTGTACCTGTCCTGGGAGTGTTTGATGGGGAGAGTGTAGAGGGAGCTTTACTCTGTATCTAACCCCGTGCTGTACCTGTCCTGGGAGTGTTTGATGGGGACAGTGTAGAGGGAGCTTTACTCTGTATCTAACCCCGTGCTGTACCTGTCCTGGGAGAGTTTGATCGGGACGGTGTAGAGGGAGCTTTACTCTGTATCTAACCCCGTGCTGTACCTGTCCTGGGAGTGTTTGATGGGGACAGTGTAGAGGGGACTTTACTCTGTATCTAACCCCGTGCTGTACCTGTCCTGGGAGTGTTTGATGGGGACAGTGTAGAGGGAGCTTTACTCTGTATCTAACCCCGTGCTGTACCTGTCCTGGGAGTGTTTGATGTTGACTCTCGGTGCCTCTCCAGTGCCAATATCCCTTCACCTTGATGAGCATAAAATTTATTTTAAAAAGTTAAATGTATAAAATCTTCAACTGTGCTCCCTCCCCCTCAAAGCTGCTCCTGTTTGGCCTTTCTCCCTCTAGGAAACGTGCAGCCTGTAAATCCGCCAACGGATCTCACAAATACAAAGGGAATTCGAAGGATGTCAAGCCCCCTGATCTCTGGATTCACCACGAACGCCTAGAACTGAAACCGATTGACAAGTCACCAGATCCAAACCCAGTCATGACTGACACCCCCATTCCTCGTAATTCCCAGGACATTACTCCAGTAGAGAATTCCCTAGATAAAGACCACCAACGGAGGAATTCCTATCTGGGTGAGTTCAAAGCTCCAGCTGATGTGAATAGGAGCAGTCGACTTTAGCACCTGTCTCTTGGGGGAATTCAGGTGACGGTATCTATATTCCTGTTAGACAGTTGGGAACAAGCTCAATAATTCAAACCTTGTAACATTATCCAGAATCAACGAGGTTTTGTACAAATAAACAAAAAGAAACGGTGAATAAAGATCACACACATCCTATCCGAAACCCAAGTTTTCCTCCTGCTCACTCCCCCAGCTGCCAGTGGTGCTAATTATTGGAGAATGAAGCAGGAAATACCGGGACGTGGCTCCCCAATCCCTAATGCAGTTAAACTCCATGAGAAATAAAACCCAAAAATGTTGGAAACACTCAGCATTTATGGCGGCATCTGTGAAGATAGAAACAGTTAATGTTTCAGGTCTTTCATCAGAACGGTTCTGATGTTCTCTCTGTTTTTAATTCCCACAGCAACTTCTCACTTCCTGCTCACCGGTGTGCAATTGCATGGAAATGTCCTGGCAAGCATGTATAAGGGGAGCTCTCCAAATGTCTGCAGACAGCAATGAGTGAACTTTAAAAGATTGGAAATATATAAATTAAGGAAGGGAGTGAATTTAGCAGATGCTGATTTGCTGAATTCCTGCAGGCGATAGTTGGACCAGTTTCTGACTGGGTTAAGGTCACGTCGTGCAGAGGGTAGATGCTGCATGGGAGTTGTCAGAGCCAGGTGGAGATAACCTGAACTCGCTTTGAATGCCTGAGAAGGTCAGAGAGGAATTTCTCAGGTTGATATTTCCCACACTGATTTGGGCTTTTATCTGTTTTCTCGCTCTCAGGAGATGACATGGTTTTAGATGTAAGGGGTGAGTGAGGTACTCGTGTAAGACCAAAACAGTCTTTTCCTGTCTATCATTGTTCATATGGTTTAAGTACTTTCCACTGATGTATGTGGTTGTGCAGTAAAGTTCTGGCAGCCAGCGACAATTCAGGGATGTTTGTGTTTGCAGGCCGTGAACTAGAAGATGGCATGTCCACCCTGAGCGGGCGGAGAGGATTGCGGCCAAAGATGATGATGCCCTTTGACGCGCAGCCTCCTCAGCGTATGTGTGATAACATTTCTCACGTGGCCTTTAGATGGTTGTGTTAATATTTTATGACCATGAGCGGATAATAAAAGATGCAAAAATGTCTGAGCCAGGTGACATTGTGTGAATTGTCTCCTCTGAAGGCCCCATGGGTAAAAGCAGTGTTTCACTGATCCACACAGACCATGTCCCCTCTCCCGAGTCCAGTTACAATTCGCACTTCTGAATATGGAGAATCCAAGGTCGGAAGATCGTTGTCCAGGAATTCCTGCTGGAAAGTGGATTTCAGTTGAAAACAGAATAGGACCCAGAGGCATTGCTGTTTGAAACTGAATGTTAACTGATGCTCTCAGCTGCACTTCTTGATCTGGATTTGTACCAGATAAGAGAGAAAAAGGAGACAAATTAAAGAAAGAACAGATCAATGGCACCGCAGTGTAATTCAGTGTCCAATCACATCACTCTATCGGTGAAAGTTCGGTAGAAACCCTTCATGAATTTACAGCTCATTTTGCCAGGGACTTCTTAACTTAAAATCCTAAATTGATACTCAGCCACAGTTTTCTGTAACACTGGGCAGATGTAAATGAGCAATTAATAACCTCATCAAAGTATCTACAATGTGACTGGAGCATAGATCACTGAATTTCTTTTAGTTAAATGTTGGCTGAAAGTGCAATAAAGGATGGAGCCATCTGTATTAAACATGGTGCAAATTTATTCACTAGCTGTTGGCAACTGACTGATTGCAACCTTCATCTCAGCCATGTGTGTGTCTGGACTTCAAAAAGAGCAGAAAATAAATGATCAAAGAACAAAAAGGGCACCATTAGTTTTAGAGTGGGACTGTGTGTGATCCAACATTATACCAATAGTCAGAACTTCAATCAGTTATTTCCTTGTTCACCAGTGGGATTTTCAGTCAACCTGTAGGGTCTTGGATTCTTTAAGACTTTTCAGGGGCACATGTATTCTCCCTCTTCCATACATTCTCCCCCTCTGTGCCTTGATCTTCAGGTTCTGCAAGCCAGCCTTCTCTTGCCTCTATGACAGAAGGTGGTGAGTTCAAGCCCCACTCCAGATATTTCAATACCTACTGGTGACCCTTTAGTGCAGTGCTTATAGGGAAGGAAAGACTTGTGTTTATATAGCACCTTTCTGAAGACATTAGGTTGCCCCAAAGTACTTTTGAAGTGTAGTCACTGATATAAGAAATGCACAATTTGAACACAGCAAGATCCCGCAAAAAGCAATGTGGTAATGACTAGCTAATCTCTTTTAGGTGTTTGATAAGGAACAAATATTGGCCCTGCTCTTCTTCAAAGTAGCACCATCCAATGTTCCCTTAAAAGAAATTAGCTGTTGTGCATGGCCAGTTATTTCAGTATGCAGTTCCTTTAATTTTTTTTTGTAAGGAACATGCCTAATCATAGAATGAGGTCTGCATGTACCTGCAAACTGCTGCGTGCAGCCACGCACCTGCACAGCTTAGCAAGCGCGCTGATGTCATGGGATCTCTAATGTCCATCTGAGGGCAGACGCAGCCTCAGTTTAACATCTCATCTGAAAGGTGAGGGGCATGAAGCAGGGTATCTAGGAGGTCTGTTAGTGTAGGTTTCTGAATAGAGATGTGGGGATGTGTAGTTGGGAGGACTCAGAAATGCCATGTTGTGCCAAGGCGTTCTGAATGTGATGACATGTTTGGGGGAGAGAGTCCTGAATGTGATTCATATGTCTGGGTACAGAGGGTAGGATTTCTCTGGATCACTGTAGTTGGTTCTGTGTGTGAAGTGCTCTCTGTGTTATATTCATTCACAGCTGTGATTAGTGCCCATCCCATCCATTCACTCGACAACCCTCATCATCATCACCTCTGTGACGGGCCTTCATCCCCAACCCGCAGCTATCTTCGGCATCAGATCAGCAGCCGACCGCTTGGCTCCTCAGTAGACAGGGCCAATTCTACAGGTGAGATCTTAGCCCAGCCACCTCGGAATTTATCCGAGATTTATCCACTGCCATTTATTCCTAGTTTAGTCCTTCCTCTTTGAGGGGCAGCAATATTATCGTTAACCAGCATCCTGTCCACTACACATTGGATTTGTTCTCAGCTTTTTCAGGGAAGGGAATCCCTGATCAATATTTCAATTCTCAATTCCTGACAATACTGTGTTGGTTTTGAACTTCTCAATCTCTGCCCCCTTGGGGCTGTGTTTCCTACAGATTTGGCAGTTATATTTGGATGAACGTTAAAGGTGAGGTTGGAAATAACACAAGGTATTTATCTTGGACTGTGAGATTGGGGCTAGAGAGGACAAAAACATCATTTACAGACCGTGAATGAGATGACACAGGTTGGGAAACAGGAGAATGAATGTAAAACAGCATCCTGGGGAAAGGAATTGATGCAGGGTCTGATGGAACCTTTAGGGTGATTCACTTGTTTGTAGGAGCTGAACTATATTCAAAGAATGAGGAAGATTAAGAGATAATCTAACAATTGGCTGAAAAGTTGGGTATTTTCTGTTAGTACAGCACAAATTAGCTGGCAATATATTAGTTTTTCAAATTATGAAAGCATGGGACAGGGTAGATAGATGCAGATTGTTTCACGAAGTTGAGGGATCAAGGTCAATAAGCTGTAAATACAAGATTAAATGTCCGAGATTTAGAACAAGAGGGCAAGAGAAACTTCTTTACACAGAGAATTAGGCGGCTTTGGAATTCATTCACAGGTTTAGTGGGAATGCAGAAACAACTTCAGCATGAAAGATAGGTTGGAGAGATGAATGAAAGAAATGGTATTGAAATGACATGGGAACAGGATAGGTTAATGTGATTAGACTATTTGATGGTGTGAAGAGTAACATGAACTGGTGGGGCCATTTTGAGTTGTAACTTCTACATATTTCATCAAGCTGATGGTTCTAACTTATGTTTATTGGATTAAACATTGCTTTTGTTTGCCTTTGCTTACTGTAACGTCATCTAGAGATACTCAAACTAAATTTGGGACACTTCCTCAAATAGCTTTCTTAGTGCTACAGATAAGGGACATGGTTATCAGCAGTTCTTCTATAAATCGCAGTTAGGCAGAGAAAACATATGTTGACATGTTTAGAATGAGGAGAATGACCTCTTTACACAGCAATGCTGAGTCAATTTACACATTTTTTTGATCTACAAATATTAAGCATATCAATCTGAGACTGTGTGGATTGTTAAAATAGTTCAGGCTACAAGTTTTGGAGATACTTTGGAGATTTGACTGATTCTTTATGATTCCTGTTCCAGAATCTGTACGAAATACACCAAATAGTGACATGTCACCAGCACCCAGTTCCCAGGCTCACCCCGTGGAGAATGTAGAGGCTGATGTACCTGCAGTTTCATATTTGCCTGGGTCTCAGGAAGAGGAATCCAATCGCAGTGTTCCGACCGCCCACGTGCGCCCATCCCACCCACTGAAAAGTTTTGCTGTGATTGCCATCGCTTCTGCCAGCACCAACTATGAAACAGCATCATCCAGTACACCATTACTGTCTCAGACAGGTGAGTGAGCTGCTACTGACTTACCAGCTGAGCAAGGAGGAGGGAGGTTCACCTTGGGAGGGATAGAACTTTCAGTAGAAACTCTTGCACCTCTCTTGTACAGTATGTCAATGTGAACATTAACATGTTGAAAGGTAGATATGATAGTTCTGGAAACCTGACCGATCTTATTTCAATTACAGGAACAAACCCTCAGGTACACTCAGTGAAGACGGCATCAATAGGAACCTTGGGTAGGAGCAGATCCCCTATGGCAGTTACTGTACCCAGTGCACCAGATGTTGCAGAATCCACGAAAATGTTGGAAGACTCTGATAGTGTAGGTTTGAACTGATTTTACCCGAGTGTTGGGTTGTCTATGTGACCCCTGCAGTGATCTTCCCAGGCATGGCTCTTCTCTCTCCTGTCCTTAGCCACTTACCATTTGGATTCCTCAACTTTAGTGTCGGGTAAACATTCCAATACTCATCACCCCTCTGGCCCCACCTCTGCCATTTACATAGCTAATGGGAGGTATGATATTAGCCAATAACCATATGTTTCTAAATTTTGATGAAGGCTTTGAAGTTACCTGATTTCTCTCATCCCACCCCATTCACCACACCTCACTTTAAATCTTTCTTGTTTCTTGCTTTTTTTCTCTCTTACTATTGGATTTGTTTCCACAGAGTAATCTCATTTTCTTGATCCCTGACCTTGTGTGGTCAGTATCTCTGTCACCAAGTCTGGGGTAGTGGTAATGTCACTGGACTGGTAATCCAGAGGCCTAAGTGAATGATCTGAGGATGCAGGCTCAAGTCCCACCATGGTAACTGATGGAGTTTAAAAGCAGTTAATAAAATCTGGAATTGACAACTAGTCTTAGTATTGGTGCCCATGAAACTATCATTAATTGTTGTAAAAATGCACCTGGTTCACTAATGCCCTTTAGGGAAGGAAATCTGCCATTCTTACCCGGTCTGGCCTACATGTGACTCCAGACCCACAGCAATGTGGTCGACTCTTAACTGCTCTCTGAAATGACCTAACGAGCTGCTCAGTTCAAGGAAATTTGGGATGGGCAACAAATGCTGGCCTTGTCAGCAACGCTCACAAAGGAAATAAAAAGTCCTTTTAGAGCTATGGTTACTTACAATCTGTCTCCTCTTCACCTATGTTCGTCACCTGTAACTGGGTCTCTGCATCCTGGCTGGTGACTAATCTAGGATTCAGTCAAATTTCCTCTGGTTTTATTGATCTCCAAAAAAATGCAGCAGGGGTTTAGGGCTGAGACAGGGATAGCTCACCTCCCGCCCATACGATCAGTGAAAGAACTCCCAATTAAAATAGAACCACTGAGAGAAAACCTCTAAGATTATTTTTCTTTGTTGGGGAAAGTGTAGATCGTCAGCCATGGTCCAGTTGAATGATGTTGCAGACTCCTATTTCCTATGTTCCTCCTGACATCAGTGGCTCACCATGAGGAACTGCAGGCTTAGACCCTTGTCCCATCACTCAGTATGTTAGAGACTTGTCGAGAGTGATTCTTAAGCAAGACCTATGCTCCTTGAGAAATAATGTCTTGTTCTGAGCAAATACCTTATAAGCCTGTGAACCTTCCACCTCTCTTTGCAGAATTATGGCCCAGACGAGCTGACGGAAGAGATGACGCACCTCACAGGGTTAATGAAGGATCTGAATGTTATCACTACAGCATAGATGCAGTCAGAATACCATCAGTTTCACAAACTGAAACAGAGCAGGTCTGCAAGGAGTATGTACAAAAGACACCCAGAGGGTCGGATACAACATAATGTGATGTGTTAAGTCTCGTGGAAACTGCCTTTGTCACGATTTCAGTCCAGTGGATCCAGACTTGTGGATATCATATAATCCAGTCAATGCCATGGAATCTGACGACTCTCAGCTCTGACGGACCTCTGCTGGTTTGGAAATGTACTGGAGGCACCGGTATAGTGTTCGACATTCGATATCGTCTATTTACTGCGTGTTTACGTTTTCTGGTGTTATGAAAAGAATGTTGAATTGTTACTTTGGTATCCAGATGTGACATTTGACTGCCTCACCATAAGCTGATGCAAGATGCATCAATTAATAATGTGGCCATTTCTTGCTTCCTCTGCATCACACAGTGCTGTGGCAAACAGACTCTACTCTGCATCCTTCTGATCAAACTGCCAAGTTATCTGCGTTCATCACTGTGATCTTTTAGCAAACTTCAGAATATTCCTGCTAGACTTGGCAAGTTAGCTGATTAAAGCACAATTAGGAAGAAGGAACTGGCAAGCCCAATCCACAAATAACTCAAGAGGCTTAGCATGACTCAGAAAGCACATTGATTTAAACAAAACATGTGCAGCAATTGACGTTTTATATGAAGAATATCTTTACATGTTCTATTGGAAAATCATTTAGCCATAAGAGAAAAGCTAAGTAAACCCTCCCAAATGGGTTTTGATTACAGGTTCTTTATTAAACCCTATCAAAGGGGTTCCAATTACATAGCCAGCATTAAACCCTATTGGATGGGTTCCAATCATAGGATCTTCGATGATCGGGTTTGATTTCCCAGCCCTCATTGAATCTTGTTGAGTGAGTATATTCCGGTTACTGGATCCGTATCGAACCCAGAAAATGGGTATGAGTTTACTGTACATTCAATGGACCCGGTTGAATGGGTGCCAACTACACAACTCTTGGATAAACCCTGTAAATTGGGTTCAGATTAGATTACCTTGTTAATTAATGTAGTGAGTTCCAATTACAGGAAACTCTTCCTTCTCTTTTTTTCACCCTCCCCATAACATCATTGTAATTGCTTCTACAAGTCTAGGTTTTACTTTGTTTGTGAATATTGCTTCCCTATGTACATCACCATGAATGTTAATATAACTGTTTAAGGAAATTTATTGTAATGAATATAACTGAACAAAGCTATTGTGAAGATTTAGAAATCTCTCCCAGTCGTAGGCAGTAAGATCTGTTTTGCACTTTTTTCATCCTTTTACAAAGAACCATTTTCTTATGGCCTGTGTTTAAACTTAGGAAAACCTCTGGTGTATCTGTAGTGTCCTCATTAGCAAAAGCAGCTTTTTGTTTTCCAAGGATGCTGTAGGTGCAAATTGTTTATTAATCATGATGTAGAAACGATGCAAACTACTGTAGTTTATGTACAAAGAACTTTGCTAGTAGCATACTCTGTGGCTTTTTTTAAATTTCATGTTCTAATGTAATATTGGAATTCCAATACATTTTGTATTCAACCAGTAGGAGTGTGAATGTAGACTTTATTCATGGCCTGTGTAATGGAAAATCAAACTCCAAAAGCAACTTAACAGCAACTAGTTCCTTTGATGGATTAATATATAATTGCAACATATTGTTTGATCCAAAGGTCATCGGATTTGATCCCTTTCTGCTGAGTTAGCCTATCTCAGTTGGAGCATTCAAACTGGTCCCTGGATAAGGATATAGGGAAAAATCAGCCTGGGTTCCTGCTCATTAAATCATGTTTGCTGAAAAGTGCATGGGGAATATCCTGCCAGTATCTGTGCAGATACCTTTGGAAAAGTACCCCAATAAGGGAAACAACTGCGGGGAGATGAGAAATCAAACTGAATGTAAATTTTGTGCTTTAGGCCTACACCCAAAAGAAACTGGGTTGAGTCTTCCTCATTCAATTCCTCTTGGACACAAAGGCAGCAAAAAGAGGAATTGCTCATCAACACTGGATTTCAGCCCAGGTCTTGTAGGTGAATACCAATGTTGTAATTTACATGCCACTGTCTCCCACAACCATCTTGGAGGCTTCCAAGGTCAGTGGAAAAAAAACACAAAACAGACGAGCTTTGTAAACCTCATATCCTAGAGTTTCTCGAGATTAATAAGAATGAATAATAGATGATTTCCCCTGAATTAACCATTTCTGTAAGGGCAATAACTCACACTGCATTAGTGCTGACTGAAGGCTCACATATCCTCAGGAAACTCTTTCAACATTTCTGACTATAATAGAGGCTAGGGCAATGCAACAAAGGACAGTGGCTCACCTGTGCGCACTTGGTTTTCACACTAGACAAGAATAGTACGTTCAAATTGAACAAGTCTCAGACTAACAGAATTGAGATTTATTCAGCCCTATGTCTCCAACTCCCTTTTCTGCTGTAGTGAAAGTTGGACACATTTATAAAATTGACAAGATCACAGGGGACTAATAGAGAAAAACAACATCAAAGAGCCAACATTTTTAATTTTAGGAAAGCTTTTGGGGGGAATGAGAGGTTTTAATTGAGGAGACGAGAAGCTGGTGCTTGTTCTCTATAAAATATAGGTTTAGAGCAAATCTGATAGAGGTGTTAAAATTTTTGAAGAGGGGGATGAATTTCATAAGTACATTGAGAAAAGCTATTTCCATTGATTTAACAAGAGGCCAAAAACAAATCAAAAGAATGAAGGAGATGTAACGAGTTTTTTTTTTTAAGGACATGAGATTCATAATAGTTTTGAAAAGGGAAATGGATAAAATGGTGAAAGTACAAAGAAGGGGTAGTGAGATGAGGCTAAGTTCACCTCTTTCCCAACCTTGGCCAAACACCTGCCTTGTGCTGTGATATTGTATAATTCTACTCTCAGAAATATGTCACCATTGCAGAACTGCCAAGAGATAATGACAACTTCCTCCACAATAGCCCCTTCAATCCTGACAAATAAAGCTCTACAAATACAACTGATCCGAAGATGTAAAGGCAATTACGTTACACATTGTGCCACAACTGACCCTTTAGCCACAATTCCTATAGTAGCAATCTCTCTGTGCAGGCAATGGAAACTCATATTTGAGAGTGGGTGGATAATACAGCCTTTGTACAAATGTACTTCAGTTTATTGAGATGTTTTATGGGTTGATAAACAACAGTACTTCCTACGTCTACAATATTAAATGCAATTGTGTAAGAAATATATCAAAATGCTACCAACAGTACAGTTAGCAAATATTTGAAGCAGAAAAGGTACAGTGCCCTCATGACCATATTCTTTCCTCGCTTCTTCCACCCCACCCCCGACCCAGGTTGTAGTTCTGACTCCTCCCTGGGGCTCAGTTGCAGGGTGACAGTGCTGATACTTGCCCTAGTAGCCATCCATCTTGTGAGAGCCCTCACAGCAAAGGCTGTTCAGTCATCACTGTTAAGCCCAATCCTCTGCTCACCACAATTTCCTCTCAAATGTTGCTCATTTCTAATGACTAATAAACCCAACCTCCCTAGCACAGGGACAAAATGCAGAATCCTCAACCAATCCTGGCTGAGACCAGCTAACTCAGCACCAAGAATCTGAACTCTCCTACCACTCACACTGAGGCACAAGGGGGTCAGTCATTGTCCCAGAAACTCCAGTGTTCCACTGCTCACCTGCCATAACTACAATGGGGAAACCCAGCAATCGGCAGAAGATAGCTTGTGTCAATATCCTGGGGTCAGCAGGCTCCCTGTACCTCCATAAATCCAGGCAAATGGCCTGAGTATTCCAAATACTGTTTATCCTTGTTAAAACCGTAAGGGGTACATCAAAGGTTAGGTTTGGGAGTTGGGTGGGATGAAGGGAAACAATGGCCTGGGTAACCCCTCCCCTGTCAGACAAAGCCAAAGTTTCTGTGACCCTGGGGCAGACGGATTGTTGAGATGCCTCATCTAGGCTCCTCTGGAATTGACTGCCATATTGGAACCAATCTTTCTCTTTCAAATCCTGCATGACATGTATCTTTTTTCAGATTTCCAGCATCTGTGTTTTTTTTGGACTCAGCCCTGCTGATGGTCTGAATGTTGGAGATGCTACAACAGCCTTCATTCCAATGGCCTTGTACACACAGCACACAGTCTCAAAGACTCATCCCTGAGACAGGTGAGTTTGGAGTGTGCTAGGTTTGTGACTGAATTTAATTACCTATTCTAGGGATCTGGCTCGTGTTATCTGAAACCCGGTCCTATCTATCTCAGCTCTCGCTTTCTGCTCAGGTCCTCGCTGCTGAATCTGTACTTGACTCTGGTTCCAAGGGTAACGATGGAGGTTTCTGCACTCGAGTCGGGTATCCACCTGCAGTGAAAACAATTTGCAGTTAGTTCACTGTCAGGGAGCCAGTGCTTACAGAATACAAACCATGTTAGTTATACAGCCTAACAGGGTGCCACAGGTAAATCAAACACAGGTTTGCATGCTCATGAAAAAAGCCATATTTGAAGTACCATGAAAAAGCATAAACTGATCCATAAAACAGCAGCGGATTGGTCAGAACTGACAGAATTGGTCAGACACATGATTTTTCACTATTTGAAGCGCTGAGACTGCTGTTGAATTATACATATCTTGTAGGTTTGATTCAAGGTATCGACAAGGAAGGGGATCTATGGGAGCATAGAAAATAGGAGCAGTAGAGGCTATTCAGCCCCTCAAGCCTGCTCTGCCATTCAACTAGATCATAGCTGATCTAACTCAACGCCATTTTCCCCATACTATCCCCATATCCCTGAATATCGATCTCTGTCGTGACATTCTCAACAACTGAGCTTTCACAGCCCTCTGGGGTACAGAATTCCAAAGATTAACCACACTCTTGAGTGAAGAAATTCCTCCTAATCCCAGTCCTAAATGGTTCACCTCTTATTCTGAGACATGGTCCCCTGGTTCTAGACACCCCCGACAAGGGAAACATTCTTCCTGCATCTACTTTGTTGAGCTCTGTACGAGTTCTGTATGCTTCAATGAGATTACCTCTCAAATCTTCTAAACTCTGGAGAATACAGTCTCACCATGGCTCTAAATAATTGCAGTGACACTTCTTTACTCCTCTACTCAAATCCTCCTGCAATAAAGGCCAAAATACCACATGCCTTCCTAATTGCTTGCTGTACCTGCATATTAGTTTTCAGTGACTTATGAATAAGGATACCCAGGTCCCTTCCCAATCTCTCACCATTTAAGAAATAGTCTGCCTTTCTGTTTTCCCTACCAAAGTGGATAATTTCACATTTTTCAACCTTATTTTCCATCTGCCATGTCCTTGCCCACTCGCTAAGCCTGTCTAAATTCCTTTGAAGCCTCTTTGCACCCTCCTCACAACTTTTATTTCCATCTAGTGTCAGCAGAAAATCTGGAAATATTACAGTTGGTCCCCACGTCCAAATCATTCGTATAGATTGTGAACAGCAGTGGCTCCTGCACTGATCCTTGGCGAATCCACTAGTCACAGCCTGCCAACGTAAGAATGATCCATTTATTCCTACTCTCTGTTTTCTGTCTGTGAACTAATTCTCAATCCATGTCAGTATATTACCCCCAATCCCATGTGCTCCAATTTTGCTTACTACCCTCCTTTACAGAGGATTGAGATTGCGAGTCTTCAGTGGTCACATATCTAAACAGGAATCATCACACTAATATTTATATTTAACTGCATAAAATTACACTCAGGAAACCCTTCATTATTTTCCTGGATTATCAGGACTAAAAGCTATAAATATCTAAGATGTCTGTATTTAAAAAAAAACAACTAACAACTTATTATTATGGATCAATGACTATTTTCCCCAAATGCAGCGAACTTTGCTGTATTTAAACAGTAACTGTTCCTTTGGAATTCAGGGTTCAATGAGCTGCTTCTTACCTGTAGGAAGTTGCATGGTCTTGCTGTATCCTGCAGCTGATGACATAGCTTGGCCCAGAGCCTTGTTAGAGCCCAGGGGTTGCTGGTTTGTGGTGGATTTACTGGATGGTGCTGGGCGCTCTCTCAATTTGGAGTCCTTTGCTGGTTTTGTCCAGACCAGATTCTCCCCGACCTGAAGAGCAGCTCCAATTTTCTGAGCCATATCTACCAGCTGGAAGCAGCAGGGAGAAGGTATTAATTACTCACTAAAGTCAATAAATAGTCTCATCTTTCAATATCTACCCTAGAACATTCAGCACTGGATCAGGGGGATCATTCAATAAAATTGAAGGAAAATCAAAGAGTGGTACTCAAGTTCCTGATACGTGCACCTGGGAGAGTTGAAGATTCTAAATGGGAGCACAAGTTCATTAAATTACTTTGAAAAGTAACACAAAATGAAAGCCTGCCTGTTAGTTTTAGTTATAGAGCAATACAGTAAAGTCAATAGAACAAGAACCTTTTGACTAACAATAGTGGATCTCCTGTGGCAGTGGCTTGGGGATGTTGGGTCCACCAGTGGTCAGGACTCCGAGTGTAACGTAATACATGTCCTTTGAAGGAAGGAACTTGCAGTGAAATTAGTGTTCTAATATCAAGCAGCACTTACTTAACAATAATCTGCTCACTGATACCCAGTTTGGGCTCCTCCAGGGCCACTCAGCTCCTGACCTCATTACAGCCTTGGTTCAAACATGGATAAAAGAGCTGAACTCCCAAAGTGACGTCAGAGTGACTGCCCTTAACATCAAGGCAGCATTTGACCGAGTGTGGCATCAAGGAGCCCAAGCAAAACTGGAGTCAATGGGAATCAGGGGGGAAACTCTCCAATGGTTGGAGTCAAAGCACCAAGAAAGATAGTTGTGGTTGTTGGAGGTCAGTCATTTCAGTTCCAGGATATCACTGCAGGAGTTCCTCAGGGTAGTGTCCTCGGCCCAACCATCTTCAGCAGCTTCATCAATGACCTTCCTTCCATCATAAGATCAGAAGTGGGGAAGTTCATTGATGAATGCACAATGTTCAGCACCATTCGCAACTCCTCAGATACTCAAGCAGTCCATGTCCAAATGCAGCAAGACCTGGACAATATCCAGGCTTGGGCTGACAAGTGACAAGTAACATTCACACTACACATATGCAAGGCAATGACCACTTCCAACAAGAGAGAACCTAACCATTGCCCCTTGACGTTCAATGGCATTACATTCACTGAATCCCCCACTATCAACATCCTGGGGGTTACCATTGAGCAGAAACTGAACTGGACTAGCCATATAAATACTGTGGCTCCAAGGGCAGGTTAGAGGCTAGGAATCCTGTGACGAGTAACTCACCTCCTGACTCCCCAAAGCTTGTCCATAAGGCACAAGCAGGAGTGTGATGGCATACTCCCCATTTGCCTGGGTGAGTGCAGCTCCCACAACACTCAAGAAGCTTGACACCATCCAGGCCAAAGCAGCCCAGTTGATTGGAACCATATCCACAAACATTCACTCCCTCCACCACCAACGCACAGTAGCAGCAGTGTGTACCATCTACAAGAGGCATTGCAGGAACTCACCAAGGCTCCTTCAAAAACACCTTCCAAACCCACAACCACAACCATCTAGAAGGACAAGGGCAGCAGATAGATGGGAACACCACCACCTGGAAGTTCCCCTCAAAGCTACTCACCATCCTGACTTGGGAATATATCGCTGGGTCAAAATCCTGGAACTCCCTCCCTAACAGCACTGTGGGTGTACCTATAGCACACGGACTGCAGCGGTTCAAGAAGGCAGCTCACCACCACCTTCTTAAGGGCAACCAGGGATGGGCAATAAATGTGGCCCCAGCCAGCAAAGCCCACATCCAGGGAATAAATAAAAAATCTAGTTTAATGGTGTTGTTTGAGGGTAAACCACTACCCAGGACATCTGGAGAACACACAGGCCTTTTTCAAGTAGTACCACAGGATTTTTTTAATGTCCACCTGAATAGTTAAACAGAGCCTCAGTTTAACATCTTACCCAAAACACAGCAGCTCCAATAAGAACAGAGACAGTGAGAGCTATTCAACCCTGAGAGCTTGCAACTGGCTTATCTTTACCTCACCTCAATTTAACCACCTCTACTTCATATCCCTTGATAACCTTACCAAAATAATCATTATGTAGGATAATTTTTCAGATACAAATTAAACAGGAACACCCACAATATGAAGCTTTTAAGTTGTATTAAGCCCAGTTGAAGGGTCAGAGCCCAGAGGGCTGAACAGCAGGTTAGGTTAGAAAGAGCAGAACAGACATTAAGGCAAATTAAGAAACAGTGTTAGAAATACCATGCGTGTAATTTAAAATCCTTCAGTTGGTGTCAGAAATTAAACATTTTGTGATCTGAGAGCTGATGGAGTCTTGAATTCAAGACTACTTGACTTGTAATAAGCTGATAATAGTTAGGTCATTGAGAGAATGAGATATTGTTGAAGTACCTCTGGATCGAACTCCAGCACGTTACTGCTGGCCTTCAGTTTATTGACCTTCTTCTCCATCTCCTGATATTGATGAAGAGCTCCCTTTTTGTCACCTTGGTTGTACAGTAAAATGGAATAGTTCAAGTTCACCAGTGGGTTTAACCTGCAGAGGACAGAGAAGTTGATATTTTCAGCAAAAGATGACCCTGCTCCTCATCACAATTTTTTCAATGGCACAGCCTCCATTACTCTCTGGGGAAGAGAATTCCAAAGATTAACAACCAACTGAGAGAAAAAATTTCTCCTCATCTCAATCTTAAATGGGAGACCCCTAATTTTTAAACTGTCTCCCTGAGTTCTAGACTCTTGCAAAAGGGGAAACATGCTCTCGGCATCCACCTTGTCAAGTCCCCTCAGAATCTTATCTGTTTCGCTAACATCACCTCTCATTCTTCTAATTTCTAATGGATACAGGCCCAACCTGCTCAACCTTTCCTCTTAAGACAACCCCTTCATCTCAGGAATCATTCGAGTGAACATTCTCTGAACAGCTTCAAATGCAATTATATCCTTTCTTAAGTAAAGAGACTAAAACTGTACACAGTACTCCAGATGCAATCTGTACAGCTGTAGCAACACTTGCCTACTTTTATACTCAATTGCCCTCATAATAAATGCCAACATTCCATTTGCCTTCAATCTGGCAGCTCCAATGACATGAATGGGAGAAACTATGTGTAAGTGAGCTATACACTCCAGCGGGTGTCAGTTTTGATACACGCTCTACTGAGTTAGCTGGTGTCAGCCACAGCTGCAGGGCTCTCCTGTTCCATCCCAATGGGTTTGAGGCAGGGATTCACTCTCTGTAAACCCCAGCTGTAAAGCACATGCGGAGTGAGAACACTGTCAGGCTCAGCTGAGATGCCCTGTATGGTTCAGTAGTCCTATCAATACTTATAGGTGGAAAAGCCACTTGGGGCGCGATCCTGGAGGGCAGTTGATACCTTTGGAATCTAGTCCCTCGTATGAGTGCCCTCAGGGGACAAGGGAGGGAGATTGGTGGAGAAAAAGCTCCATGTCACTGAGAAAAAAGCAGAGCATCAGCCTCAGGTTCTTGTGTGTCAGCAACAGGATATGTGAGAAAGTAGCTAAAACAACGTTCATCTCAATCTGTGAATAACAAAGCACATGATCAGAACACAGGCCCCAATGGTCATGTGTTGGTCAGAGGAAGGTGCCCTGGCCTCAGACTGGAACAGCATAATGCAAAATGATCTGCACTGGTGCTTTGGAACAGAAGAGAGAGAATAGAGGCAATACTGCATCCAATGAAAAGAAAGTATCAGAAAGGACACAACTGCTGCAATAATCATGGAACAAAATGGAAGCTTTGTCTTCAGCAATTTGGTAAAGGATTTCACAAGGGATCTACCAATTCTCATTGAATTTTTAACATTCCTTTAGGGAAGGAAATCTGCCGTCCTTACCTGGTCTGGCCTACATGTGACTCCAGACCCACAGCAATGTGGTTGACTCTTAACTGCCCTCTGAAATGGCCTAGCAAGCCGCTGAGTTCAAGGGCAATTAGGGATGGGCAACAAATGCCGGCCTTGCCAGTGACACCCACATCCCATGAAAGAATGAAGGAAAAAAAAGGTTGATCAGCACTTGCCCCAATAATACTCACTGCTCCAAACTGACTGCTTGTTCGTAGGCTCTCTTTGCATTGTCAGGATCTGCCAGGTTAGTCAATGTCACTGCAACAGCAAGAAGCAAATTTTACACACTCACAACACACATTGGGAGGTCCCATTTCATCAACAACTCTCTCCATGGGCTCATTTCACACGAGTTCGGACCTCTTCCACCCTCTGTCCTGTCCCAAGCCTTTGATTCTTCTAACTAAGGCCTTTCATAAATCACTCCACCATCAGGGGGCAGAGGTCACAGTTACCCTGGCTTGACTAAACGCCTCTCTCAGTCTTCACATGCCTTCTCACATACTACCAGTTTGTCTGTGCATTTGAAGGTTTTCTCTCAATTCCTCCTCACATTTGATGTCCATTTTAATTCCTCCATGAAATGCCTTTGAACATTTTTCTTTGTTAATGGGGTCTATTTAACTGTAGGGTGGTAGTTACTGTAAGCACATCACATTTTCCATTGAGATATACTAACACGCCTCAACCCAGGAATGTCACACTGGGACTGTCACAGCTCACTCCGCCTCAGTGTTTATCAATTCTCACACATACAGAAAACAAAGTTTTTTGCTAATTAATGATTAAAATCAATATAACATTCTCTGAGCATTCAATGACTTTCTCCTGAGACTGCAGTTTGAGTACCAACTGGTATTATTACCATCACCGTTAAACTACTCTTGGAAAAATTAAATCAGGACTATCACAGTGACACAACGTCCTGCTGCACTACCGGGAGACCTTTCTGTTTATTCGTTGGGTTCTACCTTTTTTTTTCTTGTTGTAACTCTTTCGAGTACAAACCCATTTCCATCTGTTTCAGATGAAGTTACATTGTTTCACAGTTTGCCAGTGTGAGATTTGAACTCTTGATCTTAGGGTTACAAACCCAGTACCATAACCACTTGGCTATTTAGGCCAAGTTTTAAAGGGAAATGCACTTTCCAAACCACTGAAGTTACTTATCTGGGGCACTGTGTAACTCTTTTGAGTACAAGCCCGTTTCCATCTGTTTCATAGTTTGCCATTGGGATTTGAACTCTTGATCTTGGGGTTAACAAACCCAGTACCATAACCACTTGGCTATTTAGGCCAAGCTTTCGTTGGGTTCTAGAAGCTGTGGGACACTTGGAAATTAATGAGCCGACAATTAAAGATCGTCAGGCAGTGAGTGATCAGATCACAGAGCTGCCCAATCCATTCTCCAAACTGTTCCTCTTTCTCAGATACCCCCTGACACAGTTTATCTTCAGCACTTTCTGTCACATACTAACCCAATCCAGTCTGAGTCAGGACTCGGTACTAATGCATTCGCTAAGAACTGATCTACTCCATTCACATTGAATTCAGCAGCAAGGTTGCCAAATGGAACTCTGCCTGAGTACTTCAACTCAGCAATTGGATGTGCAAAGCTAGTGAACTAATGTGATGCTACCCATCCAGACATTCAGTTAGAATTGAAAATCACACTTTAAGGTGTGAGGATTTAGCTCTTCTCCAGGGTATAACTGATTATTGCTGCAGTGCAGCTCAGTGATGGGGAGGGGGGCCGTGGTTTAATGAGTTCACCTGGTGCTGCTCCCCTGATGGGGAAGCCTGAGGGGCAAAGGTTCAATCAGCAGTCTAAGCCAGCTTGGCTGATTCTGACTGCTGCAGAAGGCCAAGTGACCCTGAGATTAAGAGAAAAAATAAATCAGGCATGGGTTCTGCTCTGAACTGTTGCCCAGCAACTCATGAAGGGAGTGTAATGCGAAGACAGGATTGAACCTGTGCGTGATGTGAAAGCTCATCAGTGTTCACTGCCTGGGCTCTTACTGACACAGGGGATGGGGACTGGGAAGGGCGCTGGTGGTTCTTCGGGTGTTCCACCAAAGAATCAGTACTGCCAGGAGAGGAGGTGAGGGATGTCTGTGCTGAGAGAGGCATTAGCATTGGTGTACTCCTTCACTGGGTGAAGGTTTGAATGTTGGGAAGGATCAATGGTTGTGATGATTAAATGCTGTCAGTTCACTGAAGCAGGCTCCGCACTCACCAGCCAACAGCATGTACAACTCGCCCATCCTCGGCTGTATGTTGATGGCAGCACTCAGGAAGTGGAATGCTGACGCATATTGCTGCATTGTCAGGTGCACCAAGCCCAGGTTATAGAGAATCTTCCAATCAAAGGGAGCCAGGTAGTTGGCTCGCTTCAAACAACTGATCGCCTGGAGCAACGTAAACAGCACAACAGCCATTCACTTAATGAGGAGAAGCTTTATCATTTCCAAGTTGCTTTAATGCTTAAATCATCAATTATGATCAAAAGGGTTTCTGAAGGTACATAAATGAATTTGTAAAATGATGGTGGATGAAAAGAGGACAGTGCTGGAGTGTATCCTGACAATGACTAACATTCCAATGATGGGATCAGGGTCTTCTCTGCTAGCTTTCCCTCAACGTCTGATATGAGGTGCGTTTTGAACAGTGTCAGCTCACTTCCTCTTGGATGTGAGCCTCTAGTAATGTCACAAAAAATTGACAATCTCAGAAACTACAGCACAGTTTGTGTGGGAAGTGCAAAAATGTCACACTGCAGAATAAGGTGCACTACTGAGAGTGGCATAAATGGTCTCTTACTAACACAGTGCAGGGAGAGCTTTACACTGTATCTAACCCCGTGCTGTACCTGTCCTGGGAGTGTTTGATGGGGACAGTGTAGAAGGAGCTTTACACTGTATCTAACCCCGTGCTGTACCTGTCCTGGGAGTGTTTGATGGGGACTGTGTAGAGTGAGCTTTACGCTGTATCTAACCCCATGCTGTACCTGTCCTGGGAGTGTTTGATGGGGACTGTGTAGAGTGAGCTTTACGCTGTATCTAACCCCGTGCTGTACCTGTCTTGGGAGTGTTTGATGGGGACAGTGCAGAGAGAGCTTTACTCTGTATCTAACCCTGTGCTGTACCTGTCCTGGGAGTGTTTGATGGGGACAGTGTAGAGTGAGCTTTACTCTGTATCTAACCCTGTGCTGTACCTGTCTTGGGAGAGTTTGATGGGGACAATGTAGAGGGAGCTTTACACTGTACCTAACCCTGTGCTGTACCTGTCCTGGGAGTGTTTGATGGGGACAGTGTAGAGTGAGCTTTACTCTGTATCTAACCCTGTGCTGTACCTGTCTTGGGAGAGTTTGATGGGGACAATGTAGAGGGAGCTTTACACTGTATCTAACCCTGTGCTGTACCTGTCCTGGGAGTGTTTGATGGGGACAGTGTAGAGGGAGCTTTACTCTATCTAACCCGTGCTGTACCTGTCCTGGGAGTGTTTGATGGGGACAGTGTAGAGGGAGCTTTACTCTGTATCTAACCCCGTGCTGTACCTGTCCTGGGAGTGTTTGATGGGGACAGTGTAGAGAGAGCTTTACTCTGTATCTAACCCCGTGCTGTACCTGTCCTGGGAGTGTTTGATGGGGACAATGTAGAGGGAGCTTTACTCTGTATCTAACCCCGTGCTGTACCTGTCCTGGGAGTGTTTGATGGGGACAGTGTAGAGGGAGCTTTACTCTGTATCTAACCCCGTGCTGTACCTGTCCTGGGAGTGTTTGATGGGAACAGTGTAGAGGGAGCTTTACTCTGTATCTAACCCCGTGCTGTACCTGTCCTGGAACTGTTTGATGGGGACAGTGTAGAGAGAGATTTATTCTATATCTAACCCTGTGCTGTACCTGTCCTGGGAGAGTTTGACGGGGACAGTGTAGAGGGAAATTTACTCCATATCTAACCCCATGCTGTACCTTTTCTGGGAGCGTTTGATGGTGACAGTGTATCTTTACAATGCAGAAAGGGGCCATTTGGCCCATCAAGTCCACACTTGCTCTCTGAAAGAGCATTCCAACTAGTCCCACTCCCTTACCTTATCTCTGTAACCTTGCACATTCGCACTTTTCAGATAGCAATCCAATCCCTTTTGTATATCATGATCAAATCTGCCTCCACCACCTTTCAGGAAATTTGTTCCAGTCTCCAGCCACCCTCTCGGTGAGAAAATGTTTCCTCACATCACATTTACTCATTTTGCCAATTATTTTGAACCTGTGCCCTTTAGTTGTTGATGTTCTCTTCAGTGGGGACAGTTTCTCACTATTTACCCTGTCCATACCCCTTAGGATCTTGAATATCTTCATCAAGTCTCCTCTCAGCCTTCTTTTCTCCAAGAAAAACAGTCCCAACCTCTCCAATCTATCCTGGAATCATTCTTGTGAATCTCCTTTGTACTCTCTCCAACGCTTCACATCCTTCTTCAACTATGGCGCCCAGAACTGGACGCAGTACTCCAGATGAGGCCTAACTAGTGTCTTATACAAGTTCAACATGACCTCCTTGTCCTATTAATAAAGCCTAAGATACCATATGCATTATTAACTGCTCTCTCAACATGTCCTGCCATCTTCAATGACCTATGTATATATACACACTGAGGACCTTCTATTCCTGCACCTCCTTTAAAGGCTCTCCCTTTATCTTATACTGACTCTCCATATTTTTCCTGCCAAAACAAATCATTTCAATTCTAAGAAAATTGTAAAATTGAAATTAATATTCAGCATATACAAAGTCATGTAAATACAACAAACTTACATGTCTCAAGTGTATAGAACTCTAGTGTCAATGATTATTTTTGTTTTAATTTAATGTCAAATATATTGCAACTGTGAGAGGTACTTGAAGCACGTGTTTCAATACAAAGTCAGCATTACATGAAGAGTGTGTTCAATATTCAAAGCACATTTATATAATTTTGAACATGTGGATATTAGGCAACGCTTGGCTGGCACATGCCAAGGCAACCTGATAAACCTTTTTCAATTGATAGTAATACTTTCTAATAATCTTTCTAATCTTCTGCACAATGTGATGCTTTAGCAATATGTGACGCAGCTCTGAAATCTGAAAATTGCAGAAAGCTATGTAAATACACAAAGTGAATTAAACTTCTCCCTGGAACAATCCAGCATCTGTTGCCTAGCGACGTGAGATGGTAATCGTGAGTTGCCTTCTTGACAACTGTGCTTGCGAGGCCATTTCAGAGGGAAGTTAAATGTCAACTATGTAGCTGTGAATCTGGAGTTACAGATAGGTCAGACCAGGGAAGAACAGCAGATTTCCTTCCCCGAATGACACTATTGAACCTAGTGGGTCTTTATGGCAATGTAACAGCTACATGTAGAGGGAGCTTGACACTGTACCTAACCTGCTGTACCTGTTCTGGGAATGTTTGATGGGTGCAGTGTAGAGAAAGCTTTATTCTGTATCTAACCCTGTGCTGTACCTGTCCTGGGAGTGTTTGATGGGGACAGTGTAGAGGGAGCTTTACTCTGTATCTAACCCCGTGCTGTACCTGTCCTGGGAGTGTTTGATGGGGACAGTGTAGAGAGAGCTTTATTCTGTATCTAACCCTGTGCTGTACCTGTCCTGGGAGTGTTTTATGGGGACGGTGTAGAGGGAGCTTCACTCTGTATCTAACCCTCGTTGTACCTGCCCTGGGAGTGTTTGATGGGGATAGTGTAGAGGGAGCTTTACTCTGTATCTAACCCTGTGCTGTACCTGTCCTGGGAGTGTTTGATGGGGATAGTGTAGAAGGAGCTTTACTCTGTACCTGACCCTGTGCTGTACCTGCTCTGGGAATGTTTGACGGGCGCAGTGTAGAGAGAGCTTTACTCTGCACCTAAGCCTATGCTGTAGCTGCCCTGGGAGTGTTTGTTGAGACAGTGCAGAGGGAGCTTTACTCTGTATCTAACCCTGTGCTGTACCTGTCCTACGATTGTTTAATAGGGACAGTGTAGAGGGAGCTTCACTCTGTATCTAACCCCAAGCTGTACATGCCCTGGGAATGTTTGATGGGGACAGTGTAGAGGGAGCTTTACTCTGTATCTAACCCCGTGCTGTCCCTGTCCTGGGAGTGTTTGATGGGGACAGTGCAGAGGGAGCTTTACTCTGTATCAAACCTCTGCTGTGCCTGCCACCTAAGAGCTTAACACTGGTGTTTAAGTTCAGTAACTATGTTGAGCTCTTCTGCAGGCTGGTGATCAGGACATCCTGCTCCCTCCACTCTTTTTTTCCCCCAGTACGAACGTTAATTGAAAGGGTACATACTAAAACAGTCACTGTATTTTCACTGTGGATCCATTAGTGATCTTCCTTCAAGCACAGGGGTTGTTACTGTTTAAATTCAGTTATATTCTATTCCTGTGCCAAACACAAGACATTTTCCAGACTGACTGTGAACGTCCGGTGTTTCAGGAAGGATAAGACAGACTGCACTCGGTCACTGCTGAGGGCACGTGTACAGTTCAGTCACCCAGGTATTAAGAAACATAGTGGTCCCTTTGCTATGTGGAACCTGCCAATATAGAGAGGCAGATGGCAGTACACTGAGTGTCAGGAACTCTGTCTTGAGTTCCCACTCTGCTGACCTTGAGGCGCTCTCTGTAGGTTTAACAGATTTCAATAGGGAAAGCACAGTTCCTGCTGACTGGCAATGGATAGTGAGGACCACTGCAGCCCGTGGTGCAGCGACCAGTGTGTAGTGGCACTGTCAGCAGCTAGTTACATGTTGTGGATCTAAGTGAGAAGACAGGCAGATCTGACCCAATCAAGAGACAGAAAGAGCAGATTATGGCCTATCCACATGACCACCCTCGTCAGGAGGTTTAGATAACAGGATCAGGGCTCCCAGTTATACACAGGAGCAAACAATTTACCATCACAAAAACCAAACCTTATCGATTGAGACCTGCAAAGTAACAGTTTGGGCACCTCTCGTTGTACTCACCGCTACATATTTCTTCTTGCCAAAGAAGCACATCCCGATATTGTTCCATAGAGGTGGGCTTTCAGGTACAGCATGTGCTGCTATCCTGTACTTGCTCAGAGCAACATCAAAGTCACTGTGAGTCTGCATCATACTGCCTGCAGCCAGGATGGCCTGACAAAACAAGTGGAAAATTGGAGAACAAGAAGAATCCATTTACCTCATTTAAACAATACAACAGATAGGGAATCTAATACCACAAGCTTACTGTACATTAGAGCCATAAACATCCTGAGCAAACAGGAAATTATAACCTTTAGCAGCTCTGCACAGCTAGACAAGGAAAAACCATTATACTGAATAAATGACAACTCCACACAGGTACGCAATGATCACAACTCCATATAAGAACATAACAAACAGGACCAGGAATAGGCCCATATATCCCTTCAGCCTGCTCCATCATTTAACAAGGTCATGGCTGATCTTTTAATTCAACTCCACTTTCCCACCAGATCCCTACATCCGTCATAATTCTATTAGTCTCAGCTTTGAATATACTCAATGGCTGAATATCCAGGGAGAGAATTCCAAAGATTGAAAATCATCTGAAATTTCTCCCCATCTCAGTCCTAAATGGCCATTGCTTTACCCTAATACTGTGACCCCAGTGTTCCAGAGTCTCTAGCCAGGGAAACAGTCTCTGAGTATCAACCCTGTTACCATAGTTACAGTAATCCTTAACCTGCTGAATTAACAGAAATCCTGTAGTAAAACAGTCAGCAACTTTTACTTTGAGTAAATGCTAGTGAACAATCGTTATCCTGCTGAATAAGCAGGAATTCTGAATAGATTCGCAGCAAGAAATCTCATTTGCAGATTTCTCTTTTAGGATGAGGATATTTGAACACTAACCAAATGCTTCAACCTTATGAAGTTTCACAACATGTTCTGCCCAAACAGGTTAGAGTCAGTACCTTGTAATTGTTGGGGTTGTAGGTAAGAGCGTTTCCCAGATGTTCAAAGGCTTTCTGATACATTCCGAGCTGAAAGCCAGAAACACATGGTATTGTTGGTTGCCATTTTTTTTTTTACAGAAAGCGTTAATCCTTTTATATATAAACAGACAATGTGATGATGTCAATCACAGGACCCAGCTGGCATTGAGCCTTGGCACAAACAGCAGAGAGATGACGGAAATCATCAGAAATAAGCATGCTTCATTTCAGGTCAGAGATTTATCAGAGCAGCAAAATCATCTTTCACAAACGGAATGAGAAGAGGAGGCAGTTCTGTATAAACACACTGGGACAGGGCACACACAGTGAGCTCCGTGTAAACACACTGGGACAGGGCACACACAGTGAGCTCCGTGTAAACACACTGGGACAGGGCACACGCAGTGAGCTCCGTGTAAACACACTGGGAGTGGGCACACGCAGTGAGCTCCGTGTAAACACACTGGGACAGGGCACACGCAGTGAGCTCCGTGTAAGCACACTAGGAGAGGGCACACACAGTGAGCTCCGTGTAAACATACTGGGAGAGGGCACACACAGTGAGCTCCGTGTAAACACACTGGGACAGGGCACACACAGTGAGCTCTGTGTAAACACACTGGGACAGGGCACACACAGTGAGCTCTGTGTAAACACACTGGGACAGGGCACACACACTGAGCTCTGTGTAAACATACTGGGACAGGGCACACACACTGAGCTCTGTGTAAACACACTGGGACAGGGCACACACAGTGAGCTCCGTGTAAACACACTAGGAGAGGGCACACACAGTGAGCTCCGTGTAAATACACTGGGACAGGGCACACACAGTGAGCTCCGTGTAAACACACTGGGACAGGGCACACACAGTGAGCTCCGTGTAAACACACTGGGACAGGGCACACACAGTGAGCTCCGTGTAAACACACGGACAGGGCACACACAGTGAGCTCTGTGTAAACACACTGGGACAGGGCACACACACTGAGCTCTGTGTAAACACACTGGGACAGGGCACACACAGTGAGCTCCGTGTAAACACACTAGGAGAGGGCACACACAGTGAGCTCCGTGTAAATACACTGGGACAGGGCACACACAGTGAGCTCCGTGTAAACACTGGGACAGGGCACACACAGTGAGCTCCGTGTAAACACACTGGGACAGGGCACACACAGTGAGCTCCGTGTAAACACACTGGGACAGGGCACACACAGTGAGCTCCGTGTAAACACACTGGGACAGGGCACACGCAGTGAGCTCCGTGTAAACACACTGGGAGTGGGCACACGCAGTGAGCTCCGTGTAAACACACTGGGACAGGGCACACGCAGTGAGCTCCGTGTAAGCACACTAGGAGAGGGCACACACAGTGAACTCTGTGTAAACACACTGGGACAGGGCACACACAGTGAGCTCCGTGTAAACACACTGGGACAGGGCACACACAGTGAGCTCCGTGTAAACACACTGGGACAGGGCACACACAGTGAGCTCTGTGTAAACATACTGGGAGAGGGCACACACAGTGAGCTCCGTGTAAACACATTGGGACAGGGCACACACAGTGAGCTCCGTGTAAACACACTGGGACAGGGCACACACAGTGAGCTCTGTGTAAACACACTGGGACAGGGCACACACAGTGAGCTCTGTGTAAACACACTGGGACAGGGCACACACACTGAGCTCTGTGTAAACACACTGGGACAGGGCACACACAGTGAGCTCCGTGTAAACACACTAGGAGAGGGCACACACAGTGAGCTCCGTGTAAATACACTGGGACAGGGCACACACAGTGAGCTCCGTGTAAACACACTGGGACAGGGCACACACAGTGAGCTCCGTGTAAACACACTGGGACAGGGCACACGCAGTGAGCTCCATGTAAACACACTGGGAGTGGATACACACAGTGAGCTCTGTTTAAATGCAGGTGTGATATTATAATGGTAATGTCACTGGACTAGTAGTCCAGAAACTCAGGTTAAGGCTTTGAGGACATGGGTTGAAATCCCATCACGGTACCTGGTGAAATTTAAATTCAATTAATATAATGTAGAATTTTAAAAAGCTAGTGCTAATACTGAATGCTGAAACTACTGTCCATTGTTCATTGTCAATTGTCATAAAGACCCATCCAGTTCACTAATACCCTTTAGGGAAGGAAATCTCCCATCCTTTCCTGGTCTCCAGAGCCACAGCAACCTGGTTGATTCTTAAGTGCCCTCTGAAATGGCCTAGGAAGCCACTCAGCTGTATCAAGTCGCTACATGAATGAAACCAGATGGACTGCCCGGCATTGACTTAGACATCGGAAACGAAAATGGCAAACACAGCCCTGTCAACCCTGCAAAGTCTAACAGTTACTAACGTTTTGGGGGCTAGTGCCAAAAGTGGGAGAGCTATCTCACAGACTAGTCAAGCAACAGCCTGACATAGTCATCCTCATGGAATCATACCTTACTGGCAATGTCCCAGGAACCATCATCAATGTCCCTGGGTGTGTTCTGTTCCACTGGCACCAGAGGTGGAGGTATACAGTCAGGAGAGAATTGCCTGGGAGTCCTCAACATCGACTCTGGACCCCATGAAGTCTCGTGGCAGCATGTCAAATATGGGCAAGGAAACCTCCTATTGGTTACCATCCCTCAGCCGATGAATCAGTACTCCTTCATGTGGAACACCATTTGGAGGAAGCACTGAGGGTGGTGAGGGCACAGAATGGGTGGGGGACTTCAATGTCCATCACCAAGGTTGGCTCAGTAGCACCACTACTGACTGAGCTGGCTGAGTCCTAAAGGACGTGGCTTTTAGACTGATCTGCAGCGGGTGGTAAGGGAACCAACAAGAGGGAAAAACCTACTCGACCTTGTCATCACCAATCTACCTGTTGCAGAGGCATCTGTCCATGACGGTATTGGTAGGAGTGACCACTACACACTCCTTGTGGAGACAAAGTCTCTCTTCACACTGAGGACACCTTCCATCATGTTGTGTAGCACTACCACCGTGCTAAATTAGATAAATTTCAAACAGATCTAGCAACTCAAAACTGGGCACCCATGAGGTGCTGTGGCCATTGTCAGCAGCAGAATTATATACAACCACAATCTGTAACCTCATGGCCTGGCATATCACCCACTCTACTATTACCATCAAGCCAGAGGATCGATCAATGAAGAGTGCAGGAGGGCACACCAGGAGCAGCACCAGGCATACCTAAATATGAGATGGCAACCTGGTGAAGCTACAACACAGGACTACTTGCATGCCAAACATCAGAAGCAGCATGTGATAGATCACGTCTAAGCCCTGCAGTTCTGCCACATCCAATCATGAATGGTGGTGCACAATCAAACAACTCATTGGAGAAGGCAAATCCACAAATATCCCCATCCTCATTGATGGGGGAGCCCAGCAAATCAGTGCAAAAGACAAGGCTGAAGCATTTGCAACAATCTTCATCCAGAAGTGCAGAGCAGATGGTTCATCTTGACCTCCTCCTGAGGTGCCCAGCATCACAGATGCCAGTCTTCAGCCAATTCAATTCACTCTACGTGGTATCAAGAAACAGCTGAAGGTACTGGATACCGCAAAGGCTATGGGCCATGACAACATTCCGGTAATAGTTCTGAAGACCTGTGATCCAGAACTAGCTATACCCCTAGCAATGCTGTTCCAGAACAGCTATAACATGGCATTTACCTGTCAATATAGAAAATTGCCCTGTTATGTCCCATCCACAAAAAGCAGGACAAATCCAATTCGGCCAATAAATCAGTCAACTCTCGATCATCAGTAAAAAGTGATGGAAGGTGTCGTCAACGGTGTTATCAAGCAGCAATTACTCAGCAATAACCTGCTCATTGATACTTAGTTTGGGTTCTGCCAGGCCCACAGAACTCCAGGCCTCATCACAGCCCTGGTTCAAACATGGACAAAAGAGCCGAAGGTGAGGTGTGAGTGCCTGCCCTTGACATCATGGCAGTGTTTGATCAAGTGTGGCATCAAGGAGCCCTAGCAAAACTGAAATCAATGGGAATCAAGGGGAAAACCTTCCAATGGTTGGAGTCATACCTAGCACAAAGGAAGATGGTTGTGGTTGTTGGAGGTCAGTCATCTCAGCTCCAGGATATCACTGCAGGAGTTCCTTAGAGTAGTGTCCTCGGCCCAACCACCTTCAGCTGCTTCAGCAATGACCTTCCTTCCGTCATAAGGTCAGAAGTGGAGATGTTCACTGATGATTGCACAATGTTCAGCACCATTCGTGACTCCTCAGATACTGAATCAATCCATTCCCATATGCAGCAAGAACTGGACAATATCCAAGCTTGGGCTGACAAGTGGCAAGTAACATTCGTGCCACACAGGTGTCAGGCAGTGATCATCTCCAACAAGAGAGAATCCAACCATCTCCCCATGACATTCAATGGCATTACCATTGCTGAATCCCCACTATCAACATCCTGGGGGTTACCATTGACCAGAAGCTGAACTGGACTGACCATATAAATATTGTGGCTACAAGAGCAGGTCAGAGGCTGGAAATTCTGCAGTGAGTAACTCATTTCCTAACTCACCAAAACCTATTTACCAAATAGAAGGCACAAGTCAGGATTATGATGGAATACTCTCCACTTGCCTGGATGAGTGCAGTTCCAACAACACTTAAGATGCTTGACATCATCCAGGACAAAATAGCCTGCTTGATAGGAACCCCATCCAGCAACCACCTTAAACATTCACTCCCTCCACCACCAACGCACAGTAGCAGCAGTGTGTACCATCCACAAGATGCACTGCAGAAGTTCACCAAGGATCCTTCAACAGCACCTTCCAAACCTGCGATCTCTACCACCTAGAAGGACAAGGGCAGCAGATACATGGGAACACCACCTCTGCAAGTTCCCATCTAAGCCACACACCATCCTGACTTGGAACTATATCGCTGTTCCTTCACTTTTGCTGGGTCAAAACTGTAGAACTCCATGGTGTAGGTACAGCTACAGTTGCACTGTGGGTGTACCTACACCACATAGACTGCAGCGGTTCAAGAAGGTGGCTTACTACCATCTTCTCGAGGGAAATTAGGTAACAGCAATAAATGCTGGCCTAGCCAAGGATGGCCACATACTATGAAAGAATGAAGAAAAAGTGGAAGGGGTCACACACTCATTGTGAGCTCCGGTATAATCATACAGAGTCCTGAAAGCAAGGACCATGTGCAGTGATGAGCAAGTCAAATTCCATTTTTATTGATTCTGGGATTTTCCCAGTAACCTTGCTGATAATGTATTGCTTTAGAATGGCTGTTTACAGGAAAAAGAGTTCAAACCATCTTCCCATTTTGTTACATGCCAGTCCTGTTATAAGGCCTAGTTCGTGACACACACAGGTTGTAACATTACCTGCAGGTACAGTAACCCCAGAGTAGTCAGAAGCTCAGCATTTTCAGGAGAAAACCTACAAGAAACAAACAGATGCAGAAGTTAAAGATGCTCTTTCAATAATTTGGTTATTTTAGACTTTCCCCAAAGAGGGATGCGCTGAGATAAATAATTTCTTGCTGTGGTTTGGAGGTTTCAGTAAAATATAAATGACTGACTTTTCTGATTTCCTCTCAATGTGCTGCACCCCCTTAAGCATTAAGCACCCTTTGGGCACCATTGTCTGCACCAATCTCTGCCTTGCTGCTCAGCTCCAAACCCTCAGAACCTCCTCAGAACTCATTCCATTACTGCACCTTGTGTCACTTTCCCAGTTTCTATAGTGTCCATTGTTCCCATTCACTTTGTTTTAAGGCCGCTTCCTTAAAACACGCTAAATAAATCTAAGTCATTGTGTAGCTCATGGTCTTTATTCTAAACAGTCATCACTCCCTGCACTCTTATTTGACTGTGAAAATGTATAGAGTACAATACTCACTCCACTGCCTTCTTATAAGTTTCAATAGCGTTTTGGGTAGTTCCCTCCAATAGGTGCAGTTTCCCGAGCACCATGAAAGTCAGGTCATGTCGGCTGGTTTGTAAAGCGTAGTTCAGATGTTCCTTAGCCTGGGAAGTAAACACAACTTATCACAGTCACTCTGATGTAATCTGGGTTCAATTATTGGGTTAAGAGATAGAATCTACAGCACAGAAATAGTCCATTTGCCAATGGCATGGTCTATGCCGGTGTTTATGCTCCACACAAACCTCCTCCTATCCCTCTTCATCTCACCCCATCAGCATGTCTTTCTAATCCTTTCTCCCTCATATTTATCTTGCTTTCCCTTAATTTTATCCATGCTACTCACTTCAACTACTCCATATGGTAACAAGATGGGGAGATGGTGGGAACAAGACTGGACCAGTAATCCAGAGGCCCGGGCTAATGCTCTGGAGACACGGGCTCATATCCCACCTTGGCAGCTGGTGGGATTTAAATCCAATTAATAAATCTGGAATTGAAAACTAGTCTTAGTAATGGTGGCCATGAAACTTTCATCAATTGTCATAAAAACCCATCTGGTTCACTAATGTCCTTTAGGGAAGGAAATCTGCCATCCTTACCTGGTTTGGCCTACATGTGACTCCAGACCCACAGCAATGGGTCTTAACTGACTCTTAACTGCCCTCTGAAATGGCCTAGCAAACCACCTAGTTCAGGGGCAGTTAAGGATGAGCAACAAATGCCAGCCTTGCCAGTAATGCCCACATCCCATCAAAGAATAAAGAAAAAAAAGAGTTCCACAGTCTCATCACTCTCTGGGTCAAGCAGTTTTCCCTGAATTCCTTATTGGATTTATTAGTAACCATCTTATATTAATAGCCCCTAGTTTCAGACTCATTGCAAACGGAAACATCTTCTCTATATCTGGTCTATCAAATTTTCTAATAATCTTAAAGGCCTCTATCAGATTATCCCTCATCTCTTTTCTAGAGAATTGAGCCCCAGCCTTTTCAACATTTAAAAAAAATACTTCTTGGTCCTGGTATCATCTTTATGATTTTTTTTTGCACCTTCCCCACAGCCTTTATATCCTTTTTGTAATATGGAGACCAGAATTGTATACAGTACTCCAAGTCTGATCTAACTATGGTTCAATTGAAGTTTAACATAACTTCTACACTTTTTGATCCAACACTCTAGAAATGAACCCCATCTCTTTATTGCTTTTCTCATCGCCTTATTAAACTATGTCACCACTTCTACTTCAGTTTTGAAACCATACACTGGGATACTAGCATTTGAACTCAAACCACATTCAAAAGCACAGAGGTATAGTTTCTCCAGGCTTGCCCATGACTCATGCCGTTCCAGGATCAGCCATGTGACTCTTCCCTGCACTACATCCATAGCTTAAATCTTCCTCATGTGCACTGAAAATAGTACTTTGAGTTGTGACTGAGTAGAAACCATAGCTTTAGGATGACACCCCTAATGTATCCACTACTAATGTGCATTATAATTAGATCCCCAATAACCAAACTGTGAGCATCTTAGCTTGCTATTTCATTAGTACATTGGCCCAAAGGAACAAATTTAATGTTTGCTAATCATTTTCCCATCTAGTACTGAACATGGATTCTGTGGGGACCCTCCATCTGTGACAGACCAGCTGCTTATGCTATACATAGTACTGGCTTGGCTTTTGTCCAATACCTAAGGTATTAACAATGTAAAAGCAGCAGCTTTTCTAACTCAGCATCTCACCCAAGTCAAGATCAGATCACTCATTTCCTTCCAATCCTGCTCGAAAACCTGTTCATTTCTATTCCATCTTCATGACAGAAGCTGCTTAGTTTCTTCTTCTTGCTGTAGGTGGCAGTGTAGTCCATAAATTAACTCAATCTTCACTAGATTTGATTCTCCTTCAATAAGCTGTCTGATTTCAAAGATACCATATTGACAACACCAACAACTTGTATTTATATTTTTCGCAACAGAATATCCCACCGAAACATCAGAAAACAAAATTTGACACAAGAGACAATACTTGGATAGAAAGCTCGGTCAAAGAGGTAAGTTTTAAGGAGCATCTCAAAAGGAGGGCACAGAGGTCTAGGGAGGAAATTCCAGTGTTTAGGGCGTCGGCAGGAAGCATGGTCATCATTTAAAATCAGGCATGCACAAGAAGCCAGAATTGAAGGAGCAAAGATATCTCAGGCGGATATTTTCATGTAATTACCTCAGGAAAAATATTAAACTAGGATTCAATGGGCTGAATGGCCTACTTCCGCTCCTATGTCTTATGATCTTATTAAACAGACAAACTTCAACAGTTCAACCCCCATTCTGAGGATCTAGTTTAATTCACACAACCACTTGATCAGTTCCCTAAATCAATGGGAAGCACTGTCAGTCCGAGTCAAATACCAATGGCTGTACAAGGGTAAACAGGGAAGCACACGCTGCACAGGAACTTACCATCACACACTGTCTGGCTTTCTAGCTGTGCGGCTGTTATTAGCTTGAGATGTGGCTGGGGCCAGGAGTGGGTGGGAAGAAGAGAGAGAAAAAGAAACATCTTCTAGGAACATAGGAGCGCAAGGGCCATTCAGTCCCTGAAGCCTGTTCCACCACATAATTGTATCACCACTGATTTGTACCTCAACTCTATTTATCCTTCTTTTCTCCCAATCCTTCAAAATACCTTTCCCCAACAAAAATCTATTGATTATGGTTTTGAAAGTGTCAATTGATCTTGAGCATTCACAGCCTTTTGGGACATATTTCCAATACTGTTTGAATGAAAAAGTCTTCACTGATTTAATTTCTGAATGGACTAGCTTTAATGTTAAGATTATGTCCCTGTATTCTGGATTTCCCTACCAGAACAAATAGTTTCCCTGTATCTACCATATCAAATCCCTTGAATAGGTTATCCCTCAACTATCTTAACCTAAGGGAATACAAACCAAGTTAATGGAATGGGAACTTCACTCTATACCTAACCGGTACACACAGCTTTATTCTGTATCTAACCCCGTGCTGTATGTGCCCTGGGAGTATTTGATGGGGACAGTGTAGAGGGAGCTTTACTCTGTATCTAACCCCATGCTGTACCTGTCCTGGCAGTGTCTGATGGGGACAGTGTAGCGAGAGCTTTACTCTGTATCTAACCCCATCCTGTACCTGTCCTGGGAGTGTTTGATGGGGACAGTGCAGAGGGAGCTTTACTCTATATCTAAACCAAAGCTGTACCTGTCCTGGGAGAGTTTGATGGGGACTGTGTAGAGGGAACCTTATTCTGTATCTAACCCCATGCTGTACCTGTCCTGGGAGCATATGATAACACTAGAGATACTGTTGATCAACTTTACTTGAAAACCATAATTTCAACTCCCCCTCACCAAGTGTTTGGTATTACAGAGGAAATTTTTATTCAAATAGTCATTTGGTAGTACAGAACTTGAGTATTGCTGAAAAAAGACATTCTGTCGAATCTTTCCATCTTGCACAATTTCCATCAGGACAATTACAAGAATAACAATGTCAAGGGAAGCAACAACTTTACACTGTATGAGAAGAGAATGCTGATTCGTTGGTAGTGGACTCTGATTGGTAGAGACCTTGCCATAGAGAATGCACCAGTTATGGTGACTGACAGTTTACTGCCAAGCATTGTTTAAAATTTCAAACAATGTTCGGCAGTTAACTGTCAGTCACATTAACTGGTGCATTCTCCATGGCAATACCTCTACCAATCAGAGTCCACTTGCCAACTAATCAGCACTTTCATACAGTATAATGCTGTTGCTTCCCCTGACAATGGTATTCTTGCGATTGTCTTGATGAGTGCAAGACGAAAAGTTTTAACAAATGTTTCTTTTTCAGCAATACTCAAATTTTTAACTCTTTGCTCTCATCTTGATGAGCACAAAATGATTCACAATAAAAAACAATATTTGGCAAAAAGCTTTTGAGAGACGTATGAATCATCACCAGTTACCTTCTCAAAATTCTTCAAATGCATGAAGCAGACACCCAGATTGTGGCTGATCTCCTAAATGGACGCAATTAAAACAAAGGTCAAACTATATGGAAAAGAGTGGAGGCAAAAAAGCTTCCTCTTACTGCCTCATAACTTGGAACATATCAATCACAAAAATTATTTCCATGCAAACCAGCTCCTGGTTTGAACCAATACTGCAATGCATCATTAAGGATTGATCACTCATCATGAAGAGATCACATTTTTTCCACAAGTTGATCCATTTTGTTGATGTAACCTACCCAATCCTTTTCATTTAATTTTGCAGCTTCACTGTAAACTTCAATTGCTGCCTTGTGCTTCCCAAGCAAAAACCTAACAAAAGAACAGAATATTCAGAAGTTAATTTCACACAGAATGCACAAGACACATTCCACCGCCAACAGGATTTGTACAGCCACAAACCCAAATTTCTATGGCAGCTTTTGAATATTAAGATATCCAAATGCTTGCCACAGAGAGAAAAATTGATACCAGGCAGTGACAGGAAGAAGTTAGGAGATTGACACCATGGTCAAATGTTAGAGAGGACTGAGATAGCAAGATGAGAGTGTGGAGTCTGAGTGCTAAAGGCTTTGCCACTGAAAGTGGAGAGGGGTTGAATGAGAAGGGTAGTTCCACCTAGTAGGGTGGAATGTGGTGAGCCAGCAACTAAAATTTCTAAGTTAAACCATAGTTAGCACAATTATTATTTCCTGCCTATTTGTTATGTACAGATCCTTCATTCAGCGGTTTCCCCACATAGACCCTTGAACACTTACAGTGATCGAGCCACCTGTTTCAGGTTGTCCACATTCTGAGGGTTTAGGATTGCGCAGCTCTGAAAGAGCTCAAGGGACTCTTGAATTTTTCCTTCCAAACGGAATATCAAAGCTGAAACAGAATCAAAACATCACTATGCAAATCCACTGCACGATTTCTAACATACGAGCAGCTAGCAGCAATCACTAGGTTGTTTATAAACACAGGAATGAATACAATACTTTATGCAAGACTTTAAATGATTAAGTGGCTATAGTTTACCTTGATTTTATTAATGGGCAAAGAATCAGGTTGACCTTTGAGTTGAATCAAGAATAATCACTTGAGAACATTTTCTTGAGCAGTGGATGGTGTAGTGGCTCCATCCAATATTGCACTGACAACTCACAGCAAATTAGGAAATTCAATAAATCTGGTCAAAACCTGCTTCGCTATCATAAAGTTCCAACTGATTAATGATCTTCAGAGAAAATAAGTTGCCATCCCGTATAGTCTGACCTACAGCAAATTCCACTCGACACCATGGAGGACATGCTTAACGTCCTGTGCCGTGGTCAAGCAAGTTGCTTGTACAGGTTGTTGGTCACCCCCATAGCTGAGAATGAAATTGTTCTTGAATATTTCTACTGCAGTAATAAACCAAAAATTATATGCTGAGAGAATAACCTATCATCAGATTCTAACTACAATGCACAGCACTCAAATGTTCTATCCTTCCCAACCCCCTCCACCCAACCCCTACCAATTCTCCCGCAACCTCAGAATACGAATAGTCTCATACAGCATAAAAATATTCTGCATGGTCCGCAGCATCGCTTTGAAAACCGTTTGCCACCTCACCTTGTACATACACAGCATATTCACACATCCCCTGGGTCTCCTGCAGCTGTTCTTTGATTATTGCCTGGAAAACAATCCACAGCAATTATTGATGCTTTCTTAGCAGCAAATCCCATGGTGCATGGGGGTTCATTACTACAGGAACAAGACAAAATCATCGCACTGGTAGTGTGAACTCAATAGTGGAAACGCTTTCCTCATGTAGGATAGCATAGTGACAGTGAGAAAGAACATCATGACAGCAAAAGTATTCTTAAAAAACAAGAACAGCTCATTAAGCCTAATAGGTTCCTGCCTCCTCTGTGAATCACATCACCTTCTCATCATATCCCCCCAACCCCACCCTTCCAGGTCCCCCACCCCCACCCATCTGGGTCAACCCAGCTTCATCACTCCATGACCCCTAGACCCAATTCCCAAGGTACCCACACCCGCCTCCCCAGTTCCACCACCTCCATTTCCCTGGGTACCCACCCCCCACCACCTCCCCGGGTCCCTTACCCCCACCTTCTCATCTCTCAGCCTCACCACCCTGTGACACCCACCCTACCACCCCAGGCCCATCACTATCTCAAGTCTCCCACCCCTCACCTCCCGTGTCCCATACCTCTGCTACCCCAGGTCTCCTAACCCCTTGGCCCAGGACCCCATTCCCACTTCTTTGGGTCCCCATACCACCTCCCAGGGTCCCTACCTCACTAAATCTGGCACCCATTGCAGTACGTGGGGCTGAGACCCTGTCACAGTTTTTTAAGTGCTTTAAGTATTTGGTTTTGCCCATGCAATATTTTCCTCAGGTTGAGAGATTTGAACATTTGAACAAGCAAGCGCCTGTGTCTACGGCAGCTAAGTTCCTCTAGTTAAGTAAATGCAGGCTCACCTTGCAGGTCTCATAGTCTTTTCTGATATAATGCAAATGTATCAGCCAGTTCCGTCTTTCCAGGATGGGAAGCTCTGGTACTGCACAGAGCAAAACAGCACAATAATCAGTGATCAGTAAGAAAGCATCTTTACCCACATATCATCTGCTTCATGGAATTACTGCTACAGCCACTGCCTCTCTTCCTTCTTGAGTAACAATTCCTTCAGAAAATAGAAGTCTAAGAAGAATTCGGAAAATCAATTCAATTGTGAATGTACAGAACAGTCTGAAGATGCCTTACCAATACAGCTGTAAAATGACCCAGCTGGTATAGTATATTAATGGTATAGTATATTAGCTGTAAAATGACCCAGCTGGTATAGTATATTAATACAGTGGCAGCAAAAAAAGCTGCTCCCACAGATATACAGCGTGATGCAGCAGCTCATTTTGGTACAAATTATAGTCTTTACTAAATCATGAAATTCAAAACTAGGGGACAGACTATTACTCAGAAACCCTACAGGTGAACAGTAAAGCTCATATCCCTCACACCACATCAATCCCATGTTACCAAAATTGTTTATTGCACTGATGCATGGGGTGTGTCGGCTTTATCTACTGGTTCCAAGGGTCCCCTGCAAACTGTGATTAAGCTGACTGGACAGAAGGAAAATTAATTGCTCCGACTACTTGCAGCTGCTGCAAGAATAGTTGTCACATTGCTGAAATGGAGTGCAGTATTGTCGATCATTGGGCAAAGAAATTCAACATAGAAACATCTAACAAACTTGCACTGGCATGAAACTTATACGTCTTCAGGATATCCCAAAGCACTTCCTGGCTAAAAAGACTATAACATAGGCAAAATGGCAGAAATATGTATAGAGTAATGAGAGAGAATTGAGTTAATGACCAGATGGAGTTGCTGAGGAACGAAATGTTGGCGAGCACTCTCCTGTTCTTTTTCAAACTGTACCATGGCATCTTTAACATTCACTCAAGAAGATAGGTCACAGTTTAACATTTCACCCAAAAGACAGAGCCTCTGAGAGTGGAGCAGTTACTGAGTCTGAATTATGTGCTTAATTTTTAGATTTAAAATGTACTTATCATGAAGTTACAGTTAAGTCATCTAGTCCCACTTTCCTGGCTTATTGCGAAGTAATAATATGGCCCACTCTAAGCTATTTAATTAATAATCTGGCCCTCTCTAAACCATTTAATTGGGAAATTGTGATGAAACTGAGTTTCAATTTTGTTCTGAAAAGGCCATTACTCACATCAGGGCACGTAAGAAATATCTGCTCTTTATACTTGTTTAAGGAGCACATAGAATATACCTAGTGGTCAAACAGTTTCCTTTGGGCATTAAGGCCAGAAATATCCTAGGTTAAATTCGACAACATTGCTGAGTTAGCTTATCGCTGCCCGGGCAATATTTAGAATCAATGAATGTCTCCTGAACTTTTTCTTCACTCTTTTAGTGATGAGCTTAAATTAAACCCACGAGCTATCAACATAAAAGCAAAATGGATTCTGGAAATCTGATTAAAAATGCAGCAGGTCTGGCAGCAACTGTGGAGAGAGAAACAGAGTTAACGTTTTGAGTCCGTTTGACTCTTCTTCAGAGCTATCAGCTCTGACTTGTAGAAAATTTTCCCTGTTCATCTTACAATTATTAACAAATGTCCTCACAATTAAGGATAGGGAACTTGGCTCAAGATTCCCGCTCCTGATCACAATCTAATGATCCTGACTGACGAGCACCCATATGTTGGCCGCTGGTGAAGAATGGATTGGCTATGACATCCCCACATGATGAATAAGTCTGGAAACACTTAATCTCTAAACATAGTTGAAGAACAATTACTTGGCTAAGGTGGCAGAGGGCTTGCACACATGTGCAGAGCTATACGCCAACATAAACTAGTGCTTTTAAGGCAGAAAGGGAAGAAAATCAAGGGACATAGATCTCAAAGATGGTCTCTCTCACAAGCACCCATAGCTCCAGAACTCATCTGGATGAGATTAAGAAAGAATGAGACACACTCGAACATGTACAAATACCTACATAAAAGGAAACACTCCAAATTCCTCACCTTTCCTCAATTGTGATTTTCGAACATCAGAACGTTGTATGATCTGAAGAAAATAAAATCAGACATGCAGTAATCAAACTGCAAAATTCCTCTTCCATATCATGTAACAGTCAAACATTTAGCCAAGTGAGGCAAGAGAATTTCACCAGTATCCTTCAACCCCAATTCTTCTCAAATTTATTTGTGCTCATAAAGGTGAGAGATAGCAGAAGAATATTTTCCAATTGAAGCAACCGGTGTTCCAGGACAGGTACAGCATGGAGTTAGATACAGAGTAAAGCTCCCTCTACACTGTCCCCATCAAACACTCCCAGGACAGGTACAGCATGGGGTTAGATACAGAGTAAAGCTCCCTCTACACTGTCCCCATCAAACACTCCCAGGACAGGTACAGCATGGGGTTAGATACAGAGTAAAGCTCTCTCTACACTGTCCCCATCAAACACTCCCAAGTCAGGTACAGCACGGGGTTAGATACAGAGTAAAGCTCCCTCTACACTGTCCCCAGTTACACTCCCAGGACAGGTACAGCACGGGCTTAGATACAGAGTAAAGCTCCCTCTACACTGTCCACATCAAACATTCCCAGGACAGGTACAGCACGGGGTTAGATACAGAGTAAAGCTCCCTCTACGCTGTCCACATCAAACACTCCCAGGACAGGTACAGCATGGGGTTAGATAGAGTAAAGCTATGTTCCCATCAAACACTCCCAGGACAGGTACAGCACGGGATTAGATAAAGAGTAAAGCTCCATCTACAATGTCCCCAGTTACACTCCCAGGACAGGTGCAGCACAGGGTTAGATACAGAGTAAAGCTTCCTCTACACTGTCCCCATCAAACACTCCCAGGGCAGGTACAGCACGGGGTTAGATACAGGGTAAAGCTGCCACTACACTGTCCCCATCAAACACTCCCAGGGCAGGTACAGCACGGGGTTAGATACAGGGTAAAGCTTCCTCTGCACTGCCCAAACATTACCGCACCAATGATTTTTTGTTTCTGTTACTGACACAGAGCATTGTGAGATCTAACTGACACAATCTGTTAGTGTCGATTTAGGAACAGTTTTCTGCAGTTGCTCCATTTCCAAATTGGTACTGATTAACAAACAGATGGTGGAAGTTTTCATCACCTAAATCAGGAACTGGATTTGAACTGAGGTCCCAACATCCGTATTCCCTTTCTTTTAAAAACACACTTTATTGCTACATCAGCTACACCCTGAGCGGCACTATGCGGAGAAACAGATACACCCTAAGTGGCACTATACAGAGAAACAGCTACACCCTGAGCAGCACTATACAGACAAACAGCTACACCCTGAGCAGCACTATATAAAGAAACAGCAACACCCTGAGCGGCACCATATAGAGAAACAGCTACACCCTGAGCGGCACGATATAGAGAAACAGCGACACCCTGAGCGGCACTATATAGAGAAACAGCTACGCTCCGAGTGGCACAATATAGAGAAACAGCTACACGCTGAGCGGCACTATATAAAGAAACAGCTACACCCTGAGCGGCACTATATAGAGAAACAGCTACACCCTGAGTGGCACTGTGCAGAGAAACAGCTACACCCTGAGCAGCACTATACAGAGAAACAGCTACACCCTGAGCAGCACTGTGCAGAGAAACAGCTACACCCTGAGCAGCACTGTGCAGTGAAACAGCTACACCCTGAGCGGCACTATATAGAGAAACAGCTACAGCCTGAGCGGCACTATATAGAGAAACAGCGACACCCTCAGCAGCACTATACAGAGAAACAGCTACACCCTGAGCGGCACTATATAGAGAAACAGCTACACCCTGAGCAGCACTATAAAGAGAAACAGCTACACCCTGAGCAGCACTATAAAGAGAAACAGCTACACCCTGAGCGGCACTGGGTGGAGAAACAGCTACACCCTGAGCGGCACTGTGCAGAGAAACAGCTACACCCTGAGCAGCTCTGTACAGAGAAACAGCTGCACCCTGAGCAGCACTATATAGAGAAACAGCTGCACCCTGAGCAGCACTATATAGAGAAACAGCTACACCCTGAGCGGCACTGTGCAGAGAAACAGCTACACCCTGAGCGGCACTGTGCAGAGAAACAGCTACACCCTGAGCGGCACTATATACAGAAACAGCTACACCCTGAGCGGCATTATATAGAGAAACAGCTACACCCTGAGCGGCACTATATAGGGAAATAGCTACACCCTGAGCGGAAGTATATAGAGAAACAGCTATACCCTGAGCGGCACTATACAGAGAAACAGCTACACACTGAGCAGCACTATACAGAGAAATAGCTACACCCTGAGCGGCAAAGGGAGGAGAAACAGCTACACCCTGAGCAGCACTATATAGAGAAACAGCTACACCCTGAGCGGCACTGTGCGGAGAAACAGCTACACCCTGAGCAGCACTATACAGAGAAACAGCGACACCCTGAGCAGCACTATATAGAGAAACAGCTACACACTGAGCAGCACTATATAGAGAAATAGCTACACCCTGAGCGGCAATGTATAGAGAAACAGCTACACCCTGGGTGGCACTATGTAGAGAAACAGCTACACACTGAGCAGCAGTATATAGAGAAACAGCTACACACTGAGCAGCACTATACAGAGAAACAGCTACACCCTGAGCGGCACTGTGCGGAGAAACAGCTACACCCTCAGCGGCACTATATTGAGAAACAGCTACACCCTGAGCGGCACTGTGCAGAGAAACAGCTACAGCCTGAGCAGCACTATACAGAGAAACAGCTACACCCTGAGCGGTACTATATAGAGAAACAGCTACACCCTGAGCGGCAATGTGCGAAAAAACAGCTACACCCTGAGCGGCACTATATAGAGAAACAGCTACACCCTGAGCAGCACTAGAGACAGAAACAGCTACAGCCTGAGCAGCACTATACAGAGAAACAGCTACACCCTGAGCGGCACTATATACAGAAACAGCTACACCCTGAGCGGCACTATACAGAGAAACAGCTACACCCTGAGCGGCACTATACAGAGAAACAGCTACACCCTGAGCGGCAATATATAGAGACACAGCTACACCTTGAGCAGCACTATACAGAGAAATAGCTACACCCTGAGCGGCACTACATAGAGAAACAGCTACACCCTGAACGACACTATATAGAGAAACAGCTACACCCTGAGCAGCACTATATAGAGAAACAGCTACACCTTGAGCAGCACTATACAGAGAAACAGCTACACCGTGAGCGGCACTATATAGAGAAACAGCAACACCCTGAGCGGCACTGGGTGGACAAACAGCTACACCCTGAGCGGCACTCTACAGAGAAACAGCTACACACTGAGCGGCACAATACAGAGAAACAGCTACACCCTGAGTGGCATTCTACAGAGAAACAGCTACACCCTGAGCAGCACTATACAGAGAAACAGCTACACCCAGAGCGGCACTCTACAGAGAAACAGCTACACCCTGAGCGGCACTCTACAGAGAAACAGCTACACCCTGAGCGGCACAATACAGAGAAACAGCTACACCCTGAGTGGCATTCTACAGAGAAACAGCTACACCCTGAGCGGCACTATACAGAGAAACAGCTACACCCAGAGCGGCACTCTACAGAGAAACAGCTACACCCTGAGCGGCACTATACAGAGAAACAGCTACACCCTGAGCGGCACGATACAGAGAAACAGCTACACGCTGAGCAGCACTGTGCAGAGAAACAGCTACACCCTGAGCAGCACTATATAGAGAAACAGCTACACCCTGAGCGGCACTATACAGAGAAACAGCTACACCCTGAGCGGCACTGTGCAGAGAAAAAGCTACACCCTCAGCAGCACTATATAGAGAAACAGCTACACCCTGAGTGCCACTATACAGAGAAACAGCTATACCCTGAGCGGCACTATATAGAGAAACAGCTACACCCTGAGCGGCACTATATAGAGAAACAGCTACACCCTGAGCGGCACTGGATGGAGAAACATCTACACACTGAGCCGCACTGTGCAAAGAAACAGCTACACCCTGAGTGGTACTATATAGAGAAACAGCTACACACTGAGAAGCACTATATAGAGAAATAGCTACACCCTGAGCGGCAATGCATAGAGAAACAGCTACACCCTGAGTGGCACTATATAGAGAAACAGCTACACACTGAGCAGCATTATATAGAGAAATAGGTACACCCTGAGCGGCAATGTATAGAGAAACAGCTACACCCACAGTGGCACTATATAGAGAAACAGCTACACCCTGAGCAGCACTATACAGAGAAACAGCAACACCCTGAGCGGCACTGTGCAGAGAAACGGCTACACCCTGAGCGGCACTATATAGAGAAACAGCTACAGCCTGAGCAGCACTATACAGAGAAACAGCTACACCCTGAGCAGCACTGTGCAGAGAAACAGCTACACCCTGAGCGGCACTATATAGAGAAACAGCTACACCCTGAGCGGCACTATATAGAGAAACAGCTACACCCTAAGCGGCACTATACAGAGAAACAGCTACACCCTGAGCGGCACTCTACAGAGAAACAGCAACACCCTGAGCAGCACTGTGCAGAGAAACAGCTACACCCTGAGCGGCAGTGTGCAGAGAAACAGCTACACCCTGAGCGGCACTGTGCAGAGAAACAGCTACGCCCTGAGCGGCACTGTGCAGAGAAACAGCTACACCCTGAGCGGAATTATATGGAGAAACAGCTACACACGGAGCAGAACTATATGGAGAAACAGCTACACACTGAGCGGAACTGTATGGAGAAACAGCTACACCCTGAGCGGAACTATATGGAGAAACAGCTACACCCTGAGCAGCACTATACAGAGAAACAGCTACACCCTGAACAGCACTGTGCGGAGAAACAGCTACACCCTGAGCAGCACTATATAGAGAAACAGCAACACCCTGAGCAGCACTACATAGAGAAGCAGCTACACCCTGAGCGGCACTATATAGAGAAACAGCTACACCCTGAGCGGCACTATATAGAGAAACAGCTACACCCTGAGCGGCACTATATAGAGAAACAGCTACACACTGAGCACCACTATATAGAGAAACAGCTACACCCTGAGCAGCACTATATAGAGAAACAGCTACACCCTGAGCAGCTCTGTGCAGAGAAACAGCTACACCCTGAGCAGCACTGTGCAGAGAAACAGCTACACCCTGAGCGGCACTATATAAAGAAATAGCTACACCCTGAGCGGCGCTATGAAGAGAAACAGCTGCACCCTGAGCAGCACTATAGAAAGAAATAGCTACACACTGAACGGCACTATATAGAGAAATAGCTACACCCTGAGCGGCACTGTATAGAGAAACAGCTTCACCCTGAGCGGAACTATGCGGTGAAACAGCTACACCCTGAGCGGCACTGTGTGGAGAAACAGCTACACCTTGCGCAGAGAAACAGCTACATCCTGAGTGGCATTAAATAGAGAAACAGCTACACCCTGAGTGGCACTGTGCAGAGAAACAGCTACACCCTGAGAGGCACTATATAGAGAAACAGCTACACCCTGAGCGGCACTATATAGAGAAACAGCTACACCCTGAGCGGCACTATATAGAGAAACAGCTACACCCTGAGCGGCACTATATAGAGAAACAGCTACACCCTGAGCAGCACTGGGTGGAGAAACAGCTACAGCCTGACCGGCACTGGGTGGCGAAACAGCTACACCCTGAGCGGCACCGGGTGGCGAAACAGCTACACCCAGAGCGGCACTGTGCTGAGAAATAGCTACACCCTGAGCGGCACTATATAGAGAAACAACTACACCCTGAGCAGCACTGTGCAGAGAAACAGCTACAGCCTGAGCGGAACTATATAGAGAAACAGCTACACCCTGAGCGGCACTATTTCGAGAGACAGATACACCTTGACCGGCACTGGGTGGAGAAACAGCGACACCCTGAGCAGCACTGTGCGGAGAAATAGCTACACACTGAGCGGCACTATATAGAGAAACAGCTACACACTGAGCAGCACTGTGCAGTGAAACAGCTACACCCTGAGCAGCACTATATAGAGAAACGGCTACACCCTGAGCGGCACTATATAGAGAAACAGCTACACCCTGACCCGCACTGGGTGGAGAAACAGCTACACCCTGACCCGCACTGGGTGGAGAAACAGCTACACCCTGACCCGCACTGGGTGGAGAAACAGCTACACCCTGAGCGGCATTATACAGAAAAACAGCTACACCATGACCAGCACTGTGCAGAGAAACAGCTACACCCTGAGCAGCACTATATAGAGAAACAGCAACACCCAGAGCGGCACTATATAGAGAAACAGCGACACCCTGAGCGGCACTATACAGAGAAACAGCTACACCCTGAGCGGCACTATATAGGGAAACAGCTACACCCTGAGAGGCACCACAAAGAGAAACAGCTACACCCTGAGCGGCACTGGGTGGAGAAACAGCAACACCCTGAGCGGCACTATATACAGAAACAGCTACACCCTGAGCAGCACTGTGCAGAGAAACAGCTACACCCTGAGCAGCACTATAAAGAGAAACAGCAACACCCTGAGCGGCACTGGGTGGAGAAACAGCTACACCCTGAGTGGCACTGGGTGGAGGAACAGCTACACCCTGAGCAGCACTGTGAAGAGAAACAGCTACACCCTGAGCGGCACTGTGCGGAGAAACAGCTACACCCTGAGCAGCACTATACAGAGAAACAGCTACACCCTGAGCGGCACTGTGCGGAGAAACAGCTACACCCTGAGCGGCACTATACAGAGAAACAGCTACACCCTGAGCGGCACTATATATAGAAACAGCTACACCATAAGCAGCACTGTGCGGAGAAATAGCTACACCCTGAGCGGCACTATATAGAGAAACAGCTACACTCTGAGCACCACTATATAGAGAAACAGCTACACCCTGAGCAGCACTGTGCAGAGAAATAGCTACACCCTGCGCAGAGAAACAGCTACACCCTGAGCGGCACTCTTTTGAGAAACAGCTACACCCTGAGCGGCACTGTGCGGAGAAACAGCTACACCATGAGCGGCACTGTGCAGAGAAACAGCTGCACCCTGAGCAGCACTATCTAGAGAAACAGCTACACACTAAGCGGCACTATATAGAGAAACAGCTACACCCTGAGCACCACTATATAGAGAAACAGCTACACCCTGAGTGGTACTATATAGAGAAACAGCTACACCCTGAGCAGCACTATATCGAGAAACAGCTACACCCTGAGCAGCATTGTGCAGAGAAACAGCTACACCCTGAGAGGCACTATATAGAGCAACAGCTACACCCTGAGCAGCACTGTGCAGAGAAACAGCTACACACTGCGCAGAGAAACAGCTACACCCTGAGCGGCACTATATAGAGAAACAGCTACACCCTGAGCGGCACTGTGCGGAGAAACAGCTACACCCTGAGCAGCACTATACAGAGAAACAGCTACACCCTGAGCGGCACTGTGCGGAGAAACAGCTACACCCTGAGCGGCACTATACAGAGAAACAGCTACACCCTGAGCGGCACTATATATAGAAACAGCTACACCATAAGCAGCACTGTGCGGAGAAATAGCTACACCCTGAGCGGCACTATATAGAGAAACAGCTACACTCTGAGCACCACTATATAGAGAAACAGCTACACCCTGAGCAGCACTGTGCAGAGAAATAGCTACACCCTGCGCAGAGAAACAGCTACACCCTGAGCGGCACTATATAGAGAAACAGCTACACCCTGAGCGGCACTGTGCGGAGAAACAGCTACACCATGAGCGGCACTGTGCAGAGAAACAGCTGCACCCTGAGCAGCACTATCTAGAGAAACAGCTACACACTAAGCGGCACTATATAGAGAAACAGCTACACCCTGAGCACCACTATATAGAGAAACAGCTACACCCTGAGTGGTACTATATAGAGAAACAGCTACACCCTGAGCAGCACTATATCGAGAAACAGCTACACCCTGAGCAGCATTGTGCAGAGAAACAGCTACACCCTGAGAGGCACTATATAGAGCAACAGCTACATCCTGAGCAGCACTGTGCAGAGAAACAGCTACACACTGCGCAGAGAAACAGCTACACCCTGAGCGGCACTATATAGAGAAACAGCTACACCATGAGCGGCACTATACAGAGAAACAGCTACACCCTGAGCAGCACTGTGCGGAGGAATAGCTACACCCTGAGCAGCACTATACAGAGAAACATCTACACCCTGAGCGGCACTCGGTGGAGAAACAGCTACACCCTGAGCGGCAATGGATGGAGAAACAGCTACACCCTGAGCGGCACTGGATGGAGAGACAGCTACACCCTGAGCGGCACTGGATGGAGAGACAGCTACACCCTGAGCGGCACTGGGTGGAGAAACATCTACACCTGAGCGGCACTCTATAGAGAAACAGCTACACGCTGAGCGGCACGATACAGAGAAACAGCTACACGCTGAGCGGCACTATACATAGAAACAGCTACACCTTCTGCAGCACTATACAGAGAAACAGCTACACCCTGAGCGGCACTATATAGAGAAACAGCTACACCCTGAGCGGCACTCAACAGAGAAACAGCTACACCCTGAGCGGCACGCTACAGAGAAACAGCTACACCCTGAGCGGCACTATACAGAAAACAGCTACACGCTGAGCGGCACTCTACAGAGAAACAGCTACACATGAGCGGCACTATACAGAGAAGCAGCTACACCCTGAGCGGCACTCTGCAGAGAAACAGCTACACCCTGAGCGGCAATCTACAGAGAAACAGCTACACCCTGAGCGGCACTATATAGAGAAACAGCTACACACTGAGCGGCACTGGGTGGAGAAACAGCTACACCCTGAGCGGCACTGGGTGGAGAAACATCTACACCCTGAGCGGCACTGTGCAGAGAAACAGCTACGCCGTCAGTAGCACGAGATAGAGAAACAGCTACACCCTGAGCGGCACTATATAGAGAAACAGCTACACCATGAGTGGCACTGTGCAGAGAAACAGCTACACCCTGAGTGGAACTATATAGAGAAACAGCTACACCCTGAACGGAACTATATAGAGAAACAGCTACACCCTGAGCGGAACTATATAGAGAAACAGCTACACCCTGAGCGGCACTATTTCGAGAGACAGATACACCTTGACCGGCACTGGGTGGAGAAACAGCGACACCCTGAGCAGCACTGTGCGGAGAAATAGCTACACACTGAGCGGCACTATATAGAGAAACAGCTACACACTGAGCAGCACTGTGCAGTGAAACAGCTACACCCTGAGCAGCACTATATAGAGAAACGGCTACACCCTGAGCGGCACTATATAGAGAAACAGCTACACCCTGACCCGCACTGGGTGGAGAAACAGCTACACCCTGACCCGCACTGGGTGGAGAAACAGCTACACCCTGACCCGCACTGGGTGGAGAAACAGCTACACCCTGAGCGGCATTATACAGAAAAACAGCTACACCATGACCAGCACTGTGCAGAGAAACAGCTACACCCTGAGCAGCACTATGTAGAGAAACAGCAACACCCAGAGCGGCACTATATAGAGAAACAGCGACACCCTGAGCGGCACTATACAGAGAAACAGCTACACCCTGAGCGGCACTATATAGGGAAACAGCTACACCCTGAGAGGCACCACAAAGAGAAACAGCTACACCCTGAGCGGCACTGGGTGGAGAAACAGCAACACCCTGAGCGGCACTATATACAGAAACAGCTACACCCTGAGCAGCACTGTGCAGAGAAACAGCTACACCCTGAGCAGCACTATAAAGAGAAACAGCAACACCCTGAGCGGCACTGGGTGGAGAAACAGCTACACCCTGAGTGGCACTGGGTGGAGGAACAGCTACACCCTGAGCGGCACTGTGCGGAGAAATAGCTACACCCTAAGCAGCACTATATAGAGAAACAGCTACACCCTGAGCAGCACTGTGAAGAGAAACAGCTACACCCTGAGCGGCACTGTGCGGAAAAACAGCTACACCCTGAGCAGCACTATACAGAGAAACAGCTACACCCTGAGCGGCACTGTGCGGAGAAACAGCTACACCCTGAGCGGCACTATACAGAGAAACAGCTACACCCTGAGCGGCACTATATATAGAAACAGCTACACCATAAGCAGCACTGTGCGGAGAAATAGCTACACCCTGAGCGGCACTATATAGAGAAACAGCTACACTCTGAGCACCACTATATAGAGAAACAGCTACACCCTGAGCAGCACTGTGCAGAGAAATAGCTACACCCTGCGCAGAGAAACAGCTACACCCTGAGCGGCACTATATAGAGAAACAGCTACACCCTGAGCGGCACTGTGCGGAGAAACAGCTACACCATGAGCGGCACTGTGCAGAGAAACAGCTACACCCTGAGCACCACTATATAGAGAAACAGCTACACACTAAGCGGCACTATATAGAGAAACAGCTACACCCTGAGCAGCACTATATCGAGAAACAGCTACACCCTGAGCAGCATTGTGCAGAGAAACAGCTACACCCTGAGAGGCACTATATAGAGCAACAGCTACACCCTGAGCAGCACTGTGCAGAGAAACAGCTACACACTGCGCAGAGAAACAGCTACACCCTGAGCGGCACTATATAGAGAAACAGCTACACCATGAGCGGCACTATACAGAGAAACAGCTACACCCTGAGCAGCACTGTGCGGAGGAATAGCTACACCCTGAGCAGCACTATACAGAGAAACATCTACACCCTGAGCGGCACTCGGTGGAGAAACAGCTACACCCTGAGCGGCAATGGATGGAGAAACAGCTACACCCTGAGTGGCACTGGATGGAGAAACAGCTACACCCTGAGCGGCACTGGATGGAGAGACAGCTACACCCTGAGCGGCACTGGGTGGAGAAACATCTACACCTGAGCGGCACTCTACAGAGAAACAGCTACACGCTGAGCGGCACGATACAGAGAAACAGCTACACGCTGAGCGGCACTATACATAGAAACAGCTACACCTTCTGCAGCACTATACAGAGAAACAGCTACACCCTGAGCGGCACTATATAGAGAAACAGCTACACCCTGAGCGGCACTCAACAGAGAAACAGCTACACCCTGAGCGGCACGCTACAGAGAAACAGCTACACCCTGAGCGGCACTATACAGAAAACAGCTACACGCTGAGCGGCACTCTACAGAGAAACAGCTACACATGAGCGGCACTATACAGAGAAGCAGCTACACCCTGAGCGGCACTCTGCAGAGAAACAGCTACACCCTGAGCGGCAATCTACAGAGAAACAGCTACACCCTGAGCGGCACTATATAGAGAAACAGCTACACACTGAGCGGCACTGGGTGGAGAAACAGCTACACCCTGAGCGGCACTGGGTGGAGAAACATCTACACCCTGAGCGGCACTGTGCAGAGAAACAGCTACGCCGTCAGTAGCACGAGATAGAGAAACAGCTACACCCTGAGCGGCACTATATAGAGAAACAGCTACACCATGAGTGGCACTGTGCAGAGAAACAGCTACACCCTGAGTGGAACTATATAGAGAAACAGCTACACCCTGAACGGAACTATATAGAGAAACAGCTACACCCTGAGCGGAACTATATAGAGAAACAGCTACACCCTGAGCGGCACTATTTCGAGAGACAGATACACCTTGACCGGCACTGGGTGGAGAAACAGCGACACCCTGAGCAGCACTGTGCGGAGAAATAGCTACACACTGAGCGGCACTATATAGAGAAACAGCTACACACTGAGCAGCACTGTGCAGTGAAACAGCTACACCCTGAGCAGCACTATATAGAGAAACGGCTACACCCTGAGCGGCACTATATAGAGAAACAGCTACACCCTGACCCGCACTGGGTGGAGAAACAGCTACACCCTGACCCGCACTGGGTGGAGAAACAGCTACACCCTGACCCGCACTGGGTGGAGAAACAGCTACACCCTGAGCGGCATTATACAGAAAAACAGCTACACCATGACCAGCACTGTGCAGAGAAACAGCTACACCCTGAGCAGCACTATATAGAGAAACAGCAACACCCAGAGCGGCACTATATAGAGAAACAGCGACACCCTGAGCGGCACTATACAGAGAAACAGCTACACCCTGAGCGGCACTATATAGGGAAACAGCTACACCCTGAGAGGCACCACAAAGAGAAACAGCTACACCCTGAGCGGCACTGGGTGGAGAAACAGCAACACCCTGAGCGGCACTATAAACAGAAACAGCTACACCCTGAGCAGCACTGTGCAGAGAAACAGCTACACCCTGAGCAGCACTATAAAGAGAAACAGCAACACCCTGAGCGGCACTGGGTGGAGAAACAGCTACACCCTGAGTGGCACTGGGTGGAGGAACAGCTACACCCTGAGCGGCACTGTGCGGAGAAATAGCTACACCCTAAGCAGCACTATATAGAGAAACAGCTACACCCTGAGCAGCACTGTGAAGAGAAACAGCTACACCCTGAGCGGCACTGTGCGGAGAAACAGCTACACCCTGAGCAGCACTATACAGAGAAACAGCTACACCCTGAGCGGCACTGTGCGGAGAAACAGCTACACCCTGAGCGGCACTATACAGAGAAACAGCTACACCCTGAGCGGCACTATATATAGAAACAGCTACACCATAAGCAGCACTGTGCGGAGAAATAGCTACACCCTGAGCGGCACTATATAGAGAAACAGCTACACTCTGAGCACCACTATATAGAGAAACAGCTACACCCTGAGCAGCACTGTGCAGAGAAATAGCTACACCCTGCGCAGAGAAACAGCTACACCCTGAGCGGCACTATATAGAGAAACAGCTACACCCTGAGCGGCACTGTGCGGAGAAACAGCTACACCATGAGCGGCACTGTGCAGAGAAACAGCTGCACCCTGAGCAGCACTATCTAGAGAAACAGCTACACACTAAGCGGCACTATATAGAGAAACAGCTACACCCTGAGCACCACTATATAGAGAAACAGCTACACCCTGAGTGGTACTATATAGAGAAACAGCTACACCCTGAGCAGCACTATATCGAGAAACAGCTACACCCTGAGCAGCATTGTGCAGAGAAACAGCTACACCCTGAGAGGCACTATATAGAGCAACAGCTACACCCTGAGCAGCACTGTGCAGAGAAACAGCTACACACTGCGCAGAGAAACAGCTACACCCTGAGCGGCACTATATAGAGAAACAGCTACACCATGAGCGGCACTATACAGAGAAACAGCTACACCCTGAGCAGCACTGTGCGGAGGAATAGCTACACCCTGAGCAGCACTATACAGAGAAACATCTACACCCTGAGCGGCACTCGGTGGAGAAACAGCTACACCCTGAGCGGCAATGGATGGAGAAACAGCTACACCCTGAGTGGCACTGGATGGAGAAACAGCTACACCCTGAGCGGCACTGGATGGAGAGACAGCTACACCCTGAGCGGCACTGGGTGGAGAAACATCTACACCTGAGCGGCACTCTATAGAGAAACAGCTACACGCTGAGCGGCACGATACAGAGAAACAGCTACACGCTGAGCGGCACTATACATAGAAACAGCTACACCTTCTGCAGCACTATACAGAGAAACAGCTACACCCTGAGCGGCACTATATAGAGAAACAGCTACACCCTGAGCGGCACTCAACAGAGAAACAGCTACACCCTGAGCGGCACGCTACAGAGAAACAGCTACACCCTGAGCGGCACTATACAGAAAACAGCTACACGCTGAGCGGCACTCTACAGAGAAACAGCTACACATGAGCGGCACTATACAGAGAAGCAGCTACACCCTGAGCGGCACTCTGCAGAGAAACAGCTACACCCTGAGCGGCAATCTACAGAGAAACAGCTACACCCTGAGCGGCACTATATAGAGAAACAGCTACACACTGAGCGGCACTGGGTGGAGAAACAGCTACACCCTGAGCGGCACTGGGTGGAGAAACATCTACACCCTGAGCGGCACTGTGCAGAGAAACAGCTACGCCGTCAGTAGCACGAGATAGAGAAACAGCTACACCCTGAGCGGCACTATATAGAGAAACAGCTACACCATGAGTGGCACTGTGCAGAGAAACAGCTACACCCTGAGTGGAACTATATAGAGAAACAGCTACACCCTGAACGGAACTATATAGAGAAACAGCTACACCCTGAGCGGAACTATATAGAGAAACAGCTACACCCTGAGCAGCACTATATAGAGAAACAGCTACACACTGAGCGGCACTGTGCAGAGAAACAGCTACACCCTGAGCGGCATTATATAGAGAAACAGCTACACCCTGAGCGGCATTATATAGAGAAACAGCTACACACTGAGCAGCACTATATAGAGAAACAGCTACACCCTGAGCGGCACTGTGCAGAGAAACAGCTACACCCTGAGCGGCACTGTGCAGAGAAACAGCTACACCCTGAGCGGCACTGTGCAGAGAAACAGCTACACCCTGAGCGGCACTGGGCAGAGAAACAGCTACACCCTGAGCGGCACTCTACAGAGAAACAGCTACACCCTGAGCGGAACTATATGGAGAAACAGCTACACCATGAGCGGAACTATATGGAGAAACAGCTAAACCCTGAGCGGAACTATATGGAGAAACAGCTACACCCTGAGTGGAACTATATGGTGAAACAGCTACACCCTGAGCGGAACTATATGGAGAAACAGCTACACCCTGAGCAGCACTATACAGAGAAACAGCTACACCCTGAGCAGCACTGTGCGGAGAAACAGCTACACACTGAGCAGCACTATATAGAGAAACAGCTACACCCTGAGCGGCACTATATAGAGAAACAGCTACACCCTGAGCGGCACTATATAGAGAAACAGCTACACACTGAGCACCACTATATAGAGAAACAGCTACACACTGAGCACCACCATATAGAGAAACAGCTACACCCTGAGCGGGACTATATAGAGAAACAGCTACACCCTGAGCGGCACTGGGTGGAGAAACAGCTACACCCTGAGCGGCACTGGGTGGAGAAACAGCTACACCCTGAGCGGCACTGTGCAGAGAAACAGCTACACCCTGAGCGGCACTGTGCAGAGAAACAGCTACACCCTGAGCGGCACTGTGCAGAGAAACATCTACACCCTGAGCGGCACTATATAGAGAAACAGCTACACCCTGAGCAGCTCTGTGCAGAGAAACAGCTACATCCTGAGCAGCACTGTGCAGAGAAACACCTACACCCTGAGCGGCACTATATAAAGAAATAGCTACACCCTGAGCGGCGCTATAAAGAGAAACAGCTGCACCCTGAGCAGCACTATAGAAAGAAATAGCTACACACTGAACGGGACTATATAGAGAAATAGCTACAGCCAGAGCGGCACTGTATAGAGAAACAGCTACACCCTGAGCGGAACTATGCGGTGAAACAGCTAAACCCTGAGCAGCACTATATAGAGAAACAGCTACACCCAGAGCAGCACTATATAGAGAAATAGCTACACCCTGAGCAGCAGTTTACAGAGAAACAGCTACACCCTGAGCAGCAGTATACAGAGAAACAGCTACACCCTGAGCGGCAATTGGTGGAGAAACAGCTACACCCAGAGCAGCGCTGTGCGGAGAAACAGCTACACACTGAGCAGCACTATATAGAGAAACAGCTACACCCTGAGCGGCACTATATAGATAAACAGCTACACCCTGAGCGGCACTAAACAGAGAAAGAGCTACACACTGAGCAGCACTGTGCAGAGAAACAGCTACACCCTGAGCAGCACTGTGCAGAGAAACAGCTACACCCTGAGCGGCACTATATAGAGAAACAGCTACAGCCTGAGCAGCACTGGGTGGAGAAACAGCAACACCCTGAGCGGCACTATATACAGAAACAGCTACACCCTGAGCAGCACTGTGCAAAGAAACAGCTACACCCTGAGCAGCACTATAAAGAGAAACAGCTACACCCTGAGCAGCAGTATAAAGAGAAACAGCTGCACCCTGAGCGGCACTATATAGAGAAACAGCTACACCATGAGCGGCAGCAATATAGAGAAAGAGGTACACCCTGAGCGGCACTATATAGAGAAACAGCTACACCCTGAGCAACACTATACAGAGAAACAGCTACACCCTGAGCGGCACTATAAAGAGAAACAGCCACATCCTGAGTGGCACTATATAGAGAAACAGCTACACCCTGAGCGGCACTATATAGAGAAACAGCTACACCATGAGCGGCACTGTGCAGAGAAATAGCTACACCCTGAGCAGCACTATATAGAGAAACAGCTACACCCTAAGCGGCACTATAAAGAGAAACAGCTACACCTTGAGTCGCACTATATAGAGAAACAGCTACACCCTGAGCGGCACTATACAGAGAAACAGCTACACCATGAGCGGCACTGTGCCGAGAAACAGCTACACCCTGAGTGGCACTATATAGAGAAACAGCTACACCCTGAGCGGCAGTATATAGAGAAACAGCTACACCCTGAGCGGCACTATATAGAGATACAGCTACACCCTGAGCGGCACTATATAGAGAAACAGCTACACCCTGAGCGGCACTACATAGAGAAACAGCTACAGCCTGAGCGGCACTGTGCAGAGAAACAGCTCACCCTGAGCGGCACTATATAGAGAAACAGCTACAGCCTGAGCAGCACTATATAGAGAAACAGGTACACCCTGAGCGGCACTATATAGAGAAACAGCTACACTCTGAGCGGCACTATATAGAAAAACAGCTACACACTGAGCGGCACTATATAGAGAAACAGCTACACCCTGAGCGGCACTATATAGAGAAACAGCTACACACTGTGCGGCACTATATAGAGAAACAGGTACACCCTGAGCGGCACTATATAGAGAAACAGCTACACCCTGATCGGCACTATATAGAGAAACAGCTACACCCTGAGCGCCACTATATAGAGAAACAGCTACACCCTGAGCGCCACTATACAGAGAAACAGCTACACCCTGAGCGGCACTATACAGAGAAACAGCTACACCCTGAGCGGCACTGGGTGGAGAAACAGGTACACCCTGAGCGGCACTATATAGAGAAACAGCTACACCCTGAGCAGCACTATATAGAGAAACAGCTACACCCTGAGCAGCACTATATAGAGAAACAGCTACACCCTGAGCGGCACTGGGTGGAGAAACATCTACACCCTGAGCTGCACTGTGCAGAGAAACAGCTACACCGTGAGCAGCACTATATAAAGAAACAGCTGCACCCTGAGCGGCACTATAAAGAGAAACAGCTACACCCTGAGTGGCACTATATAGAGAAACAGCTACACCCTGAGCGGCACTATATAGAGAAACAGCTATACCATGAGCGGCACTATATAGAGAAACAGCTACACCATGAGAGGCACTGTGCAGAGAAACAGCTACACCCTGAGCAGCACTATATAGAGAAACAGCTACACCCTGAGCGGCACTATAAAGAGAAACAGCTACACCTTGAGCGGCACTATATAGAGAAACAGCTACACCCTGAGCGGCACTATACAGAGAAACAGCTACACCATGAGCGGCACTGTGCAGAGAAACAGCTACACCCTGAGTGGCACTATATAGAGAAACAGCTACACCCTGTGCGGCACTATATAGAGAAACAGCTACACCCTGAGCGGCACTATATAGAGAAACAGCTACACCCTGAGCGGCACTATATAAATAAATAGCTACAGCCTGAGCGGCACTATAGAGAGAAAGAGCTACAGCCTGCGCAGAGAAACAGCTACACCCTGAGCGGCACTATACAGAGAAACAGCTACACCATGAGCGGCACTGTGCAGAGAAACAGCTACACCCTGAGCACCGCTATATAGAGAAACAGCTACACCCTGAGCAGCACTATATAGAGAAACAGCTACACCCTGAGCACCACTATATAGAGAAACAGCTACACCCTGAGCAGCACTATATAGAGAAACAGCTACACCCTGAGCACCACTATATAGAGAAACAGCTACACCCTGAGCACCACTATATATAGAAACAGCTACACCCTGAGCACCACTATATAGAGAAACAGCTACACTCTGAGCACCACTATATAGAGAAACAGCTACACCCTGAGCACCACTATATAGAGAAACAGCTACACCCTGCGCAGAGAAACAGCTACACCCTGAGCGGCACTATACAGAGAAACAGCTCACCCTGAGCAGCACTATATAGAGAAACAGCTACTCCCTGAGCGGCACTATATAGAGAAACAGCTACACCCTGAGCGGCACTGTGCGGAGAAATAGCTACACCCTGATCAGCACTGTGCATAAAAACAGCTACACCCTGAGCGGCATTATATAGAGAAACAGCTACACCCTGAGCGGCACTGTGCGGAGAAACAGCTACACCCTGAGAGGAACTCTACAGAGAAAGAGCTACACCCTGAGCGGCACTGGGTGGAGAAACAGCTACACCCTGCGCAGAGAAACAGCTACACCCTGAGCGGCACTGTGCGGAGAAACAGCTACACCCTGAGAGGAACTCTACAGAGAAAGAGCTACACCCTGAGCAGCACTGTGCAGAGAAACAGCTACACCCTGCGCAGAGAAACAGCTACACCCTGAGCGGCACTGGGTGGAGAAACAGCTACACCCTGAGCAGCACTATACAGAGAAACAGCTACACCCTGAGCAGCAGTATGAAGAGAAACAGCTGCACCCTGAGCGGCACTATATAGAGAAACAGCTACACCATGAGCAGCAGCAATATAGAGAAAGAGGTACACCCTGAGCGGCACTATATAGAGAAACAGCTACACCCTGAGCGGCACTGTGCGGAGAAACAGCTACAGCCTGAGCAGCAGTATAAAGAGATACAGCTACACCCTGAGCAACACTATACAGAGAAACAGCTCCACCCTGAGCGGCACTATTAGGAGAAACAGCTACATCCTGAGTGGCACTAGATAGAGAAACAGCTACACCCTGAGCGGCACTATATAGAGAAACAGCTACACCATGAGCGGCACTGTGCAGAGAAACAGCTACACCCTGCGCAGAGAAACAGCTACACCCTGAGCGGCACTGGGTGGAGAAACAGCTACACCCTGAGCAGCACTATACAGAGAAACAGCTACACCCTGAGCAGCAGTATAAAGAGAAACAGCTGCACCCTGAGCGGCACTATATAGAGAAACAGCTACACCATGAGCAGCAGCAATATAGAGAAAGAGGTACACCCTGAGCGGCACTATATAGAGAAACAGCTACACCCTGAGCGGCACTGTGCGGAGAAACAGCTACAGCCTGAGCAGCAGTATAAAGAGATACAGCTACACCCTGAGCAACACTATACAGAGAAACAGCTCCACCCTGAGCGGCACTATAAAGAGAAACAGCTACATCCTGAGTGGCACTAGATAGAGAAACAGCTACACCCTGAGCGGCACTATATAGAGAAACAGCTACACCATGAGCGGCACTGTGCAGAGAAACAGCTACACCCTGAGCAGCACTAAATAGAGAAACAGCTACACCCTGAGCGGCACTATAAAGAGAAACAGCTACACCTTGAGTCGCACTATATAGAGAAACAGCTACACCCTGAGCGGCACTATACAGAGAAACAGCTACACCATGAGCGGCACTGTGCCGAGAAACAGCTACACCCTGAGTGGCACTATATAGAGAAACAGCTACACCCTGAGCGGCACTATATAGAGAAACAGCTACACCCTGAGCGGCACTACATAGAGAAACAGCTACAGCCTGAGCGGTACTGTGCAGAGAAACAGCTCACCCTGAGCGGCACTATATAGAGAAACAGCTACAGACTGAGCAGCACTATATAGAGAAACAGGTACAACCTGAGCGGCACTATATAGAGAAACAGCTACACTCTGAGCGGCACTATATAGAAAAACAGCTATACACTGAGCGGCACTATATAGAGAAACAGCTACACCCTGAGCGGCACTATATAGAGAAACAGCTACACACTGTGCGGCACTATATAGAGAAACAGGTACACCCTGAGCGGCACTATATAGAGAAACAGCTACACCCTGATCGGCACTATATAGAGAAACAGCTACACCCTGAGCGGCACTGTGCAGAGAAACAGCTACACCCTGAGCGCCACTATACAGAGAAACAGCTACACCCTGAGCGGCACTATACAGAGAAACAGCTACACCCTGAGCGGCACTGGGTCGAGAAACAGGTACACCCTGAGCGGCACTGGGTGGAGAAACAGGTACACCCTGAGCGGCACTGGGTGGAGAAACAGCTACACCGTGAGCAGCACTATATAGAGAAACAGCTACACCCTGAGCCGCACTGTGCAGAGAAACAGCTACACCCTGAGCAGCACTATATAGAGAAACAGCTACACCCTGAGCGGCACTGTGCAGAGAAACAGCTACACCCTGAGCGGCACTATATAGAGAAACAGCTACACCCTGAGCAGCACTATATAGAGAAACAGCTACACCCTGAGCAGCACTAAATAGAGAAACAGCTACACCCTGAGCGGCACTGGGTGGAGAAACATCTACACCCTGAGCCGCACTGTGCAGAGAAACAGCTACACCATGAGCAGCACTATATAAAGAAACAGCTGCACCCTGAGCGGCACTATAAAGAGAAACAGCTACACCCTGAGTGGCACTATATAGAGAAACAGCTACACCCTGAGCGGCACTATATAGAGAAACAGCTACACCCTGAGCGGTACTATATAGAGAAACAGCTACACCCTGAGCGGCACTATACAGATAAACAGCTACACCCTGAGCAGCACTATATAGAGAAACAGCTACACCCCGAGCGGCACTATATAGAGAAACATGTACACCCTGAGCAGCACTATATAGAGAAACAGCTACACATTTAGCGGCACTATATAGAGAAACAGCTACACCCTGAGCGACACTATATAGAGAAACAGCTACACCCTGAGCGGCACTATATAGAGAAACAGCTACACCCTGAGCGGCACTATATAGAGAAACAGCTACACCCTGAGCGGCACTATATAGAGAAACAGCTACACCCTGAGCGGCACTATATAAATAAACAGCTACAGCCTGAGCGGCACTATAGAGAGAAACAGCTACAGCCTGAGCGGCATTGTGCAGAGAAACAGCTCACCCTGAGCGGCACTATATAGAGAAATAGCTACACCCTAAGCAGCACTATATAGAGAAACAGCTACACCCTGAGCAGCACTATACAGAGAAACAGCTACACCCTGAGCAGCACTATACAGAGAAACAGCTACACGCTGAGCAGCACTAAACAGAGAAACAGCTACACCCTGAGCGGCACTCGGTGGAGAAACAGCTACACCCTGAGCAGCACTGGATGGAGAAACAGCTCCACCCTGAGCGGCACTGGATGGAGAAACAGCTACACCCTGAGCGGCACTGGATGGAGAAACAGCTACACCCTGAGCGGCAATACATAGAGAAACAGCTACACCCTGAGCGGTACTATATAGAGAAACAGCTTCAGCCTGAGCAACACTATATAGAGAAACAGCTACACCCTGAGTGGCACTATATAGAGAAACAGCTACACCTTGAGTCGCACTATACAGAGAAACAGCTACACCCTGAGCAGCACTATACAGAGAAACAGCTACACCCTGAGCAGCACTGTGCGGAGAAACAGCTACACCCTGAGCGGTACTATATAGAGAAACAGCTACACCCTGAGCGGCACTATACAGATAAACAGCTACACCCTGAGCAGCACTATATAGAGAAACAGCTACACCCCGAGCGGCACTATATAGAGAAACATGTACACCCTGAGCAGCACTATATAGAGAAACAGCTACACATTTAGCGGCACTATATAGAGAAACAGCTAACACCCTGAGCGACACTATATAGAGAAACAGCTACACCCTGAGCGGCACTATATAGAGAAACAGCTACACCCTGAGCGGCACTATATAGAGAAACAGCTACACCCCGAGCGGCACTGTGCGGAGAAACAGCTACACCCTGAGCGGCACTATATAAAGAAACAGCTACACGCTGAGCATGCTTTTAGGTGTTTCTTTGTTACTTACCAATTCTTTCCCTGAGTCCGCCATCTCTCACAAACAAATTTGGCAGCAGCCAATGATCACAGGTATACTCAATGCGCTGGCTTCCTGTCATCAGAAATGGCCTGTTTATACAAAAATCAATTGACACTGCAACTGCTCAGTTTTCTATCTCAATACCCCAGGCTGTACTTTGGGGAAAACCAGTGTGCTTCAACCAACTGCACTTCCCTGCTCACCACAAGGGCAAGATTTTCTACTTAGTGACAAATAATATAAAATCAAAGTATTCTGGATTGTTCTGCAGAGAGCTGGCATGGTCTCAGTAGGCTGAATGGCCTCCTTCTGTGCTATAGTAACTCCAATCACATATAATACAGAATGTATAACTTTGAAATGGATGCTGAATTACATCTGCACATTCTGCTCAAATTATACTTACCCTCTAACCCCAGTTCACCTGAACACAATACTTTATGTGGAACACCATGAAAAATCATCTTAGGGTGGACGCTTCCTGCCAGAAATCTTACTTCCTGATGTCACAATATTTGGTGATGCTTTTGTCAATTTTTTCTGATGTGAAATTACCATGGTAGCATTTCGTATTTGATTTTGCTAAACATTCACAATGCAGTGCAGACTCTGTTCACTATGTCACTCTGTGGAGAAGTTTCCCAACTGAGGTGTGAATCTCTACCCACCAACCCACATTTTCATTCAATTATTTACTTGGCAGATCCAGAGTTAAAATGGCATTCTTAAAAAGCTAACTGTAAATCAAAATTAGCCTACAATTTTAATTATTGTTTAACTGAATTATAAAGTTACCCCTGACATTCAGTCCAGTCAAAGATTTCCTCCCCCAATGGCCTAGCTGATAATGAGATTACTCAGGGTGGAGCTGAGCTAGACTGACCAGTAAAGTACTAGGTTCTAGTGCTGCTCTGTGCTGAGCTAGCTAGCTAGTTGCTGACCCATAGTAGGGATGTTTTGCTAGGCATCAGGTCTCCCAGACTAAGGAGAGAAAAAGTCACCATTCCTATGCCTGAGTGCTCTCCAGGAGTCCCAGCTGGGAAGACTGGATGTTGGGTGAGGACAGCACCAGCGCTCAGCTAGGAAGATCCTCATGAATCAACAGTTTATCCACATTCACTGAATCATCAAACATTAAGAGTGCACCCAACCCTTCTCCCCCAAAACACCTCAAACCAGCCAACTTTTCGGAAAAGAAACAGAATGGAAATGACGGTGCATGGCAAGTTGAGCGCTGTCCTAAAGACCCTTTTCACCTGTCAATCAGTGTGCAGAGTCATCCTTGATAGCGCAATCAACTCCCAAGTCAAAAAGGTAATGGGTTCAAGCCCTCCTGCAGGGACTTCATTACATAATCCAAGCTGCACTGTCGGAGGGTCAGGAATGAAATGGTGCTGCACTGTCAGAGGGTCAATAATGAGAGAGTGCTGCACAGTTGAAGGGTCAGGACTGAGGGAGTCCTGCACTGTCAGAGGATCAATATTGAGGGAGTGTCGCATTACCAAAGTGCCTCACTATGAGGGTCAGTACTGAGGGAGTGCCATACTGTCAGACGGTCAGTACTGAGAGAGCGCTGCAGTGTCAGTTGGTGAGTATTGAGGGAGTACTACACTGTTGGACTGTCAGTACTGACGGAGTGCTGCACTGTCGCAGGGTCAGTACTGAAGGAGTGCTGCACTGTCGCAGGGTCAGTACTGAGGGAGTGCTGCACTGTCGCAGGGTCAGTACTGAGGGAGTGCTGCACTGTCGGAGGGCCAGTACTGAGGGAGTGCTGCACTGTCGGAGGGCCAGTACTGAGGGAGTGCTGCACTGAGGGCCAGTACTGAGGGAGTGCTGCACTGTCGGAGGGTCAGTACTGAGGGAGTGCTGCACTGTTGGAGGGCCAGTACTGAGGCCGTGCTGCAATGTCGCAGGGTCAGTACTGAGGGCGTGCTGCACTGTCGGAGGGCCAGTACTGAGGGAGTGCTGCACTGTCGCAGGGTCAGTACTGAGGGAGTGCTGCACTGAGGGCCAGTACTGAGGGAGTGCTGCACTGTCGGAGGGCCAGTACTGAGGGAGTGCTGCACTGAGGGCCAGTACTGAGGGAGTGCTGCACTGTCGGAGGGTCAGTATTGAGGGAGTGCTGCACTGTCGGAGGGCCAGTACTGAGGGAGTGCTGCACTCTCGCAGGGTCAGTACTGAGGGAGTGCTGCACTGTCGGAGGGCCAGTACTGAGGGAGTGCCGCACTGTCGGAGTGCCGCACTGTCGGAGTGTCAGTGCTGAGGGAGTGCCGCACTGTCGGAGTGTCAGTGCTGAGGGAGTGCCGCACTGTCGGAGTGTCAGTGCTGAGGGAGTGCCGCACTGTCGGAGAGCCAGTACTGAGGGAATGCCGCACTGTCGGAGAGCCAGTACTGAGGGAGTGCCGCACTGTCAGTGGTGTTGTCAGGTGAGATATTAAACTGAGGTCAGTCTGCCCTCTCGGGCGGGTGTAAAAGATCTCACTTTTTGAAGAACAAGAGATACAACCGACCAAACAGATAATCTGGTCACTGTCAGGCACATCACTGTTTGTGGGATCTTGCTGTGCCTCGCTCCTGCATTCCAGCAGTGACCGCTCTCGCCACTCGCTGCCGTTGCTCCGGGCAACCTGCCGGCTCCTGGCAACCGCGTCACCCGGCACTAGCCGGGCCCCGACAACAGACTCTACATTACGCAATAAAAGCCACTAACCGCTGTCTGAGCAGCTGATAGCGGTCCCGCCCCGTCCCACCCCAGCTACCCCCGCCCTCAATCTGTCTCCCTGCCACCCCCCCCTCCCCCCCTCCCTCCCCTCCATCCCTCCCCTCCATGTCCCTCTCTTCCCCTCACCCGCTCCGCCGCCATTAACTCTCCGTGCTCAACATCCGGGACCTACCCGCCGCGCTGGCGCGTGTGACGTAAGCACGCTGTGCGTTTCGCCGCCGCGGGACTGAGGTTTCAGCTGATTTGAGTGATCGCTGCAGACCACCGGCGGCAGACTGACCATTGACTGACCACTGCAGACCACCGGCGGCAGACTGACCATTGACAGACCACCTGCGGCTGACTGACCATTGCCTGACCACTGCAGACCACCGGCGGCAGACTGACCATTGACAGACCACCTGCGGCTGACTGACCATTGCCTGACCACTGCAGACCACCGGCGGCAGACTGACCATTGACAGACCACCTGCGGCTGACTGACCATTGCCTGACCACTGCAGACCACCGGCGGCAGACTGACCATTGACAGACCACCTGCGGCTGACTGACCATTGCCTGACCACTGCAGACCACCGGCGGCAGACTGACCATTGACTGACCACTGCAGACCACCGGCGGCAGACTGACCATTGACAGACCACCTGCGGCTGACTGACCATTGCCTGACCACTGCAGACCACCGGCGGCAGACTGACCATTGACAGACCACCTGCGGCTGACTGACCATTGCCTGACCACTGCAGACCACCGGCGGCAGACTGACCATTGACTGACCACTGCAGACCACCGACGGCAGACTGACCATTGACTGACCACTGCAGACCACCGGCGGCAGACTGACCATTGGCAGACCACCAGCGGCAGACTGACCATTGCCTGACCACTGACTGCAGACTGACCATTGACTGACTCTGCAGACCCCCAACGGCAGACTCCTAGTATTATGACTGGGTTCCTTTGTCCTCAGTTTCCACCACCCACTAGACCTGCGTATTCAGTGGATCATCCTCCCCCATTTCCACCACCCTCAACCCAAGTCAGCATTCCAAAGGGACCATTCCCTCCATGACACCCTGGTCCCCTCTCAGTCATTCCAATACCCCTTTGTCTTCAAACCGCATTTATCTTAGTGCAGGATGTACAACAGCTGCCCTTTTTCTGCTCCCTTCTCACCATCCAAGACCCCAAAAACTCCTTCCCGGTGAAACAATGATTTACTTATACTTTTAATTTATTACATTGTATTTACTGCTCAAGGTGCAGTCTCCTCCACAAAAGACCAAATGCACTTTGGGTGATTGGGTGTGTTCCACAAGGCATTCAGTCCACAAGCATGATCCTGAGCTTCTGGTTGTGTCTTTAACGTTCTGCTTAATCCCTCTTCAACCTTGGCTTCCTGAAGCATTCCAAAAATGCTCAATGTATGCTTGAGGAAAAGCATGGCATCGTGTGATTGGGAACTTTACAGACTTTTGGGCTCAACAAGATAATCATTACCACTATTCACATTTTATAGGGATGGCAGTTGTTGGTAAGGAACCTTATCACATTTACACCTCCGCAAGATGCATTTTTTTGGTTTTTTTTATTTGTCCCATTACCGTCTCCTTTTGCCTTGCATGATCATCCTTTTTGCTATTCAATTACTTCTATCACGCACCCTACCACAGACCTTCTCTTTTGTCCTTCCGCATTCATTCCTCATGATTGCTTAAAACCTACACCTCTAATCTTTTCCAATTCTAATGAATGTCATCCTGAAACATTGACTTTTTTCCCCACAGATACTATCTGACCTGCTGAATGTGTGCAGCATTTTCTATCTTTATGACAGGTTTCCAGCTTTGCTTTATTGTTTCTGAGATAGCAAAGTGGCCCTCACCAATAAGGTCTTTCTTTTTCGCTACAGTATTAAGAAAATAGGCGGCCATTTGGCTCCGTGAATCTGTTCCGCCTGTCAATAAGATCATGGCTGATCTGATGTGGCCTTAACTTACTTTTCCTGCCTGAACTCCTTCCCACCCCATTTTGGCTCCCTTGTCAATCAACCCGAGGAGGATTCAGTCTCCAAAACTACTCAATAACAGGATGCAGTGAGTACACTTTTCTATACCTATTACTCTGACCCCATGCACTCCCCAGCCCTTCCTTCATCCCATCACCAGTGACTAGGCCCCATGCTCATTCCTTTCCAAAACTCTACATTTTAAAGAGCCTCCCTTAAAACACATCCTAATCAGGTTTGTTCTCAAAAGCACACATCAGAAAATGGTTTGATGCCTACATGAAAGGCACGATATAAATCGAGCTATTAAAATTCAACTAGAACTAACCCTAACATGAAATACTTGTGCTTAGCACTGTAAGCAGTGCATAAAGATTCAAGTTTAGGGACGAGCAGGACTTTAGCCCTTTCCTGAACCTCAAGCTTTTTTGTTCTATTCTTCATCAGGCCAATGATATCACTAACCCCTCAAAGCATATTTGCATTCTTTAAATTTGTGTTTATTAAGAAATTGAAATTCAGTAAAATTAGAAAGCATTTGTTCCTCATGTCAAAAGTGCATTTATTGGGTTTAAAATGTCACTGTGTTGGTGCTAAGTAGGCATGTAATCAGAACAGCATTTTAGGCCAGAACACAGTGTGATGCATTAGCCCTATATATGATAATCGTTCAGTAACTGTTCTGACCTGGATGAAAGGAGGATACATTAAAAGGTGGAACCCAACTGGATTTACAATGTGGTTCCAGCCCCCACCAAACTAAATCAAGAATTTCTTCCAGAGTATTTGGCAGAAAAGGCTTAAGGATAAGGCCCTATTAAAAATGGAATTAACCCACAGAAATAAACAATCCTTCTACAACTTAAGTACTTTAAACTGCTGTACCATCAGTAGAGTGCCTGCTCTTCCTAGAAGACCAAGACAGATTAACCTACCTGTTGCAGCTAAAAGTCTGTGAAGCAATGAGGCAAAAATCAACACATTTCCTAATTTATATTAATGTATGCTGTATGGGTTGTCACTAACAAGGTCTGAGTAATACTCAAGTAACTCATCCACTGCTTAGATCTATGATAGCAAATATTATACATCATATGCCTGAATAGAAACATTCTTTACTCCTACTTACAAATTAGTAAGCAGAGTTCAAAGTTCCAAAGGTGACTAAGGGTCACTCTACAATGCGTAAATACGGTAGGGCTAGTTTGCAGAGCCTTTGGTTTGTAAACAGCCTGGAGTTTTAAAGAAACCAAAAACTGGAGCCAGTGGCTTCAGCTAGCTATGCAATTCAGCTTCCTGCCTGGAATAGTTCAACTTGTGTATCTCCACTTGCCATCTGGTCACCGGAAAATGCATTTATCAATACTTTGACAGTTCCTTTCTTCCCTCCTGCAAGGATGTACAGAACCAATTCTACCAAGATTGATGCAGTTTCCACTGTAAATGCACAGAACTCTGACTCCCAGACAAATGTTTGAATCAGTTTTCGAAACTGCCTCATTTGAGAGAGGCAAGTGATTTTACTAACCATGATGCCAGCCGGGCAGAGATTCAAACAATACCACCTTGGGGTTGAGGAAAGGGGGAAAAAAAATCACCACTGACCAGCTTCAACCTGAAGATAGCCATACCGCTAGTAGCTGCTGAGCAGTCCATGGCATAAGCTCTTCCAATCCTCTGTTTAGACCAAAACCCTTCTTCCTATTTGTAGAAGAAGGTGCAGAGGGAACAATTAAAAAAAACTTCAATCATTTTACTACTTTGCAATTGAAACTGCTGGCATGCCACATTAGTTGTGTTGGAGCGCTGCAATTCACAGGGTGTCTGAGAAATTACATACATGCTTGATGGTAGCATTTTTGCACTACTCAGTGCTGACCCTCACCTCAAATGCACTGGAAGACACGCAGGGATACCCAAATTAAACCTTTATCGTCAGTAAATGCTTTGCAGTATTCAAGCTTTACAATTGTGTAAGTTTGTCATGGATTCATCCATTACAGCTACAAATCTTTCAACGTTTGAGAATTTGACAATACATTGTCCCAGTGCAACAAAAAGAAAAAAAACACAAAAATTCCACAGCAATGAGTGTGGGGCTAAGGAACCCAGTGCTAGGTTTAAACCTCAGACAACCTTCTTTTTGATATATACAACCAATTTAATGGTGAAGTGGAACAAAACTATTACTTGCAGCTTGGGTTGGTTGCCAGTTTAGAACATAGCAGTCCATCTTTCACTTAGCCCCACCAAGCAATGATCCTTCAACCCTAACCTCTAAACGCTGGGATAGCAACACACAGGCAGAGCACAGCAAGGACAGCAGCCATTAACACCCAGGACAGTGGAGGTATAGGGGGAGGGGGGAGAGAGAGACACACACACAAGCCGAATGCTGTTCTCTTCCAAATGTTGGCTACCTGTACCGCTCCTATTGTCTGACGAGATCTGTACAATTTTACGGGTATTTTTTAAAAATTTTTTATACAGTAAAGAAAAGGAAAGTACTGAGGGCTTCTGCTGAAGCTGGAGGTGACGGTCATTAGCTAGAAGATGCAGCGGGGTAGAAAAGCAGCAATGACAAATGACAGGGGTGGGGAAGGGGCAGGGGGAGGAGGTCAATATCGGGGAAACTCGACACCACCAGATCTCAGCTCGAGTCTACAACTAGTACTATGGAAAATTACAAGGTAAAAACTTGTTTTTTTTAAAAAAAGCAGAAAAAGCAGAAAATTAAATTCACATTCCACTAACAGCGTTGAGGTCAAAGGTTAGCAAACCTAAAGAAACTGCACAGCAAATATACATATTCTTGAAGGTTTTTAAAGAATAAATATTTTTTGTAATTAAACATTATGCAAACACGTGCCACGCTTGCTCTCGCTCAACCATGCATATGCGCTATATACAATTTGAAAAATACTGTGTCCTCCTTTTAAAAGTCATATACAAAGATATCCCCCAGAGCGCTGCCTTACAGTTAGCCAATCAACATTCACAAACAGGGAACCTACATACAATTAATGTCTGGCTGGAAAAGAGGAGCCAGGTCAAAACAGTTTCAGTTCAATTACTACACACAGAGAAAATGAATAAATGAAAGGAAACAGAAAATGGTTCAGCTCTCAGAATGTAGCTACATTACAGATTAAAGTTGGAGGGTTTTTAGTGTGTCATACCCTTCATCCACTTACAATACTGTTGTACATTTTGTGGTTTTATCTACTTTTTTATTACAATATAATTTACTTAAACTTTCCATTAACAAAAAGTAGGGTAGAACTCCAGCAGTATCTGCAAGGGCCAGTGCCGCCCACTTTATTTGCATCAGCACTCTGTTGCTAATGGGTTGACAGTTCATTGCAAGCTGAGCCTCAGTCCTCGATATACTCCCAAAGGTCTTTCTCGTAGCCTTCGTGCACATGTTGTAGCAACACCTTCCTCCGGCTCTCACAGTATCTGATGAAGAGAACAGAACAGCAAGTCTAAATAAAACCGAACAGATTAGCCAGCCATCTAAGACAAACGGTTAACATTTCAGGTGGAGGCCTCCATCAGCACTTCAATGCTAGGGGGAGAAACCCTATGTATCAGACTTCAAAAACATGCCCAAGAAAGCAGGGAGAGGTAAATGGATTGATCAAAAAAGCCTAAATCTATAAACAAAAACAGAATTACCTGGAAAAACCTAGCAGGTCTGGCAGCATCGGCGGAGAAGAAAAGAGTTGACGTTTCGAGTCCTCATGACCCTTCGACAGAACAGGGTCATGAGGACTCGAAACGTCAACTCTTTTCTTCTCCGCCGATGCTGCCAGACCTGCTGAGTTTTTCCAGGTAATTCTGTTTTTGTTTTGGATTTCCAGCATCCGCAGTTTTTTTGTTTTTATCCCTAAATCTATAAGTTACTTTGAGAAGGAAGTACTAATGGGTTTGAACAGCCCATTTAGAGATCTTAGAACACTGGAAAGAAATGCAGAGTACTGTAGATTACTCCAGATACAAAGATCAACAGAGGTTAAATATGCTGATTTTTGAAAGTTAAAATGGTCAGCAAGTATAAACTCATGCAACACAGGTCAAAAATGTGAATGTTTAGGCAACTAGCAGTAGTTATTCTTCTTCAAGACTTTACATTAAATAGGCCCAGTCAACCCAAGTGCAGGAAATCCCAGCATAAGATAACAAACAAGACTATGGGAAAGGTGTTAGCATAATTTGACAAACGATGCATATAGGAGCTTTAAGTCTATAGCAACCAGACACCAAAGGAAACATCAAACAGTTTAATGAATTAGGATTAACCCATGCTGAGATCTAAACTTTAACAGGCCCATTTCATAAATTGAAAGATCAAGGGTCATAAACTTAACCAACTTTTGCCCAGCAGTGCCACCTCGGCCATGTAGATAGCACACTTGGCAGACTCAGAAAGTTGTAGATTTCAGCCCCATTCCAGGACTTTTTGTGCATAATCTAGGTCAATACTCTAACATTGAGGGAGCCTTGTACTGTCAGAAACACCGTCTGCCTGATCAGCTAATACTAAGGATTCCATTGCCCGAGACTCTGAGTGTCCTGACAACATTCTTCCTCAACCACCACCACCAAAATCAGATTAACTGGTCAATCACTCACTGCTGTTTCTAGGATTATGTTGAGCATAAAATGGACACTATACTTGCTTTTGTAACAGTGGTTAAATCTCAGAGTATTTTGCTGTATCTGAAGCATTTTGAGATGTTTGAAAGGGTGCTATGAAAATGCAAGTCTTTCTTTTCACATGTGTGGGGCAAGTAACTATCTTAGTTACATATACTTTAACAGACCCACTCTCATTGTCTGACAGGTGCTATGGCTATCTAAAGAGGCAAATCCTTTCACATAAAATTATTGATGGCTTTGACTCTAGCGCCAAATGGCAAACTATTTTCGCTTATAAAATCACCAAATGTCAAGCTTACAACAGGCTGCTACAAACAACCCGAACAATGGAATAATCAAAAGGCAGTGCTTTAATCATCAGTCAACGATGGGATAGGTGGGCCTAGTAGTAGGACTGTATTGCTTCTGGCTAAAAGTAGCACACTTTGCAAGAAGTAGTGACCCCACGAAGGATAAGGGGGTCAGAAAAAGTTAGATTGCTCACATTTGATATGGTCTTTCAGGCACTTTCGCCTTATATTGACCAATCCAAATCATTGGAAAAAAACAATCATAAGGACAAGGTTTCTATTACAATGTTTGTAGTTGTGTGCTGGCACATTCATTTGAAAAGGCTGCATTAACAGCCTGTGTAGATTTCACCAGGACAGTTTAAAAAAAAAATCTGCTTCTCCCTCAAACAGAGATTGTGTTTCTGTGGAAGGGAGAAAGAGAAAGACGTCTGTCAGCATTAATTACTAAATTCATCTCATCCCACCTGTACTTGTCTTGTACTTTCTGTTTGATGTCCTGCAGAGAGTCCTGGGATATGTCCCTCTCCAGATAGCCAGACAGCACTTCTGTTGCATTCTCCAGATCTGCCTGATTGTTCTGGGAAGAGAAACACACTGCTTAGAACAGATTTGGATTTCGACACAAACATTATTACAGCAGGAAGCTACTCTGACTCAGCCGAGTGTTTGTGCTACCAGATTCCATGTTAATCTCCAGACCACTCTACAAATCAGCAAATGGGATATAAAATCTAACGCAGCACCTGAAACTCAGCCTCACTTAGAAGGATGACAGGCTAAATTTGGGTAGGACTATACAAGTGCAGTTGAAGTGGTAGAGAATCAAGAGTGAAGCAACGCCAGGCTGCTTTGCACTGCAGAGTTCAGTGGAATCTGTAAACACATAGCTCACCACAGGGCAGTGTTCTGGAATTACCATCACTAGAAAGGAAGGTGAAGTTGAGGGATTGTTATATTTCAGAGTAGAGATATCGTTCAATGATTGCACAGAAGATGGTTGCAGCCTATGGTCAGCATAGATAGGAGTGGAGCATCATACAGATTCTACTTACCTAAATGTTTCTGTTTATTTTCACGAGCAACACATGTTTGAATTTAACTAATAAGAAAAATTCTCCAATCAAAATCCTCAAGTAGCAGCAGTCACTGTTAAACGGAATTAATCCAGCAGGTCATACTCAGAGAATGGTCTGTCCTACACTGAGAAGACCAATTATAGGCTGGGTGATAAAACACTAAGGATGCTGGAAATCTGAAACAAAAACAGAAAATGCTGTCTAGCAGCATCTGTGGAGAGAGAAACAGAGTTAACATTTCAAGTCAGTATGACTCTTCTTCAGAAGACAATGTTAATTCTGTTTCTCTTTCCACAGATGCCGCTAGGCCTGCTGAGTTTTCCCAGCATTTTCTGTTTTTGTTGTCATAAATCAGGTGACCGCTTTGTGGAACACCTCCCTTCAGTCCACAAGCATGACCCCAAGTTTCCAGTCATTTTAATTTGCCACTTTGATTCTCACTTTGACCTCTCCATCTGCAGCTTCCTTCAATGTTCCAATGAAACTCAACACAAACTAGAGGAACAGCACCTCATCTTTTTATTAGGTACTTCACAGCGTTCAACAATTTCACTTGGTAACCCTCCACCTCCATTTTGTTTCCTTTATCTTTTGAGTTGCCGCTTTTTCTATGATTTTTCTCTTCTTTCTCCCTTTTTTAACTTTTAGGGCAGCAGTAGTTCATGATTCCGCCATTCACACCTCCTTGAGATATTTTTTTGTTAGTTTGTACCTTATCATCCCCTTCTCCCTTTTTTGTCAGTTAATCTCTCCTGCCTTCCACCTTATCATTGATCTTTTTTGTTCTTTTTTCCAACCTCCCCCCTATCGCTGTCTCTACTTGCTTAAAACTTATAATACATCTCTAACTTTTCCTAGCTCTGGTGAAACATCATCGACCTGAAAAGTTAACTGTTTTTCTCTCTCTACGAATGCTGTCTGAATGGCTGAGTGCTTCCAGCATTTTGTTTTAGTTTTGCATTTACCTGTGTTTGCCATGGTCCAGTGGGCAGCACACTCATCCCCGAATCAAAGGTTATGGGTTCAAGTCCATTCCAGTGACTTCTGCACAAAGCTCACACTTCAGAGCAGTAATGAATAATTGGACAAGATGTCAAACTGAAGCCCCGACTGTCCTCTCAAGTGGATATAAAAGATCCCAGGGCATCTTTTCAAAGAAGAGCAAGGGAATTTCCTTGATGTTCTGGCCAACACTTTCCACTCAATCAGCATTACTAAAAATCTAGTCATTAAAAGGCTATGCCTTTTTATTGACTATTTCTGATCTCGAAAAAACGACAGCAGTCTCCTCCTTAAATCACTATAACACAGTGCTTGCTCAATGGGAATTACAGGATTTTGATTTCATCACGATAAACTGATGGGAACACATCAGTCAGATTTGTAAGTAACTTGGAAAGGGAACTTTAATGTGCTGCTGCTCCGGTTCTTCTTGATGGCAGAGTTTGTGGGACTGCAACATAATGTTGGAAGTAACCTTGAAGCTGTAAGGCATGCTAGAGGTGATATATAAAGTACTGTGCTGCAGTGGTAGTGCTGAAAGGATTCGATACTGCCTATCTAATGTTTTCACCATAACATTAACGCTTGTTAAAATTAGACCCAACCATCCCCATGATGGAGACTCAATGCATTATAAGGTCACCTAGAATGCTGTTTATTATGTGAAGTTCCCACAGGCTCATTTACAGGCAAGAAGCAATACTTAGCAAATGGCAAAAACAATGGCCATTACCATGTAATGCCGCTCAACAGTGGTCCTATTTCCCCACCAGTATTCCTGTAAACTAGATGTTCTTGTCATAATTCTGGGACAAATTCGAGTGTGAAGATCAGAATCCAGTATAACCACCGGACAATTTTAACAGTTCCACCACAGACGACCATGCCTTCAGCTGTCAAGGCTCTGAGCTCTGGAGTTTCCTCCCTAAACCCCTCTAACACTCTTTCCTCCTTTAAGACATTTCTTAAAACCTACCTCCTTGAGCAAGATTTTGGTCATCTGTCTTATCACTTCCTTAGGTGGTTCAGCATTGTTTGATAATATTTCTGTGAAGCACCTTGGAATGCTAGATAAATGCAAGCTGCTATTGTTCAATGCAAAAATTCCAGGTTCATGGTCATGAAGTTCACTCAAAGACATTAGGATTAGGTGACCCTGATACATATCAATGCAACTGATAATTCTGTAAAAAATAAGCAAGCTGTCCCAGAGGACGAAGAACAGCTTACTTCTGCACCAACAAATCTGGTGCATGGGAAGCAGGGGCACATTTGGCCTCGTCTTTAGATTTACCGTCTGTAGGGATGCTGCTTAGCTTGGGACAGCAGATCCATCATCCACCCCTATCATTTTAAGAGGAATGTCTGAAGTAGTTGCAACATTCTCAGGTGACAGAACAGACATGGCAAGGAGGCAATCATGATAATCATTAATGGAAAAGGTTCACTCAACGTATTGAGGTTGAGGCATGGCAGAGGTATAATTTTTCAGTAAGAGGCTGCAGGAAATGCAAAACCTCAAGTGCCTGAAACTAAACTTGTGACCACAAATGGAAAGCCATTTTCCTGTCACATGGGAGCAGCATAAAAATCTGACTGGAGTCAATGATGGCAAAGATAAAAGAACAGTAGAGTGTTTGTGCACAAACTGTGTGTAAAGTGATGGTCGAGTAGTTGTGTAATAGGGTAATGCAATGTGCCTGGAGATGGCTAGGCATCCATCAGTTTCTTTGTTTCAATGGATGTGGAAACAAATGTGAATGAATGGAGTACTGAGCTCTAAGCAAAGGATCTGTTCGGCCATATTTTAGCTGTTACACACCTTGAATTTTAAAACGGCCAAGTTGACACTGAAAATCTTTTGGTGCCTTGAAACTACTATTTTTTTTCCAGAGGAACAATTAGTCAGTACTCCATTTGCATAAACAAACAATCTCACAGCTTCAAAGACAACAAATTGTATCCTTCAGCGGAAGGAGAGCCTACCTCAAAGATAATGGACTGGTTGTTCTTTCTGAGGTAGAAAGCAAAGACGTAAGTGTACATTAACGTGGCGCGGCACTGGCAGAGCACATCCACAGCTTTCTTCAGGAACTGCACCTCAATCCAAGACATATTGTGTTGCTGCATTTCCTCCATCTTCTGCTTGACCTGAGCATAGAGCTTGTGCTCAAACCTCAGGCTCTGCATGTGGTTCATGTAACGGTTGCAGTAAAATAGGTACCGCTGGAGTGCCGCTCGAGAACGCTGTCAAAGAAATACAAAAGGAAGAAACTGAAAATGGTGTCAGAAGATTACAAAACAGCAGCGATTTCACCATTTCAAATAGGCTAAAGATGCTCAAATGAGCCTGTACAGTTAGTGCAAATGTCTCCAGTTTAACAGAAGAGGTGAAGCTTCATCGACAGCATGGTTTGGATAAGAATGGTTGAGAGTGATACATTATGACGCAGTTATTTAGTTAGATTTCAATTTTTGCCTATTATTTCAACTGTGCAGCAAGATCAGTCTTTCAAGCAAACTGGTTTGTAATTTTGTGCTGCCCATAAATTTCTATTTATCACAGTTAGGCTTTCAACAGTAAAAATTTTTATTGTTGCAGCAACAATTAAAGGCAAAGCAATCAGTAAACTTGTGATCCCATCAGGTACCATCCAAAACTGTGACAACCGTTTTACTCTCATTCATACCCCAAATTAGAAATGTGAAGAGTAGTCATTCTTACTTCTGCTGAGGAGTCATTGATTTGGAATTGTTGAGGGTGTTTCTTTCAAAACTCAATGCATTCTGTTTGTAAGAGTGGGCTAGGTGCTGCAGCAAAGCATTTGGCCACCTTCATTAGAACATCAGGAATTTTAGTTAATAGTCACAAGGAAATTGGAAAAGCTCAAATGGCCAATCTGAAAATTAACCTAGTGCCTGATGGCAGGAGTTCAGTTAAAAATATTTAACTTGTCACAAGTTCATGTTTATGACGTGCACATGAACAAACACAGACCTTAGCTTTCTTAGCATTAAAATGAATGAGTCTGAAGCAAGATCTCTTGGAGAATTAAATGCTTTATTCATTTGTATTAAATAAAACTGCAGTTTGGTTCAGTTTCTAATACTGTCGTCCAAGTCAGAAAGCCGTGTTCAAATCTAAAACATACTTAAGTGGTAGGTTTAAAAGGATCCACTACAACTGCTTTGATGGCAAGAACGGGCAATAAATGCCTCAATGGCAAGGAGAGGCAATAAATGCTGAACTTTCCAGTGACACCCATATCCCTAGGATTAATTTTTAAAAAATTTAAACTGAATGGTAAATAGCCAGAGGTGCCAGTGGATGAAATGCTTGCCCGACAAAAAAAAAAATGCTATGGCACTTTTTGTAGAGTTGACAGCCCTCAGGTGTCCTTGCCAGCATTTCTCCCACAACTTACGCAATCCAAAACAGAGCAAGTGGTAATCTGCTATCTGTGGCATAAAGTTACGCACATATTGGCTGCTTTGTTTGCCTACACAACACTAACTGAACTTCCAAAAGTAATCATTGGACAGTTTGCACATTCTGAAGCAAGTGCAACACTCAAATGACAATGGGAAATCCTTGATGGGCAACACAACATGTAGTTTACAAGGTCCGCTGATCTGCTCACAGCCCCCTCAGCTGCTTCATGCTGACCTCAGCAAACCTCAGAATTGCTATGAGCACTCAAGTATACATCAAAATGTATCTTGGGCATAGTCTTCAACATAACTTTTCAGAAACCAAAGAAATACCAGCACAAGTGTATCCAGACCATTATGACCATGCTGGCCCCTCCATTGGAAGCATCTAATATTATTCAGAAGGATCTAGAAGACAGTCTTAAACACAGCTCAAAGCTAGAAGGATTAAGATTCAACAAGAAACACCCACAACTACACAGCCTATGGTTCTGTAAGCTTGTCCACACCCCCAATGCTCCTTTTACCTCCTGAGCATCCCTTGCAGCCTTTGCGTCATCTTCATTGTAACGATTGCAGTTATACCTAAAAACAGAGAGGGGCAAACTTAGTTTAATTTCAGCTTTAATGCCAGAGAAAAAAAATAACAGAACATGCATAAAATATTATCTTCAAATGTTGTCCTTTGCTTTCTATGCCAGTTCAGAACTTTCTCTGACGAAGCTGCACAAACAGGTTGAAATGTTACTAAACCGACCTGCTGACTACTTGAACTCGTTGATTCATTTCTTCCCCATATCTATTGTGCAGACTAAGAGGTTCATTCTCCTACTGCATATTCCCTAATTAGTCAAGAACTCCTTACAATAACTTTCAGCCTATCCCTCTTCCAATGATTTGGAGTAGGAATGTCAACTCAGGGAATGACAGTTTTGACCTGAAATTGTGTTCATGTACTAAAACCAGGACACAACACCCCTTCTACAGCAGAGACCTTCAGTCAAGTATCTTGCCTGGATTCAAACTCAGGTCACTAAAGTACAATATTCCAAATCATGTAACCTAGTCCTGAAGATAATTCAAACATTGGGTAATGCTAAACCTCTCCCTTGCACAAGAATGGAGTGACCGAAAGACTAACCAGGCAGATCCATGTGGCTCCCACGGACCAAGGCAGACCCAACAGAATTCTGCTTTACAATTCTGATTGCGACAAACCATGTGATTGCATCCACCATCCTTCTCAATGGTAACATGGCATTTCGGGCATTCCTGTTGAAACAGTAAAGGCATTGTTAATGAAGAGTAAAGATCCAACTACATATAAGTAACAGATACCCACACTTAAGTTCTAATATGGTATTGCTCAATGCTAATCAACTACCTACCAAGCCCAATGAATTAGCAAGCCATATCGGGAAATCAATCCTAGGGTTAAGGATAGTGAACAGAGATTAGATGCACTCAAGTAATGTTCCAGGTAATATTTTACTTTAAGAACCCTTTGGACCTTATGGTTCATTAGCAAACTTAACTTGCTGGGGCAGATATGGCATGTCTTTTCTAGAATACTACTGTCAGTGTACTCAATCTGGTTTGGGATGGATTGCAACTGACTGGTGTCCCTCAAATCTCCCAAAGTGATGAAATGAGTATTTTAATGACACGTTAATAAAGACATGTGAGTCTTAGCCAACAGCATGTGTAAAGGACACCGTCTGCACCAATAGCCACAGTAATGACATAAAGCCAGAAAAAAAACAAGGAACAGTAGCTCAGTTTAATTCTTTTTGGAAACTGCAACAGATGTGGTAGCACAAGGACTTTGAGAAAGTTGTTAACAAGATGTCATGCAAGAGGTTAATTGAGAAGATTAAAGGGCATGGAACAGGAGGAAAAGTAGCAGACTGGATTAAGTCATTGTCAAGAGGAAGCAGACTGAGTTAAGGTGTTGCTCAGAGTGGTTGCCAGTGGGTGTCCTGCAGGAGCTTGCCATGGGATTCTGTCTAATCACTATGTATATCAATGATTTGAATGTGGGGCTAGAATTTGCAGACAATAATGAAAACAGGAGTCAAAAGTAATTCTGAAGACCAAAAGGAGCTGCAAGGGGGATATGATAACATGGTGGAATGGAAAAAAAAATGTGGTTTATTAGATCCATTGTCAGTAAATATGAGGTGATACATTTTGATTAGAAAGTTTTAAGTAGCAAATGGTGAGACACTAGAAAATGTGGAAGTGGAGGGATCTGGAAGTTCAGGTCTATACATGGCATTAAAAGCAGCACCTCAAGTGGATAGGTCATTAAAAAAAGTGATGGAGTAATGTTTGTTTTAAGCAAGAGGAGCAGGATCGAAAATATACTAACCTACATAAAAATTCAAAAAGGCTACAATTGGAATGTTAATTATGTTAAGATACACTGGTGAACGGCATTGTTTAATTAAGTATTTGGAGCACATATAAACAGGGGATGGCTTGGCCTAAATAGCCAAGTGGTTATGGTACTGGGTTTGTAACCCCAAGATCAAGGGTTCAAATCTCACAATGGCAAACTATAAAACAATTTTTGGCTTGGCCTAAATAGCCAAGTGGTTATGGTACTGGGTTTGTAACCCCCAGATCAAGAGTTCAAATCTCACAATGGCAAACTATGAAACAATGTAACTTCATCTGAAACAGATGGAAACAGGTTTACTCAAAAGAGTATCAAGAGTTCAAATCCCAATGGCAAACTATGAAACAGATGGAAACGGGTTTGTACTCAAAAGAGTTACACAGTGCCCCAGATAAGTAACTTCAGTGGTTTGGAAAGTGCATTTCCCTTTAAAACTTGGCCTAAATAGCCAAGTGGTTATGGTACTGGGTTTGTAACCCTAAGATCAAGAGTTCAAATCTCACAATGGCAAACTATGAAACAATGTAACTTCATCTGAAACAGATGGAAATGGGTTTGTACTCAAGAGAGTTATAAACAGGGGATAGTTGAGACACTGGGTGCGAGGGAATGAAGCTATTAGACTGAACAAAGTCAATAGACTATATCAAGAAAGAAAGGCCCTGCTTCACCAACCAGCTTGGTTCCTGTTAACATGGAACACTGCTTTAGAATGCAGACTATAGGGAGGATATTGAAGTAACAGCAAGCAGAAGGCACAGATTCACAAATGTATTTCCTCATGAGGCAGCATAAGATTCAAAAAACTGGAGCTGTTTTCATTAGAAGAAAGGAAATAAAGGAGTAATTTGATAAGTGTTTAACAATATGATGCAATGGTGATAGAACAGAAGTAGAAACAGAGAGTCTCCAGTGACTGAGTGTTCCAGGAAAAGGGACACACATACAAGATTAAATGCAAGAGATTATGGCAAGAGAAGCAACTCTTTCAAGAAGTTGAGAGACTGGAATGCAATAAGAAGCATTAGAGACTGAAGCAGAGACCTTGCCAACATTTATGAATATGTTAGATTGATGGTTAAAGTAAAAGTGGAATGAAGGATATGAGAACAAAGTCGGCATGGTGGTTAATATTACTGTTGATGTGAAAAACACAGACTGGTTGGACAGAATCATCTGTTCCCATATTGTAAGTTCTAATTAATTAGAAACTAAGTGATTATTGACTTCCCACAGCAACAATGGTGCTCGTTGAGTGCTGCTCATGTCCAACTACAGCAAAATAAAATGCATCAAGCTACTGCTGTGTAATGCTATCCCTTACTGTGGAAATGAAAACTTGTCTTAATAGTAAATGGTTTATGTTGGTGCTTTACTCTTAAGTTACACCACTTAAGTAGGGAGTCTTGGAAAACAGTTTTAAATAGAGCACCCATAACCTCAGTACATCCCTCTCCCATATTCTGTTAACCTTTGCTCCTGCCATTTTTAAAAGCTCTCTCATTTGCAGGCACGTGGAAACCCAACAGCAAATTATTGGGCCCATGGAAACAGGTGTTTCTATTGCTGTTTAATCTACGGCGGTTTCTGGCCTTTACCCTATGCAATGCTGCCCCTCCCATCAGAAGTTACAGGAACGTGGGTGCTGGATGTGGAGCGTTTGGGACACTCTCAACTGCCTCCTCCCAACCACATATGCAAAAAATAGCCCACCAATCTCACACATAAATAATGGTCTTTGGATCGGATGGAAGAAAATTGTACAGAAAGAACACAGGAAGCGCAGAGATGGAGACAGTGTGCCTTTCGTCCTTAGCTGTACACACAAGGCTACTTTTATTGTTCACTATTTTGTAATATTTTGTCTAGTTAACTTCATCCTAAAGACAGATGCGAACATCGTTCAAAAGCAGCGAGAGATCACACGAGAAATTTCTATGGAAGGGATACAAAATAATTGCAAAGCCAGAAGCCCGAAAACAAAAATTGATGGAAGTACTTCCAAAATGCAGTTTGTGACAATGACAATCTCTTAGGGATGAACACAGTAGCAAGTAATAAGAGAAAGCTTCTCTGTAATTCTTCACAAATGTTCTGGTGCATCAGTCATCCAACCGTACAAGGTGCTGCTTAAAGTCCCTGGAGGTCGCTGGTCTACCTTAGTGTTTGCTGCAATCCAATTGGAGGTTTCACTGTCATCATCGCACTTTTTAATCCACTTCTTCAACCACTACAAGAAGAAGAAGCCATTACTGGCAATTTCTGCAATTATTGGCTACAGCTGAGGCAGCTCATCTACATACACAACAAATGCAATAATTTTGGAAATGTTTGGGCTAATATGGAGATCAGTACATCACAAAACATTGGCATTCGGTACACACTTTGTCTGAGGCATTTATTACACTTCCATAGACCAGTCTTTGCTCTCCCTGCGTCATCCTGCCCATGAAAGTGACTTGATCCCTAGACTCTGCCAGTGTTATGAAATCTTTAGTTACTGTAGCATCCCAGGGTGATTTTCCATCCATAAAGGAATCTCTGGGCTCTATGTGACACTTGTTGAACTCAGCCCACGGGAACTCAAGACTTCAGCTGCGCCACCTGTAACTTAATGTGGCTTATCCTGCTCGCTCTATTATCATGGCAATTTCCTACTTCTACTGAGAAACAAGATGTCTCATAGATTGTCCAGTCAATTTTTAGTGGATATTAGCTCGTCTATTCTCCCTTTGCTGCCTACACAGGTACATCCAATTATTTTCGTAAATAAAAACAGAAAATATTGGAAATAGTCAACAGATCTGGCAGAACAGTTATTGATAATTATCTCGCCATGGATGCTGCCAGGTTATTTCTGCTCCATCATTTTCTCTTTTATTTCAGATTTCCAGTAACTGCAGTATTTTGATTTTGTACTTTGAATTTATTGATGGGAGTACATCTTGACCTTCATTGCAAGGGGATTTGAGTACAGGAGTAAAGAGGTCTTGCTGCAATTGTATAGAGCCTTGGTAAGACTGCACCTGGAGTGTTGTGTACAGTTTTGGTCTCCCTATCTAAGAAAGGATATACTTGCCATGGAGGTTCACCAGACTAATCCCTGGGTTGGCAGGTTTGTCCTATGAGGAGAAATTTAGGAAACTGGGCCTGTATTCTCCAGAGTTTCGAAGAACGAGAGATGATCTCATTGAAACTTAAAAATTCTTAGAGGGCATGACAGAGTAGATGAGATTGGATGTTTGCCCTAGCTGGTGAGAATAGAACAAGAGGACACTGTCTCAGAATAAGGGGCAGGCCATTTAGGACTGAAATGAGACGGAATTTCTTTACTCAAGGGTGGTGAATCTTTGGAATTCTCTACCCCAGAGGGCTGTGGAAGCTCAATCATTGAGCGTGTTCAAGACAGAAATCATTAGATTTCTGGATATTAATGGCATCAAGGGATATGGGGATAGCATGGAAAAATGGCACTGAGGTAGATGATCAGCCATGATCTAATTGAGTGGTGGAGCAGGTTCAAGGGCTGAATGATCTACTCCTGCTGCTATGTTCCTATATGTAGGAGTCTCTCACCTTGCATTTAACAGGATCATGCCAATTCTCAGCACAGTTGAAGCTGTAAATTAAACAAAAGACTCTCTTAATATTTGTGAGACTCAGACTTCAATTCAGATACTTAAAGGCGCCCAATAACAAAGAGTGGCACTTAGGTAGAAATCTGTTGTACACTTACCAGAACTGCCGCCCACATTTACAGCGAACTGGTTTTGCATCAGGGTACTGGACTTTAATAACATGGTGACAGTCAGGGGCAGGGCACCATTTTAACAGTCGATTGCACTGTGATGGAAAAGCACAACTGTTGGTGTCTCACTCAGTCAAACAAAAAATAGATATGGTGATGAGAGGGTGGCACAAAAGGGACAGATGCCAGTCAGATTGTCATTATCAATTACCCAGTTGCCCGAATTCTGATGCACACCTAACAACCAACCCCACTCAGTACTGGCAAGCTCCAGTTACCGTCATTTTGCAAAGCAATTTAAAAACCAAATTAAATATATTTACAATTAAATATTAAATTTAATTAAATTCAAATAAAATTTTTGGAATTACTATGACACCAGTTCAGCAGCCAATGTACTCTTGCAAAATTTTACAAAACAGTTTCAGCTTAATTCTATCTATTGTGCACTTCCACACACAGTATTTGATCTTAAAGCCTTACCTCTACAAAACTGTTTGTTATTAAATGCTGGTACTTCAACTTGACTTTGGAATCTGTGATCAAACGCCTGGAAAAAATAAACATTTCTTAGAAGATATTTCATTCAACTAGAAAAGAGGAAAGCAACCATTTCACAAGGAGGAAGCAACTCAATGCAACTACAATCTGTAATGGTATTGACATCCTAGCTCAGTGATAACGATGGGGCTGGGAGGTGGTGTTCTTATATCTTCTGAATGCACAAAATTCTTTGCAGTGTGGTTACTGATAAACATACAACTGAACTGCTTTCCTTAGTATGATGCATGCTATGCAGTCAGATGTTGTGAAGAGTATTTGTAGGTTTTTTTTTCCTGGATGTGCCTTAAGATGGGCCAAATACATTCCTCACTTGTATCATAACTTATGTTGGTATCCAACAATACACTGATGAATAGGGAAGGTGGGGTACAGTGGTAATGTTTACTGGACTAGTAATCCAGAGGCCCAGGCTAATGTTCGAGGGACATGCATTCAAATCCCACCACAGCAGCTGGTCAAATCTAAGTTCAATTAAATAATAAATTAAATTAATTAAAATTTTAAAAATCTGGAACTGAAAGCTATTCTCAGTGATGGTGACCATAAAACCATCTATTGTTGTAAAACTCATCTGGTTCACTAATGTCCTTTAGGAAAGGAAACCTGCCATCCTTACCTGGTCTGGCCTACATGTGAATCCAGACGCACAGCAATGTGGCTGACTCTTAATAGCTCTCTAGGGCAATTGAGGATCGGCAACAAATGCTGGCCTTGCCAGCGATGTCCACATCCCATGAACAAATAAAAAAATAGCAACTGCCCCATGTATTTTTGTGTTATATAATGAGGTCTCATATGTTCTGTTACATGCCAGTCTGGTATAAGGTAAGATCAATAGCAAAGTAGGAATCAAGTAAAGCCTCCAGCTAGATGTAATTTGTGTTACTATGTTTGTCATTAGTGAAATGGGTGCAGTACAAATGTAGTCCCACATTCAGCCTAAAAATAATATACAAATCAAGGGGGGTCTGGGTTCACCATCTTTAAAACATGGGTAATTAGCGATGGGCAATAAATGCTGGCCTAGGTAGCAATGCCCACACCCCATGAAAGAATAAATTAAAAAAACAAAGACCCCTGTTCTCCAAAAACAAACCCATCCTGTAGGTTTATCACCAGAACCAAGACACAACAACATACATTAGGACAAATACATGGTTGTCATCAACATGAATCTTGTGTAAATCGAACACACTAAAATGAAATGGCTGTCACCTTGTTCACAAATCAAGTACACTCAACTCTCAGGTCAATCATAACTAAGCTGCCCAACTTTGTTTTGTAAAACAAATAGAACAACAGGAATTATGTCTATTTAAATCAATGAATAGGTTATGCTGACAGTGTGGGAGGAGACTGCTGTGCAGCATAAACACTGGCATGGACCAGTTGGGTTGAAAGGCCTATTTCTGTATTTATAGACTCTGTGATTATGTGCTAAGAATTCAAAAATGGCAAAAGGTCATTCACCTCTTTGAAGCTCATCATCCTGTCATTGCTGCAGGTCAGAGTTTGCAGTGACCTGTTCACTCATAAATACTGTCACAGCACCATAAAGCTCTGCTTCGAGTATAAAGAATGGTTGGTAGGTGGATAGCATTCCACCCCAAGATTGTGACTGACATAGGAGGGGTTCAGGAAGCACAAAGAGACAAGCCATCAAACGCATCCATTACCACAGCAAAACAACCCTGCAGCACTAGACAGGGAGAAAAGCTTCAAAGAGATGGATGCACTTCAGTTATTATTGACTTTTCTTTTGTTTTTACACAGAATCACAGACTTCAACAGTGCCTTCCAAACCCATGACCTCTAATGCCTAGGACTGGGCAACAGGTGCAAGGGAACAGCACCACTGTCTGCAAGTTCTTCTCCAAGCCACAGACCATCCTGACTTGGAACTATATTGCCGTTCCTTCAATGTCGCTGGATGAAAAACCTGGGACTCCCTCGCTAATAGTACTGTAGATACATCTACACCAGATGGATTGCAGAGCTTACAACCACCTTCTCAAGGGCAAAAAAGGACGGGTAACAGATGCTGGCCTTGCCAGTGATGCTTACATCCGAGATACAAATATAAAAAACAGAATTACATAAAAGAGTTCCAGCATTGAAACAGGCCATTTGATCCAACTGGTCCATGCCACTGTTTAGGTTCCACATAAGCTTCCTCATATCAGCATAACCTTCCATTTCTTTCTTCATGTTTATCTTGCATATGTGTATATACTGTTTTTCTTCCTTATCATAACCACTGTATAACTAATTCCTGCTGTTCCTATTCCTTTTACAAAGTGAGGTTAGGCAGCTTAGTTCTAAAATGATCTTTGATTTCAGTGTTGATTCTGTAATGAGTAATCTCATATTTGGTGATTCCAAGAAAAACAACTCTTGCTATTACTCTCCAACCTCACCTGGGTTATCACGTCCATTTTGCATTAACACCATCTGCCCTGTTATTCAAGATTTTTTAAGTGAACTAAACATTTTCCTCTTCCACAAGTTCAAATGTAATACTTGGGGTTAGTATTTTTGATTTCTGCAGCCTCTATGATCCCTGGATTGTTAGTGCATTGAAATTAGTACCACTACTGTAAGCAGCTGCTCTACAGCAAGCTCACTTCTGCAAATGTCAATTCCTTTTGATATGAGTAAACTAGTTTCAGGAACTACACAAATTATTAAAGAAACAGGAGACAGGCTTGCAAAGTCAATCTAAGATGGTGTGGAAAGTGATAGACATGAATGGGGAACAAAGCAAGCAGTATAGTTTGTTAAACACACAGCAAAATTGTTTGGCTCAAAGCTGCTATTGAATAACAAATAAAAGTGTCTTCACATAACTCTACAATGTCAGCAAATTTTACTCCTTGTAACATTGACAGTAATTGTACAAAAATGGCATGGAGTTCATCCTAAACCTTACATTTCCACCAACAGTCCCCACACAAATATAAATCAACAGATTCATAGTTACATTTGTGAAAGACAATTTCTGGCAGTCAACAAGACACAGTCTGCTTGTTTGTGTGTGACACTCCTTAATTGTGGTCATTAAGATCTGTATCCCGGATTGACTTGGTGCTATGACCCAGATGATATTGTATGGAAATCATTTTCCATTATACAGCCCAATAACTATTTATACTGTGCACAACACAGAAACTGCTTAAAATAAATAACCAATACAGTATTTGGATAAATGATGCAGAAGCCCAAAAACCTCAAATAACAATGGGTACAACTTAGTTAATGAGCAACTCAGAAAGAAAGGTTGCTATGGAATAAAGCCATTTGACAAGTTACAAGAGTCAAGCTGATTGTCTGCCACTCGAGGACTGTACAAATGTCTGTGCTGTACTTACAAAGACTAAAACATTTATATAGCATCTTACTGTGGCTCTGAAACACCTCAAAATACATGAATTGCTTTTATTATGTAGCTAGTAAAAGTAGCTAGTTTTTGGGCACAGCAAGCTCTCAAACATTGATGACCTCCTAACCTGTTTCTTTTGGTGGTAAGAAACTGTCATGAGGAGAACACCCTTCTATTCTCCAAAGAGGGAATTTTAATGCCCACATCAACAGACAGGCTCAATTTCCCATCTCATCAGAAGGGACAGCACCACTGACAACTCGAGGTTCTCTCACAGCTATCCTGAAGTGTCAGCTTAAATTGTGTTCAAGTCTGGAGTGGAGCCAAATCCAAAACTGTCACACTGATATGGAAGTGGGAGATGATCATATGGATAGTGGCAAATATGAAAGAACGAAGTTAACATTTATAATTGTGTAAGTGCAAAAACAGTCAAACCAAACCAAGTATGAAAGGATTGGCTTGACAACTACAATACCTTCATCCCATGTTGACACTGAAGCACAGCTGGAGCAGGCTGTCAAAAATCACACTATTTAAAAGAGCAGGGGAGTTTCCCGCAGTGTCATGGCCATTATTTACCCCTCAAACAACATCACAGAAAATCCAGCCATTATCATGTCTCTGCTTTTCTGAGTTTGCTGAGTGCAAATTGGTTGCCATGTTTCCTACGTTACAACATTGACTACAATTCATTGGCTTTAAACCGCTTTGGGGTGTCCAGAGGTCACGAAAGGCACCAGATAATTGCAAGCTCTTTGTTTATTAACATAAAAGTTCATATATTATTTTAAGATTACTAATGAAGTTAATTAATATTTAGGTGAGGGGTGTTTAAGACAGCATGCATTCATTGTGGTAAAGGAATGTTAAAAACAAATTATGGGGGCACTGAGAGAAATTGAAGTCATCAATCTCTACATTTTATCAAGAATGACTGCCCTTGGCTCTTCCCCGCCCACCCTCACAGAAAGCAGTCTCCTTACTGTGACCTCTAATTACAAGAACCTGTAGCTGTATTCCCACTGGTTTATGACCATGGCAACTGCGTTTATTGTTATTCCTCGGTTTAATGTGTTGGCACTAACATGTTATGAAAAAAATCATACTTAAGCTATTACTGCTTAATATTCTCTTTATTTATCACCTGAAATTGCTCCCATCACTAGATGCTCCAGTAACAGGACTGCAACCACCATTTCACACTAGCAGACAAAATACCCTTGCCAGTTACAACCTAGATTTAAATGGACAGTACCTGAAACTACACGGTTCAGTGCCTTTCACAGTTCAAGTGGACGTAGTACAAAAATTTCACACTGTTACACTTCACAGGAATCCTAGTCATCCACCCCAGGACTAGAATCTTTACAGTGTCTCTACTTTATCCATAACTGCTTGTGTAATGGAAACAATTATCAGCTGTTAAAACAATACTTACATAACTGTGTTGTCATCAACTAGGATATCACAGCCATGAGCTGGGCAGGATATAGTCTGCAAAAGGTGCAAAACAAATGAGGTTACCAATGCAGTCAGACTCAAAAATTTCAGTTCCAAGCAGAGAAAAGGAAATAAATATGACAACGGACACATACCTGCCCCATACCTTCCTCAATGATTTTTGTAGTTAAGTATTCATTCCAGCACTGCATACAGAATTTGTGACCACACTCCAAACCTGTGAAGTACTGCAAAAAGCAGGAAATTAGTGTCATCAACCAGCGTCATCAGCAATCAGCACCTGAGAACATTTTAACATTAAATCACATGCAGCCACTTTACAGAAACACAGCAAAACTCTTAACATAGGGGTCTAACACATAGTCCATGTGATGTCCAGCCCTGAAGCACAGGCAGCTAAGTCCTATTTGCAGTTATGGTTTATTTTCTGCTTTGCCCTAGTGATATTAAGGTCTGATCTGTCAGGATCTGGAAATAGTCGCAAATAAGTGACAATGGATACTTATATATACAGGTGACCCCACAGGGTATTACAGTGCAGCCCCCACCCCCTGAAGGGCACAGCAGCACAGCCCACCATGCGACTCTGTGGGGTACAGTGGAGCAGCACCTCCAACTCACCACGCGACGGCACAGGATGCAGCTACCTGAAGGCAAAGCTTGGACCTCACTACTGCAATAAGACACTTGAAAGAATGAAAGGGTTTCTAAAAGACAAAGTTAAATCCTTTTATGGAATAGTTTGGTGCAAATCATGATTCGCCTCCAACAGCACCCCCCCACCCAAACTATTCTGGGAAAGGTTTGATATTACAATGCCTTCACTGTCAACACTCTTAGGGTTGCATCACTCTAGACTCAGCCTACCACCTCAAGTATAGTGGAATCATCTGACTTATCCTTTCCCTTCACACAGTTCACTTGCATCTTCTCTACCCAATCTTGAACCTGCCGAACTAGTTCCTTTAAGCATTCTACCTATTGACTTGCTAAAATTTAGCTAAATCATAAATAGTTTAGTGCTAGACTTCTAACTAGCCAAGGGCTGGGTGCAGCTGTCTACAGTAAAGCTTTTGGATTTTGCTTCAATCTTCAGCCAAAGGGCATCTTAATTATTTTAAAAGTATTTTTTGTTCAGATCCAACTGACCCATAAACAGGGAGCAAGCAGAAAGAATTATAGCTGGGCTTTGTCAGTGCCTTTGGAAATGCAGAGAGTTACAGAACTTGCCTGCGGGTAAGAAATTAATTCCTGAATTAAGCGAATACAATAGTAACTTTATAATTAGATGTTTTCCAGGCCAATGTTCTCTGAACTTTTACAGGGCTGGCTCATTACCTACAAGCACTTTAAAAGCAAAGACAATGCTGAAAGACAGCACCATCTATTAAAAGAACAGCACTGGAAACAATAAAAGCTTTACATTGTCACTCATTGACAACAGGAAAGAAAGCAAGTCTCTGAGACTGATGACTCCTGTGAAGGACACATCACCTCAATGATGTAGGTAGAATAATCACAAATGACAAACTGAAAGGAGGCCATTCAACCCACAAACTGTTTGTTCTTCAACTGACAATCTACTCTAACCCTAGTCCCTTCCCTATTATCCTTTAGAAATAGTAGTCTCTGACTCAATATTCATTTATGGCGAAGTAGTCCATGATCTTCTAAGCCTTTGAAAATATTTCTTCTAGCTGCTCTTTGTCATTGTTGTAATAATCCTCAACCGATGACGCCTTGTCATGATTTGTTAACCAGTAGAAATTCTCTCTCATTACTGTCTCAAAACTTATCAATCTTGAAAACCTATATTGGGTTACCCTTAACCTCAATAACTTCACATTATAACTATAATCTGTCAACTCTTGCATCACTCTAATGAACCTTTGTCATCATCTTACCATGGAATGTGTCCAAAACTACAAACAGTACTCTCAACAGGTAAACTTCCTCATCACACTATTAGGTTGTTGTCAGATAATTTAACTTAATTACCCACTTTTGTCATATTACATTTTACAATTGTACCTATCAGGGGGATGTAAAAAATACGTTTGATTCAAGTCTGAAACTTAATGATTTGCTCAAATTTAACATTGTTTGTTTAAATATTGAATGTTCAAATATCAAGATCCCATTTGTCTTTTAATGGTTGTTTACCATCTTCAAACAACAACATATCCTCATACCTGGAGCTCTGTTCTTGCACTCTGTCAAAAGCCCTACTGTACAGCGTATGCTTCTCTTTCACTGTTTTTATGCTGTGAACTGCATCTAGCACTGACCCACCCAATCCACTAACCTGTTTATGGCTCTTGAAATCACTTGCATGCGTCTTCAGTTTACCAAGCCCTTAATCTGCAACATCAAACTTGGACACAATAGCTATATCCAAATCATTTATATGAACGGAAAAATAAAGCGGTCCCAAAAATAGTACCTGGGCACCTCTGCCAATTGAGATCATCCATTCACTCTACTTTTGCCTCCTGTCCCCAGTCAAACCTAGCCATGTGATTACATCTCACTTACATCCTGGAACTCCCTCCCCAACCACAAACCTATGCCACATGCAATGCAACAGTTCAAGGAGGCAACTTGCCACCACTTGGTCAGGGGAAATTAGGGATGGGCAATAAATGCTGGCCTAGCCAGCATCACTCACATCCCAATATATTAAAAAATCACATGCCTTCATTTTAATAGCAGGGCTCCTTTCAAACACCTTCTGAATATCAATATATACAACATCCATTATAACTTTACATCTTCACATTGAGGTTTCATTTAATTGTAATAAATTAGTCTAGTAGTACCTGCACCACCACCCCACCCCCAACCCAAACACAGTCCTTTGGAACAATTCCCCTTTGCAACAGTACAGATAGCACTATCTCCATTAGTATTCCAGGACCAATACCAGCCAGGTTTGAAGACTCTTCTACTTCCATTTCGAATGTTTGTTTCAGATTCCAGAGGATGGGGATGGACTCCAAGACCATTCTCCCAAGAATCCAAGACCATTCTCCCAAGATGCAGCAGAAACATACACAGCTCCCCTGACCTTAAAGTATCATTTCCAGCATTTAATGCACACATCATCCACATGTAATACATAACTATCATTAAAAATTGTGAAAACTTGGGCTCTTCAATAGTTGGATGTGGAGAAACTATTTCCATTTGTGGGGTAGTGCAGAACAAGGAGGCACAAATACAAGATTGTCCCTCAAATATCAAATAAATAATTTAGAGGAATTTTTATTTTACAGAAAATGGAGAGAATGTTTAAACTCAGTTCCATATGGTGTGGTTAATATTTGGTAAAGTTCATCCTTCTGTGCTTTATCAATGACATCTTTGAGGGAATTTTGGACAACTGACAGTACTGGTTTTCAACTGATTTTGGCATCAGCAGATCTGGGAAATAGTGACTCGGTGAATGCAAGACATTGTATGTTGACATCTCACTCTGTGGACTCCACAAATATCATAAGGTCAGTGCCACACATATCAAAATTAAGTATCATTGATTGTTAGAAAAGCAGTGCTTTTTGGGGGAGAAGGTTAAGAAGCAGTTCGTGGTTATCCTGAATACCAAGCTAATATAGTGACTATCTATCTGTATTAAATTCAGCCAATTCTGTTCCACCTGACTTATATGCTTTATAGACTCCACTTAGCTGAATACTTATACCCTGGGTAACAGGTTTAAGATTGACTAAAACTATTTTGTCTTGGATTCTTAAATACTTAGTCAATCCTAAATCAGTTACACAACATACATACAATAAATACAACGCCCAGTAGCAAATAAAGGGTTAACCGGGTTAATACAGTGAACAGGTGATGTTACACTTACTGAATGAATTACACATGACAGTCAAGTTGATTATTGAGCTTGAAGCACAGTGACCAGATTACTGGTGAGAAACAATCCTAATCCATTTATCATAATTCCAAATTGATGCCACTCAGACTACTTTAGTAACTCAAACCTGCAGTCACTTTGCAAGGCTCCACAAGATAATTAATCATTGTCTGCAACTCTCTTCTGCTTATCAAGAAAATAAAAGCTACAATAGCAAAATCAAGACTAAAGATCTGAGTAAGCCACTGCGGACCCACTTGACAAGAATACACATTTTAATAAATTAATTGGGAAACTTGTGTAGTGGAAATAGATATTGGATATAGCTTGAAACGTCAGTCAGCTTTGCCTCCGTAAGTAACAAACACGGACACTTTTAGTCAAAAGATTCTTGAATCATTTGAACAGGGTGTACATGTTCTTAATTAAACATCTTCTAACAGTGGATAAACATCATGTAAGAAAGCCCTTGTTGAAAAGACAAAGTAAATAAGGGAGGAAAATGCCCCCTGACTCTCAATAAAGTCATATTACTCACCTCTCCAGGTTAATTAATTCATTTTTATACAAGATAAACTTCATACATACAGGCCCATTATAGATAAAACTACCTAGTGAGGTCACAGGGATGCCTGCCACTGTAAGAAAATGGATTAGCCTCAATCACGCAAGTTTCCTTTTCTGCAGCCATTACAGAGTGATCACAAAGCCACAAGCTTTTTCTGGTCAAAGCCACAAGCTGAAACAAAGATACCCAAAATATCCCGAGAAGGCTGTTTAAAAGGAAATAAAAATAACAGTAATCTTTTGGAAATTGCTGGGTGGCAAACAGCAAAGTTTGAATAATGTTTTGCATTTGCCCATTGAGGGTTGTATCGAGTCCTCCTTACTAACATCTGGGGGCTTGTACCAATATTGGGAGAGCTGTCCCACTGACTAGTCAAGCAACAGCCTGACAGTCATACTCATGGATTCATACTTTACGATGTCCCAGACACCACCAGCACCATTCCTGGGTATGTCCAACCGACAGGACAGACTCAGCAGAGGTGACTGCACAGTGGTATACAGTCAGGAGGGAGTTGCCCCAGGAGTTCTCAACATCGGCTCTGGACCCCATGATGTCACATGGCATCAGGTCAAACATGGACATGGAAACCTCCTGATTAGCTGAGGGGGTTGCAGTAGGTGGTAATGAATCAGTACTCCTCCACATTGAGGGCACAGGATATACTCTGGCTGGGGGACTTCAATGTCCATCATCAAGAGTGGCTCAGTAGCACCACTACTGACCGAGCGGTAAATGACATAGCTGCTAGGCTGTGTCTGCAGCAGGTGGTGACGGAACCAAAAAGAGGGTAAAACCTATTTGACTTCGTCCTCACCAATCTACCTGTTGCAGATGCATCTGTCCATGACAGCATTGGTAGGAGTGACCAATGCACAGTCTTCGTAGGAGTGACCAATGCACAGTCTTCATGGAGACGGAGTCCTGCCTTCATATTGAGGATATACTCCATTGTGCTGTGTAGCACTACCACCAAGCTAAATTTTGAACAGATCTAGCAACTCAAAACTGGGCATCCATGAGGTGCTGTGGGCCATCAGCAACAGCAGAAATGTATTCAACCACAATCTGTAACCTCACGGCCTGGCATATCCCCCACTCTACCATTACCATCAAGCCGGAGACTCAACCCTGGTTCAATGAAGAGTGCAGAAGGGCATGTCAGCAGCAGCATCAGGCATACCTAAAAATGAGGCGTGAAGCTACAACACAAGACTACTTGTGTGCCAAACAGCGGAAGCAGCATGCGATAGACAGAGCTAAGCGATCCCACAACCAATGTTACTTCATGCAAACGATTTGAAAGTAGTGAAATGGCTACTGACAGTGTGATGGCTATCACTGTGATGGTCTCACCAGGTACAAACTGCAGAAACTATTACCTAAGCTCCCTTTTGCTCTCGTTACATAATTGGAAAGGTAAGTTGTTCACATCCATTCTGTTCAGTTTCAGAAGGGAAGAACTGTGACTTTCTTTTGGGTACAAGTTTTGTATATCAATCAGAAAGTCCACGCAGTCACAAGAGGCAGTCAGGAGAGCCGGGAAGCTCTGATCTGTTCCAACTTAGCCAGCTTTGAGAAGGAACAAAATACGGAAGACATCCCTTTCTTTCTGCTACTTTAGACCTTCTGACTAGTTGGAAATCACAGACGATCTTTCACCATTAGCTAAAGAGATAGTCCTTTCAGCCCTTTAAGATTATGGCCAGAACAGCACAAGCTGCCGGTTGTAGTCAGGCCTTCATATATATTCCAGAGTGTAAGAATAGTTCACAGTTCCTCAGTATTTTGAATTACTCCATAAACACTGCAGAGAATGCATCAGCAATGTTTTATAAACAGCTTCTGTTGTCTGCACTATTCAGGTGGAATTATCAGAGATTCTATTCCCTCGTATACAGAATTTCAAACACAGTCAGTTAGACAGAGTGGATAATGAAAGCTGCCAGTGTGCATTTGGTTGTTGGAAGGCCTAGCTGCTTGCCCTTTAGTGTCATAAGGCAAATTCTCCAAGCCTCTTGTGTTGACAATAATCACCACAGGTGTCAGCTCCTGTTCATTTACATATACATTATGCCACCTCTAAAAAGTTACTTCAGCAACTGAACGTCCTTCCAAAATCATTCGCAAAATTTAGCTGGCTGAACAGACAACTTCATTGTTTGGATAAAGTTCGTTCATTACCATCAACTACAAGAGATAGATTCAAATGTACTTTGCCTCTGAAGAATTGAGTAAAAGAATTATTAATCTTCTGAACTTTAAGGAGCTACAATTAAGAATACTATTTTCACAAAGACATTAGTGACACTGAATTTTGGCAAGTTTAGAGAAATTGCACCTTGCTGCAAGTTTAAATCTCACTGAGACTTAAGTTTTGAAAAAGGGAACTTGTTCACAAACTTATGCAGGTGAAGGAAACTCAGTACAAGAAACACTAGAATTTATATAGTGTTTTTCACAACACCAGATATCTCAGAGCAGTTTACAACCAAATAAGTACTTTTAAGTGCCGTCATTGTCCTGATGAAGGAAAAGCGGCAGCGAATATGCATACAGCAAACTCGCACAAAGGGCAACATGATAATTAACAGATAATGTTTTTGTGATGTTGACTGAGGAATAAATATTGGCCAAAACACTGGGATACCTCCCCCCTGCTCTTCTTCGAAACAATACTATGGGATTTTTTTTTTGTTTTACATCACCCGAGCAGGCAGAAGGGTGTCATGTCTCATCTGAGAAACAGCTCCGAATGTGCAGCGCTTCCTCAGGACTACAATGGAATGTTAGCTTTGGTTTTTATGCTCAAGTCCTGGAGTGGGACACGAACCTAGAACTTTGTGGCTGAGACGAAACAGCTACCAACTGAGCCACAGCTGACAGAAAAGATTTGCATTTATATAGCATCTTGGAACACGTTTGGGGCATTTCAAAGCACTATATAATTGAAGGATTAATTTAAGCTGCAACTGTTGCCAAACTTGGCAAGTCTGCTTGCACAAAGCAAAATCCCATAGAGAGAAAATGAATGAATGAATGAATGGTTAGTTCACTGTTTCTGCCAGTCTTGAGGTGGAATATTAGCCAGGCTACTGGGAAAAAACTCCCTGCTCCTCCTCAAATAAATGCAGTAGATCTTTTACTTCCACTGGAGCAGATGATAAGGCCCCAGTTTATCATCTCCTTCAAGAGATAGAGTGATTTGTTAGTGTTGAAATGTAGTGACAGCCTTACAATCTGACAGGTGGAAGAAGATATATGGAGCCAGTCTTATATGGAAATTTTTGTTTTAGAAGACATGAAAGACAGGCAAATGCCACAGACTCGATGATGTAACTGTAATGATTTTCACAAGCTGACTTTCACTCTGCTGAATTTAGAAGTTTCAATGTTCTTGTAGATTACGGCACCTGAGACTGGGAATTGGCCAGAGACTGGTGATAGCAGTAATGGGTTTCAACAGATTTGAAAATATGTTCATGGCGAAAATAATTCATCAGCACTACATCAGCTAATAGCTCCACAGCAAGATGTGCAACTAAATACTAATTTGCTGCGAATTAAGAACAGTTTTGTTCTTTCTTCACAGGAAAATAGCTCTGTTAAAAGCTTGTGACTGGCAAAACAAGCAGTGCCTCAGAATACACCAATTTCAGAATTGTTAATTCTGATTTCAATCTGGTCAAACATCCAAGGATCGAAAATTGAGAAAACTTGTTGAATGCATCTTGGAAGATCCATTTCTTGGGAATGTCTTTGCAAAATAACCAGCGTCCTCCTTGTCAGCCTGGTCTATTGTAGCTCAGTCCATTTTGATGTGAATATATACATTGCCCTACAGGATGAATCTGTAGGAATCTGATATATTGCCCTGTGTTCCAGCAGTTACACTCAGCACCATCCGCTCTCCAAGCAGTTACAGTAGAGGAGTGTTCCTTGGGCTCTCATGATCCCACCTGTTATAAAAACTGTTGTGAATGCAACACAACATCTGATGGCAACCTCCTTTTAATACATCTAGACTTGCCTCACACAGGTTATTCCAACTTTGTTACTAGGATGAAAACACTACAGGTGGCATCGCCATTTCAAACACCTCGATTAGATCACCCACAACCCATGAAATGTCTCCATACACATGAACCACTTTGCTGCAGTGACAGGAAAGATTCTGTTGCATCCTTGCACCGTTAAAAATATGTCCACGGTGAAAAACAATTCATCAGCACTACTTCAGCTAATAGCTACATAGTAAGATGTGCAACTAAATTACAGAAGAGGCATAAATAGTTTAAATGATAGGGCAAAACTATGGCAGATGGAGATCAATGTGAGAAATCTAATTTGGCTTCAAGTAGGTCAAATTGGAATATTTTATTAATGGTGAGAAACCAGAAGCTTTGGAAGAGCAAAGCAATATAGGTTTCTAAGTATATGAAAACTAAAAGTTAATGCACAAGTACAAAAGATCCAATAGATAGTCTGCATCACAGAAGCGATGGTCAGACCCCCATCTGAAGTACAGCATTCTGTTTTGTGTACCCAACTTCAATAAAGATGTATTTCAGTAGGAAAGGGTATAGGGCAGATTTACGAGATGTATTCAAGAATGTAAAGGTTTAAATGATAGGAGCAAATTGCATGAAGTTGGTTTGCAATCCTAGAGTTCAGAAGGTTGAGGTATGATTGAATGCAAATGTTTGAAATGACAATGGTATTTGATATGGTACAAAGAAACTTTTTCCTGTGGTAGGGGAATCCAGGACAAGAAGAATAATCTTAAGAACCATTAAGAATGGCTAGACCATTCAGGAGTCAAGTTAGGGAGCACATCTTCACAAAGTGCAGCAGAAACTTAGAACTCTCCCACCACAACCCCCTCAACAAAATGCTGTAGATTCTGGGGATCAGCTGAAATGTTCAAGACTGAGATGAATAGGTTTTTATTTACAAGGGGATAAAGGGATATAGAGCAAAGGCAGAGAAATGGAGTTGAAATACAGATCAGCAAAGATCTAACTGAATAGCAGAAGAGGCTTGAGGGTCTGAATGATCCTATGTTTGCAAATGGATTACCCCCTCAGTTTGAAACAGGTCAGACAAAAGAAGATGAAAACAGCTGGGCAGTGATTTAACAGCATGTGTTGAGAGCCTCAACCTAATAAACAAATGTGGATTGTTTTCTGAGGTCAACTATTTTGGTTACTCTGACGTTGGTAACACTGACTTTGGTAGCGACCCAGTGAAACAGAAGAAATAGGAAAAGGCAGGAATTAGATAGATTCTTGATTGACAAGGGTATAGGGGTAGGAAGGAAAGTGGAGCTAAGGCTGCAATCAGATCAGCCATAGTCCTATTGAATTGCAGAGCAGGCTCAAGGGACTGAATGGCCTACTCCTGCTGCTAATTCATATATTTATAAGAAACTACAATAAAAATGCTGACTGTAGTCAATAAATCGCAGAAATTTAGATAGATACAGTATAATGAAATACAGCTTGGATAGTATTTCCTTTGTGAATCTAATTCTAATGCATATTTTAGACTTTGGGTCCACTATTAATTGGTACTGGCTACATTTTTGTTAGAATGAGAGAAAGTTGAAATAAAGCAAAAGAGACCTGTGTAGCTCATGTGATGAACATTACGCTAAGGTTCAGTTTACATGACTCCACCTTTTGTTGAGGAATTTCAATATATTGCTGTTCAGTGGAACACAAGGAGGTAAAGGTCTATGCGCTAAATCCTGAAAAACGTCCCTTTCAAAACTTCCTGTATTAAATTATCAGAGCAGCGTTTGTACAAAGCTTCTTCTTTTATAGGAAGGCAGGGCAACACTGCAACATAAATTACATTACTGCAACTTAATGTAAATTAGCGTTACATTGGACACTTTTCCATTAGGCTTCAGTAGCATTGCATTGTTGGTCTTAAACGCATCACAAGGGCATTCCAGGTCAAAAGTTCCTTGAAATGTTATCTTTAATTGAACCAAGAGCCATTAGGCTTTGCTTAACATTTAAATGTCATCACTTAGGCAACTTGCTGTGCCTTTTTTAATATCAATTTGATGCACAAAGTGATGAATCGTGGTGCCTGGGGATGCAATATTTTCCTATGCCAGGTTCCCAAAGACTTCTTTCATCAGGGATAATAACAGTCCCTGTTGAAATTAACTGCGAGGAATGCTTCACAAGCATTAATGTCCTGTGTTCTGTGCTAATGAATGGTGGTAATAGATTATGTACATCTTATCAAGAAGAGGTTATGCTTAAAAGATCAACAGGTTCAACGGTTGCTTAACATTTGAGTTATTTGTTTTGAAGAAAAAGTTACAGAAAATATTTAGGAACACTTATGGTCCAAGGCTCTAATGATGCCAGTACAGCAGCTGGTGTTTTGGGAAGATCATTATATTGGCTTCTTATGTCAGAGTAGCTGCTGTCCTCTCAGTTACATATTTATAACATACGTCAGGAAAGAAAAATGCCACTTAGGCCATCATTACCTATTCCTCTACAACACCATGGTATCTGACTGAAGTTTTAATAACCCCTTGTTTTTTCTCTTCATTACCTTCCTTGGTAGGTTTATAATATATCTAGCATGTTATCTATGTGTAACAGTGATAGCACCATAATTTTTACAGATGCCTGCACAATCTCTTATAACTGGTGACAATCAGGCTATATATTAAGGCCAACTTTCTTGCCCAGGTTTAATTCGGCTCAGCTGATAGCAGTGCTCTACTTTACCACAGAGTTCAAACATGACACCGATGTCAGGAGCTTCACAGCTGTTGACATAATGAAGATTGCAAGGCAACTCAAAGCATCACTGCAGTCAACCTAACATTATATACTGTAACCTTCTAGCAAGCCTGGTCTAGTAAAGACACCTGCCTTATGTCAGCTCCAAATGTTGTCTAAACTTTACAGTTAAAAACCAATATACAGTTCAAGTAACTGTTGCTTAACTCTTTCCCAGACCCAAGCAGAAAGATCCTCCGTCCTCCTAATGAGCACTAACTTTGTGAGGAGAATATTCTGTAGTATATAATATATGGAATACAGAAGAGGGGCAAATGGTTTGTCTTTCAGGTGTAGTAATCACTTTTGGACTAGTATTTCACATGCCCTATTTCTACCTCTCTTACTGTGGATCTAGTGTTGGAGTGAACAATGAATGTGCTTGACCAATAAATTACCAAAGCTTTTACTTTTTGTCACTGTTTGTTTCTAGAATTTTGTTATAGTTGTTTGTATCACTAGAAACTAACTAGCAGTTTGACCTCTAGATAGATCAGTTGGAGAAATGACTCTCCAGGATTCAGTCTTCTATTTTGGCCTCCTTTGGTCACAAGAACTGAAGACTGCCATTGTAGAGCGTGCAAAACCAAAATTTGCAGATGCTAGAAATCCGAAATGAAAACAAAAAAAATGGAGGAAACGCTCAGCTGGTTAGGTAGCATCTGTGAAGATAGAAACAGAGTTAACGTTAACTCCATTTATCTCTCCACACATGCTACCTGACCTGCTGAGTATTTCCAGCATTTTCTGATTTTACTTCATGTTAGATGATGGCTGTGCTCTCACATGACATAAAAATGAAAAAGTTACAAAAACTATTGTAAAGAAGGTGATGCAAATCCTTCAGGTCTCACAGCAATATTATGTACACAATAACACGTAATCTCTGAAAAGAGGTTAACCTATTTTAATATTTCCCTTTAAACATAAAAATTTAAGATTTATATAGCACTCTTTATGCCTTCAGGGCACTGCAATTAAATATTTCTGAAATGCAATCAATATTTTGCAACAAACAGCAGCTCATTTGGGCACAGTAAAGGTCCCATTAGCAGCAATGAAATAAATGACCATTTACTGTTTTTAGTTAAGGGATGGCTGTTGGCTCGGACACTGACTGAGTGAACCAAAGGTACTCCATATATAAATAAATGTAGAGGAGACCAATCTGAATGAATAACTGGAATGAAATGTCTAATGTACCAAGATTTATGTGAAATTGTCTTAGAAAGTGCAGAAAAATCAAATTTAAAAATTATTTAATTGAAAAGTGTTCTTGCTTTCCTGTGCAAACATCAGCCCAGAATGTTTCCTGGACCCTCCTATAACCAGAACCTTCAACATGAAATACAAGCTGAAGCTCTAAGAGTTTAGGCACATTGTAGTCGATCAAATGGACATAATTCATAACCAACTTCAGGTTTCTAATTGTTTCACTGGAACAAACAATTTATTAAACTGAAAAGCTCTACGCAAATCAGACCCCCAAATTATGGTTAAGACACACAGGTCACTGCTATAGCTGCAGGTTCAGCAAGTTTAATCAGGGTCGGTCTGAACCATTTGATGGAATGCCTCGAAGTCTCTTCTCAGGAATAGGAACAGTTCATTTCATCCCAGAGACAGCCAATACGTTAAAGCTGAACGTGGAGGAGCAATGCACAGACTTCGGCTTCATTCTTGCTCCTACTTATCCAGCTCGGAGAATCATCCTCCATCTCATTTGTTCAGCTGAATGTCCAATTTTTATGTTTGAGGGGGAAATCAATGAATGGGTGGATGTATTTTTGATAGACTACACAGCAAACTCAAACCAACTACTACTCTACTAGGGGTGGCACACTTATGGAGATTTTCACCAATTAATGATCCATTTAGAATGACATATCAATATTGATTCAGTGAAATGGTTGGTCGATACAAACAGTATATACCAAAGGCAATTGGAAGCGGGAACATTTGGAATTGAATGCGCCAGCAGGAAAGCCACAGGAGCTAAAACTAATCAATATCGGCCACAATATTGATCAAAAAATGCAAAATTTTCAATACAAGGTGCCACCCCATACACTATACAGAGCTTTATAATCTCCACCCTACCTGGCAATCTGATACTGAGTTAGTGATCCTAGTGGCGCTTCCAGACCCCCCACTTTCTTCTTTCTAATAAGAGAATACGAGACTGGTTTCCACCTTGTCATTGCTTTATGCTACACCACTATTCTCAATTTCTACATATTATACAGTTATTAAAGCAAATGATTCAGACTAAAATGTCTATAAATGTATAAAACTTTACACAATTTGTATACCTAATCTAACACAGAAGTATCCAAACCTCTGCCTTGTTAAAAATCTACCTCAAATTTTATTTTAGAAAAGGATCTAAATAAAAGACACCCACAACAGTGAATGGGCCTGTCCAATGATATTCAAGCTCAAAAATAAAGCATAATTAATTGGGTGAGTTAGGGGGGGTGGCATGTGCCCATGGGACCAGCCTTATTAGGAGATTCAGGTGGGGAGGAGAGAAAAATGATTGGGTGGGGAGTCTGAAAAAAAAAAACACGTTTCAAATGAGAATGGTGCATGTTTTGGACACAGAATCAAGTTCACTAGTTAAAACAAAGATAGGGCATTTTCAAAATTCATCTTTATAAATTATACTCTCATGGGTTAGAGATATCACCACATAAACTTCGTACGTTGTGTTTTCACAGCAACTATTGTTTTGTGGGACATCAGCAATTTTCTAGGAAGGTTTTAACCAGCACTATAGACCAGGGTAACCAATTAGGGTTTGCTCCACTTGAGTTTAGGTTATGTTAATTTGTTAATCCAGTGTGAACTCCAGTGCTGCACTGTGCTAAATGATACCAGTTCAGTGTGGAAACTGATATACAAACGAACTAATAAATCTTTCATACAGGACATGCCAAGCACAGCAGCCAGGTCGATTAACTGTGGATAAGTGACCTCTGGCTATAAATCAGATTCTTTAACATTATGTTCCTGAAAGTGATTATTTCATACTTTCACAGTGACAGTGAACAGAGCAGACAGAACTTGACCCCAGTTACAAATGTCTCAGCTTAGGCTGAGACGTAAAGTGTTACTGCGATTACCACTAGCCTAGCATCTCAAAAACATCAATATCTCCAGGGAGTGAGTGAGAAAAGCTGAATTTATGACAGTCACGTGAGAATCCTGGAACTCCTGACCTCAATTCTGCAGGGGTACCTTCATTGTATGAACTGTAGCTGTTTAAGGCAGTGGTGGCAAACAACCATCTCAAGGCCAACTAGAGATAGACAATAAATGCTGGCCTTGCCAGAAATGCTGCTGTTATTGGAAAAATAGTTAAAAAGGGACATGCAGGATGTGCTGCAAAAGATGAACTACAACTAACTCAAAGCCCACCACAATCCCAGGTACAGATTGAGAAAACTGGGGAAAATGTAGAAAGGTAATCCAAAAATCAGAGGGGCAACATATAACTATGTTACCAAGAAGCCAATTACAAAACGTTCTATTTTTACATCACATTTTCCACTCAAACACCCATTTTCATTACATAGCATGAACGAGTTTTGTTTGGGCGCTTTGGTCATTGTGTGAATTTAGCATCTCACACAAAATTTTAACTTTTAAAAACCTAGTGTCCAAAAAGAGGTAGTGTAAAAGATTTCAGTGCTGATTTGCTTTGAGGTTGCAATTGCATGAATGCTTACAAGCCATATATAGCCATAACTTTGAGTTCACTCATAATAGTAACAGGGAGTATGACCAGAGCAGGTTTTTGAGGCTTAAGCACTCAATTAGAATCTGAGTGGAGTTTTATTGGATATTGTAACCATTGACAAGGAACTAAGAAAATTACAGGAAGTGACCTGAAAAAAATTTCCAACATGAATGTTGAAGCTTTTTAAAATAAAACACAGAAGCACAAACATAGACCCTGCTTTCCAAATGATTGGTGGCTGAAATGTATTAAGAAACTGACTCTTTGATCAATTCAAACAAATGCATTCCAATGCATTTGGATTGAGTACTTGATAATATGGAACCATATAGCTTAGCAGTAACACCTTAGCCAAACCTCAGACACATAACCCCCCACTTGCTCAAAAAGTAGTTTCTGGTGACTAGTCAACAGTTTCTCTGTTATAGTTCTGTCTGTTCTACTATTGTGTTATTCACCAAGGCAGCCCAGTAAGATTTTTCTGGAATAGCTCAGATACTCTGTACAGTGCGACGCAGGTATCTCAAAATATTACACCTGCAGATGCTTGTCAAATACAAACTGCATTGGTGCAGGCTAGCATTTATTACCTTGGACAAGCACCAGAATCAATTGCCAGTCTCTTGCTTATGAACAGACTATAATGGCAACAAAACTGGGGCTCCCTCAACCTACTTTACACAGGATCAGGTCAGTGTTACTGAAAATATTCCTTTCAGTAATTAAGGATTTTTTTCATATTAAAGACATCACTTGGCAGAGTCCTGTAGAGTTGGGATTATTAACCAGTATGATTAATATGCCACCTCTTAAAAAGAGCATGTGCTCTCTCCAAACAGAACAAAAGAATTCTGATCCACTGAGTAATTTCAATGAGTGCCATGGTTCACCAGGGTGTACAACTGGGACAAAAACTTAAACAGAAACTATTAGAATTTGTCATTATGAAAAAACTCCATTCCAATTTTTTTTTAAAAAACACGGCACCTGTACCAGAACCAGAACTCAGTAAGCTCAAAAAATTATAGAGATTGCAACATTTTTCTTGTTAAAAAGTTGCATGTTGTCTACGAACAAAGCAAAAATACTACTATAACTTATATAGGATTGGTCTCATAGTAGGCTATAAAGTATCCTACACAGTAGAGAGCAGTAGCTTACTTGTCATTTGCTACAGTGAGCAGCAATTGGGAGTTACATATCCTTGGGTTACCCTAAATGGTCAAGGACACTGCAGCATTGAGCAAGGAGCAGGATGACTTATTTTAGAGGTGACTCACTACCCAACTGATCTGTTGAGCTTGCGTATTGCTCAGGAATTTTCCCCAGGATCTTATACACTTAAGCTGCTCCAATCTCAGTAACTTGAATGATTATTCCTGCAACTAACAAAGAGATTTCATGAAGCCCAGTTGTAAAATCTTATTACTTATGAGACATCGTTTGTGGCTGGCTGAACTCTGGCTACTTCAGAAAGTTGCACCTTGTGCTCTTCAGTCTGAGACTCACCGAGTTAGGATAATTCAGGTAGCAGATCGCACAAACCATGTCCTGTGAGGATGATCGAGTGTTCATCTGGCGTGTTCGAGATTTTTTATAAGGGTTTACTACATGACATTCTGCAAAAAGTTTCTCCAAGTTTCCATCAAAGTATCTGTAAGAAGCAATGCAGCCATTGCAAAAACGAATCAATTTTGTTCAATTTTCATCTGCTTCATATAGAAACATTTTCATAACAGATGCCTTAATGTATAGAAGCATTTCAATGGAAAACTTTATGTTTGCATGCACTTAATTATCAACCTTCTCCCAATATAATTTCCTGTGTACATATTAGTAACTGTTTATGTAAATCTGTCATGCTGCAATTACACACCCCTTAGTGGAGGCACCACAACCCCATCACTGGTAAAAGAGCATAATTACAGCGTGACAAGTTTACATGAACAGTTTCCAGTATAAAGGTGGGTACAGGAATTTATAATGGAAATATAAAAAACAAAATGTATGGCTTAATAAAACAGCAACTAATATCATCCACTACCCTGTCCCAATTATCCCGTTCTTTAATCCTGCTTCACATGAAGATTACACCTGATCTTAACAAGTGGTGAACAACTCCACTGTTGAAGAGTCATACAGACTCGAAAAGCTAACTGTATTCCTCTCCACAGATGCTGTCAGACCTGCTGAGTTTTTCCAGCTATTTTTGTTTTTGTTTTGGATTTCCAGCATCTGCAGTTTTTTCCTTTTATCCACAGGAGATTGGCTAGTTTTACAAAGCAATTTCCTGCCAATTTGCTTTTTAGCAGCACATCACATCCCAAGACAAATTTCTAGTCACTCCCATGTATGTTGGGATTAGCCACAGCCATGTTCAACATTAGCAACAATTCATAATAAGAGGTGGAAGGGGGGGAACAAGCTTGTGAGGCCATGACCTTGTAATGGACAAAGGCTTAGAAAGTGAAGAGAATCCTGAAGACTGGCAATAAATCAACTGAGAGGTTGCAGAAAGAGGGTGCCAATCAAATTGTTCCCAGTTTAGTTGAGGTAAATTATGGGCAATTGTTTAGTGAAGGTTAATCCAAATGACTCCTCTACGAATTACACATAATTAATAACAATTTTGAGATTGGTTAATTCCCAATCCCAACATCAGATGTAACTGATCTAATTTTCTTTACATTCTGGAGTTATAAACTATGGACAATTTCCAGGACATAGTATTCTTGAAGCAGAGCTTTGCATGGTGCAAGTGCGTATCAGGTGCTTGGACAGGGATCAGTATCTCCAATACATGGCCCAGACAGCACATTGTTCATTCAAATCAATGCCCCAGGAAACCCAAAGCTCCCATATATACAACATAACATACTATATGTAGAATATATGTTACACAGAGTTCAAGAGAGTGGTGTCTATGTGTCTAGCAGACAGGTTAGGGCAGATAAAGATGGGTTGCTAAGTCTGTTGTGTCTGAGACTTATACAGTCTTATGTTGCTCTTGACATCAGCAGATATCCGAGGGCATTAATTAAATTAATCTAGCAACAAGTCTTTTGCAACTGGTCCTGAAATCTGCTATGGCTTTCCCTCCCTTTACTGCCCACTCCTAGGTGTTAACATTGATGGGTTTAACGTTTAATTAAACAATGTTCCAGAAAGATATCTAATAAAACAATCTCCCCACGAGAGGTGGTGCTCAAAATTTGCACTGCCTAACAGCTAGTGTTAACACTGAAGGTCTTTTCTTGATTTTCTATGTCTGTACAAACACAAAAGAGAGCTCATCGCTGCACAGCAGGTTGCCTGTTGAATGGATCTGACGGAGGTACAGGTAAGCAGCCAGTGGTAACCAATCAGCTCGGCAGACCCACAATCAAATACAGCAATTTTAGAAAGAGAGGAGTGCTGCTCCATCTAACAAATTATAATTTAATTAATATACTCATGGTGGCAGAATTGAACCATTAATGATTCAGCCAGGATGAATGCCATGTAAATAGTGGGGGAAAAAATCCAAATTCAGTTAGACTTCATGATCCAGTGTCACTATAATGCCATGGAATAATTCAGGCCATGAACATCTTTCACTCTGGTAGGAAAACGTAATTGAATGGGCACCAGTGAGGCAGATGGAGCCATGATGGTTCACTGTCTATCATCCGAGACGCTTCCATCTGCTGCTGCATAACCTCATTACAAAGTTTGATGGTTGTAGCAAAGCCAAAGCTGTGCACCCAATACCAGCGGCTGGAGTGAGCTGAAGAGTCACTTGACAATTGTGCTCATTTTGCATAAGCATTTCTACTCGTGGCTGGTTTTGCAATGTGTCCAATCTACCAGTAGTCTAAAATTCATCCTGTTGAGCATGTGGGGTGGGCAACCACCAGTGTGTGTAGTCATTCAAATGTCTCACTGGTCTTGAGGTGATGGTCTAGCTAGCAGTTCCAGGACCAGATACCAATGCCTGAACTAAATCCCCACTGAAAGAACCACAGAAGTGAATGCAAAGCAAGGCAGATTCACTTTGTTGTCTTTAGTAGGCAAGTATGAATAAGATCAGAGTCCGTCTACAGTAATATTATATAGGGACTCCAGAGCTCTCCCATCCATACCCCCCCAGCCACCAAATCCAGTAAACTAGGGACACTGAAGCAACTGTACCCCCCACCACCACAGAAAGGAGTCTCCTCTGGTAATTCATCATTACTGCACGTTAATCCAGGGGCCTGCAAGTTCCCACCTGTTTCCAATTCTTTTCTGTTTCACCCCACCAAAACCTTACAGGAAAGAAATGTTCCCTCTCATTCCTGATACAGGTCCCCTTCCTTAAAACACACAGCACTCACCCTTTAAAATCCCACTGTACACTCAACAGCTCATAACATTGACAAAAAGGGTAATAAGTTTGAGGATTGGGAGTTTTAGGAACCAAAAGGTGAGCAAAAAAAAATGTAAAAGGGTAAAATAGAATGATAGTAAATCAGCCAGAAAGACAAAAACAGGTAAAATCTTCTATAAATAAGTAAAAAGGAAAAGAGTAGCAAAGTTAAACACAAGCCCCTTAGAGACTGAGACAGCAGAAGTTATGGGGAATAAGGTAATCACAAAGGCTTCAAACAAATAGTGTGGGACTGTTTTCACAGTAAAAGAACAAAAACCATACCAGAAATAGTGGAGTTCAAAGGACTAACCAGAGTGTGGAACTTAAAGTAATTAATATTAGTAAAGAAACAAAAACACTAGAGAAATTAATGGGACTGAAAGTTGACAAAATCTCCTGGATCTGATGGCCTGCACCCTAAGTTAAAAAGAGGTGGCTGCAGAAAAAGTGGATGCACTGATTGTGATCTTCCAGAACTTCCAAGATTCTGGAATGGGTCCAGTGCATTGGAAGGTGGCAAGCGTAACCCTGCTATTCAGGGTAAATGTTGCGAAGTTGTTCCCTGGCTGGAACTGGGGGTTATAGTCTCAGGATAAGGGATCATCTACTTAAAATTGAGATGAGAAATTTCTCTCAAAAGGTTTTGAATCTTTGGAATTCTCCACCCACCCAAAGCATTGTGCATACTCAGTCATTGAGTATATTAAAATCAGAGGCCAAAAGGTCTTTGTGAACTTTCAAATCAAAGGATATAGGAAAGTGGAGTGGAGGATCAGCCATGATTTTATTAAATGGAGAATTATGTTTGAGGGGCTGTGTGACCTATTCCTGCTATTTCATATGCTTATTAGAGTACTGTAAAACATGACCAGGCAAGTGGGAAACGCGATAAGGAAACATAAGGAGCACTAAAGAGTATGGCCTTGCAAGTGGATTCAAAGCTTTCTCTAGGTTGTCTTCAGCACAACACATCATTGCATCACTATGCCAGCATCTCTCTGGTCAATTTCAAAACAGAATGCTGAGCGAACAGCCAGACAGCTTTCAGTGCCCATAGTTATATTTGCAATTGGCTTTTTTGCCATTTTTATATAATAAATGAAATTGGCCCTTCAGCAATTTTCAACATGAACTTATTTTTAAATCTCTTACTTCTTCTAAAAACAAACTTACACTGTGCAATTTTCTGCTGCAAGTTTCTAATCAGTGACTGAAGACAAAATTGAAGCAAAGTAGATTTTACAATTAATAATAATGAGCCAAACATCCAATTATTCCAGACACACTGCTTGCAATTGCATGAATGTTATAAACCTAGTTCAACAGATCACCAGACATGCCAACAGAGGTGAGCCAGCCTGTCATGGCAATATTATATTTAGTGCTACCGTTTGAAACTTGGGAAGCTGATGTCTTCATGTCAGATCCCTAGACTTATATTTCTCAAAATGTCTCCCTAATCTCAACTCCATGTTTGTGAGGCCACGAGTCTACCATCAGGATTTAACAATATAAACACAGGGAATTGGCTCAGAGACCAATTTCTGACCAAGCAAACTACAGAAGATCTACATCTAATAGCAACTTTAATGATGTTAAGATGTCTCACTCTATAGAAGATGCCACAATACCAATCACTTATTATAGTTTCATTCTGGCAATCAAGAATCTCTCCTTCAATAACCCAAAAAAATCACAAATTGCACCAATTCGCTCAGATGTCAACTTACTGACCAGGGAACAGGCTGCTGCAGCCAAGTGTGATTTTCATGACTTTGCACAATGGATCTGTGGTCATCAGGGCCTAACTTTGATCCTTTCCTTGTAAGAATGCATTATGTTTGTTTCCCATTAAAATTATTCAACCCAATTACCAAAGATAGATGTTTCTAGATGGGAAGACCTATTAACTCCACCATATGAAATTATGTTGACATTGCCCCTTACCCTCAAGAGCTGACACCCTTATACGGTACATAGGCCCATTATCTTCCCCACACAGACAACGTACCTTTCCATTAGTTTCTCCTTATCCCAGTTGAAGTGGCTGAGAAGTATCCTCGTGATAGTGGCTGGATTCTGGAGGTAAAAGACAAGATCAAATTACACAAGTTCCTTAGTTTGAAACACACTTCCTGTGATTCAGATCTTTAACTTCAGACAACAGTTAAACTGTTCTCTGGAATTCCTCCAGTACTAAATTTTGTATAAGGGACACAATTGACATATGAATGAGATCCAGTATTGTCAAATTGGGGTTAAAGCTCCACAGCTGGAAGAAAACACTTCAGTCGATGCACTGAAATATTGCGTGATGCATTTCAAGTATAATTTCTACCTTTGAGACAGAAGGTTGCAGATTCATCACACAAATAAACATAATGTAGGCCAACAGTAGGATTGAGGCTGTGGTGCATTTGTGGAGCTGTTGTTAAATTACAGCCCAGTCTGCTTATTCCAACTGGTACATGCAGTTAAAGGTTCAACGGCACTGGCTGACGGAGACAGGAGCTTCCCCCAGCACTACTCACTTAACCACCACTAATACAGTTTAGGCATAAAACAGCTGCTGTAAACAGCCAGTGTACTTTAGAGAGATCTGCTTTATGCAAAACGCAGCTATTTCAGATACATATGATGTTGTGTAAATTAATTTCTCATTCAGCACTGCCACCATCAGTAACGGACTTTTATTCACCCTTAAAGCTGGGACTTTCAGGCTCACCTAACAATGAGTAAACATGGAAAATCCCACCCTACCTAGCAGCACAAGTATAGGAATCCATCAAACACAATCAAGTATTATAAGGTAGCTGAGGTCATGAGTCTCAGGTTGCTGTGTAATAAGACACTAGTGTACTCAGGGCCAAATGACATGGAATGATTAAAAACATACAATGGTCTTCATAAAATGTCAACAACCCTAGTTATAAGTGAGCGCATTTTTATACATAAGCTTTTTATTCAATTTTATTTATTCAGTTGATAGCATTACCATATGCCCTACCTCACAGGAACTTATGAACAGTGTGTGACTCAACCGTCACACATACAATTCGGAGTTGAGAAATCTAGAATTGCAAAATTGTAAATAAAAACACTCCATTAATACAGTGATCCTACCTTGGTTAACACATGGCTGGTATACACCTAAAATTTCTTCGCGGGATGTGGAGATTGGTGGCAAGAACAGCATTTATTGGCTATCCTTAATTGCCCTTAGGATGGTGGTGAGCCGCCCTCTTGAATCGCTACAGTCCATGTGATGCATTCACATGCACAATGCTGTTAGGGAGGGAGTTCCAGGATTTTGATCCAGTGACGATGAAGGAACAGTGATATAGTTCCAAGTCAGGATGGTGTTACTTGGAGGGAAACCTCCAGGTGGTGGTGTCCCCAACCTACGAGGTAGTAGAGGTGGTGGGTTTGGAAGGTGCTATTGAAGTGCATAGATTGAACACACTGCTGTCTCTGTGTGATGATGGTGAAGGGTGTGAATGCTTAAGGTGGTGGATAATGTGCCAATCAAGCGGGCTGCTTTGTCCTGGACAGTGTTGTGCTTTGAGTGTTCCTGGAGCTGCACTCATCCAAGCTGTTCCGTCACACTTCTGACTTGTTCTTTGGAGATGGTGGAAAGACTTTGCAGAGTCTGCTGGTGAGTTACTTCCCCACAGAATACCCAGCCTCTGATCTAATCTTGTGTGTATTTATGCGGCTATCCCAGTTAAGGTCCATGCTGGCGGGTGAAGGGACACTGTTCCTTCAAGAGTAAGGTACCATGTGTGCCATGTGAACTGTTTCCATGCCATGTGTATTTCAGATTACATTATGCAAGATGGTAGCAAAAAACACTCCAAGTAAAGAAATGAAACATCTCAGATGCTTCATGTCCAAGAAAGAACCTGGGACAAGAGTGGGACACAGTTTACATTATGATTAAGAGGAACAAGGAAGTCCAAAAAAAACCAACACCAACATCTCCTGTGTTGCCCATTTTGCCAAAAGGACCAAATTGGCTGGCGTGTTTCCTGCATCACAATGTGGCTACATTTCACAAGTAGGTACATTAGTGCCTGCGGAAAGCGTTTTGGGACACCCTACGGTTGTGAAAGGCACTACAGAAATACAAATCTGTCTTTCTTTTTTCTGCCTGTATCTGCTGAATCTGCAATGAACAGGGACAGAGTGGGAAGTAAGGGAGGCCATACTACAAAAACCTTGAACAATATTCAGTTCTTCAAGAATGATGATGATATTCCTCATTTTATAACTAAAAACGTAGAGTGGATAACATTAATGCAGGAATCTTTCCTATGCCCCTTTCAATCATGGGGCAATGACGGGGCATTTGGTTAAAATAGTTGAATAAGTTAAACGCAGTTTTGGGACTGTGTTTGGACTTCTACAAGAATCTTTGTGGCTAATTTTTAATTTTTTAAGAATTTATTTATGAGATGTGGGCAACACTAGCAAGGTTAGCATTTATTTTCCAATATTGAATTATTTTTGGCATGAGAGTAAACGCATTTTGCCAAGCAAAAGAAAAAAGTGAGAAAAAAGCATAGTTAATCTGTTTTGGTGGTGGTGGTGGCTGACAGAGGAATGTTGAGCAGGACACCAGGTGAGCTGCGTGCTTTTCTTCAAACAGTTTTGTGGGATCTTCCACATACATCTCAATAGGGGAGGACGTGGGGAAGCTTGCATTTAATACCCGAAAGACAGCACTTCCAACAGCGTCAGCCAAAATTAGATGCTCACGTTTTGTGGAGAGGTTTGATTCAGAGGCAAGTGTGCTACCATTGGGCCAAGTGTTTGACATCTGACATACAAACCAGGAGCACACTAGTAAGCAGGCCACAAAGCAAAAGCCAAGAGCATTTCAAAGCTGCTGAAAAAGATTCCAGGGGCCTTCTTGAGCTTCAGTAAAACTTAGCTGTATGTGGCGAGAAACCTCAATGATGCAGACAAGCACCACCACCAATCCCCCATCCCCTATGAAACTTGGTTTTTGCAACAACATGTTTTAAAATAACTGAATGGATCATTGGAACCAAACTAAGGCACAAATACCTTACAGCCCAGATAACATACATTACACAGAACAAAATGAATGGGTGGGAACCATCAAAAACACATCTACCAAAGGGTTCAGAGTATGCTGTAAACCTTAGCAACAAACCTCTAAGTCACTCCTAATAGGATTACATCCCCAGAGACCTTTTCCCCTGCTGTAGAATGGTCCAATACATCAGACAAGATATAAGATTAGAGCAACTAATGCTTTCTAATGGGAAATAGCACACACATTCACAGATGCTCAGCCATCCATTCAAATCCAAATTTCCATGCCCTTTCCTGTATCTTTCTGTAATCATTCCTATGAAATGTTTATCCAGTTCCCTTTTAAATATCATCATCTCAACAGTCACTTGTGTCAAAGCATGCCAAATAAATTAACCCAACAATGTTCTAAGATTTTCAGAGAATTGGGATCATACTTAGAAGGCTAAGTGTGTGACATTCTTTACAGCCTCTCAAACCGCTACCACTATGTCACACAACTCAACATGTTCGTCCGGACATAGCCTAAGTTTGGAAGGACAGAACATATATCGTTAGGTATTTTTCACAGTTCAACAGAATGTAAGAAGAAGCTCCTTACATAACAATACATGAAAGTCATACTAACAGCTATAATAGTGTATAAATATATACATCCTTTTCATTAAAAAACCGATCTGTGAAGCCCAAGCAAGTGTGGTTCTGCCACATTATTGTAAACATACCCATCTGGTTAATTTAGATCCTAATCCATTGAAAGCTGCAACAGCAAATAAACATTAAAATCTATTTACTGACCATACACTCACTGTATGAGCAGAAGGTAAAGAGCAATACATCACTCTGCAGACATTTAAATGCACATTTAATCAGGGACCTTCCACCATTTTAATGATTGTTTGATGATCGTGGCAGAATGTGTCAAACTTACAATAACCCTAACAACACAATGTAGGAAGCCTTTGCTCCCATGAGTAGTGGCCGCCTACAACATGATTCAGAAGCAAACAGCCCCACCCAGGCACAAATTTCAGTTTCTGCTGGGAAGAACAAACTGCTGCCATCCTGGCCACCTCTGGGAGACAGCGACAAGATAGTTAACCATGAGCAGCCAAGGATTGGACCACAGCCAGCAGGCTGGCTGCACACTCACCATAGTGACAAGCTCAAAAGTAATGACGGGCAGGCAGGCTTAGCATCATCTCACTCAAACAAAGGAAAAATCATCCATACTGATCCTGGTCAGCGCAACATTAGTTGTGAACTGAAGGCAGCCATCCACCCTGTTTAGAACCCAGGTCTGTGATTCTAATGCCATTTAAAGTCCATCCTGAAGTGCTCCAGCTGAACAGGTTTATTTTGATCAGCTGCTCATTTTGGGTGGAAAATCGGAAGTTCCATCCTTCTAACGACATCTACGGAAATCTGTGATCTTTTTGAGAAAGTGTCAATATTAAATTCCTCTTGAGCTTGCTGTGCAGGAGGGTCTCAATACTTTCACAAGAAATTACAAGGAAATAAACTCAAATAAAATAACATTCAAATTTTACAATATTTAGTTCATCCCTTCAAAATGCTCCTCAGCAACTAACATGTAAACCCAACATTTCCCTGGGCCAAAATGCTTCCTCAAAACACAACCCAAGTTTAGAATTACAGAACCTGGAGATGTACTGCAGACACATTAAAGAGAACTACATACTCCCACCAGCAGCTTGTGTTAAATCCTAGTATGTCAAGCTACTGCTAACTGCAGCCTGAAACATGGGATTGCCCAGCTTCACATTTGGTAATAAGGCAATTCTAAGAAATCAATCTCCTCTCTAGCAGAAAAAAGGGAAGGCTCTCTGGACTTTCCAGAGCACCCTACTTTGACATTTGGAAATAAAAATATCGGTTGATCAGGGTTAATCCACAAGGCACTTGCCTCAAGGTAACTTACCAAAAATGACATCACTTGATGCAGGAACCATAATACGACAGGCAGAATTAAGCCACACATACCTCAAATTAAATCAAAGCCATGCAGAAGATTTGCATTTCTGGTGGCAAAGGATCTAAGTTATGAATTTAACATAAACTGTTAAACTGAAAACTGTGCTTTCAGTGTATGAAACTCAAAAAAATATTCCTGATGGTTAATCAGAAAAGGCAGATTGTTACTGAGCCAGAGAGGCCAGATTTAATCCTTAGGTTTAGGCTGGGTTGAAGAGTGAAGAAATCAGCTGAAATTCTGATGGCTGATCAATGGAAAGTGTGCACACAAACAATATGGTGCCTCTACCTCCATGTCCAAATATCCCTTTGAAATCTACAAAAAGAGCAAGAATTGCCATTAGAATCATGAATAGACGTGCAACTGGTATGCATCAAACTGTATGCCAGCGAGTACTGGCACGTTCCAGAAATGGGGAGCAAATTGGAGAGAGCAATCAACTTGTACTGAGTTGGAATCTGGGCATTAAGTTCTGGGAACCCATCCCTGGAGCTCAATTAAGCTGCTCCTGAAAATAGCAATTGCTTTTGTAAATAACTTGGGGAATTTGATTTTCATCACCCTAGAGGTTATTGAATTCACTCCTAGCAGTTCTGGCTCCCCCTCCCCCAGGCTCATCCATGTACTGGGATCTCTACAGAAGAAAGCAACATAATTGAATTTTCTAATGGAACGCTGAATCCTTCAGCTGAACAAAACGAGTCTTCAACACTTCAAATGTCAGGTTCCAGTCACAGCTGGATGTTAATTCCAAAAGGATACTTCCCCACCACTGTTCAGTGTGTTAACTGGAATTCCAAAGGTTGCCTCAAGGTCAGCCTTGACAAATCAGGGTGGGGGAAGGATTTAAACAAACTTGCCACTCCTGATTGTTCAATCAGCCCCATAGACACGATCTCAAGTAAAGATTGGATCAGGCTTAACTTTTATCTGATCGCAAATAACTCATCCACACTTGGTAAATTGAAAACTCCAAGCAGTTGGTCCTTGAACAAAGAGCTCACTGAGCTAGAATATCTAGTGCTGGCACCACAAATTTCGCAAATTTAGGCTTCCCATTACCCAATGATAAACTCAAATACTGATTTTGCTAATAGTTATATTAATACTTGTGTGTTTCACTGCTCTAACATGTCGAATCCTAGAAGGTTGGTGACCTTTCAGTGCTGGCATTTAATCCAAGTTGTGTTGCCAAGCACATCAATGAGCAACAACTAAAACTCAACGTCTCTTCAGGTCTTCAAGAGGACATGGTCCGATTATTGAAACCTGGCCACTTATTAGGCAACCTGAATCTTTAAGTGGGAGGATATGGTGCCAATCAATGGGCTTTGTCCAGGATGGTGTTGAGATTGCTTATTGCTATGGAGCTGCACTCATCCAAGCAGGCGGAGAGTATTCCAACACACCCCTGACTTGTGCCTTATAGATGGAGGACAGGCTTTGGAAGAGAGGGTGGTTAAGTCACTTACCATAGAATGTCCAGCCTCCAACCTGTGCCACGAGCCACAGTATTTATGTAGCTGCTTCAGTTACGTTTCTGGTCAATGGCGACCACAGCATGTTAATGATGGGTACCCCAAGATTCAAACATGGCTGCTATTCCTGGTTTTGCATGTATAGATTGAGATACCATAACCTTACAGAAAGTATGTTTCCATCAGCTCTGAATATAGTCTGTGTTTATGGTAAGGTGCATTTTCAGTGTCGGGAACTGCGATGAGATCTTCATGCAGCCCAACCTTTTGTTTTGCTTAGGTCCAAGAGTAGCTTTTAATGTATAGGACTAAGTTCACTACATTGCTCATTAATTCCAACTATAATTCATTTCATTTTCTTCTCCCAGATTGTGTTTCACTATGATCAATACTTGGTGGCATGTCACAAAAAATTTTTCTTCTCTTAAAGACATCCATTGCTCCATGGTCCATACAATATCCAGCACTGACAAACTCAGAACAATAAGACCAGAACTTCCCCAACCTGACCATGCATCAAATGTAGCCATTTAACGTTGGTGGAAAGCTGCTGGAACTAAATAAAATTAGGTTAATAAAAACAGAAAATGCTATAAAATACTCAGAAGGTCAGGCAGCATCTTTGGAGAGAAAAACAGATTCAGTGTTTCAGGTCAAAGACCTTTTGTCAGAACCGATATCCAAAGTCGCAGAATCATGAGGTTTTTTTAAAATTCATTCATGGGATGTGGGCATCGCTGGCTGGGCCAGCATTTATTGCCTATCCTTAACTATCCTTGAGAAGGTGGTGGTGAGTTGCCTCCTTGAATCATTGCAGTCCATGTGGGCTGTTGGGGGGGTGGTTCCAGGGTTTTGACCCAGTGACAGTGAAGGAAGGGCGATATATTTCAAAGGATAGTGACTGACTTGGAGGGGAGCTTCCAGGTAATGGTGTTCCCATCCATCTGCTGCCCTTGTTCTTCTAGACGTTAGCGGTCATGGGATTAGAAGATGCTGTCTAACAAACCTTGGCGAGTTCCTGCAGTGCATCTTGCAGATGGTACACACTGCTGCTACTGTGCGTCGGTGATGGAGGGAGTGAATGTTTGTGGGTGGGGTACCAATCAAGTGGGCTGCTTTATCCTAGATGGGGTCAAGCTTCTTCAGTGTTGTTGGAGCCACATTCATACAGGCAAGCGGAGAATATTCCATCACACTCCTGACTTGTGCTTGTAGATGATGGACAGGCTTTCGCGAGTCAGGAGGTGAGTTACTCGTCACCAGGTTCCTTGCCTCTGATCTGCTCTTGTACTTATATGGCTAGTCCAGTTCAGTTTCTGGTCAATGGTAACCCCCAGGATGTTGATAGTGGTGGATTCAGTGATGGTAATGCTTTTGAAGTCAAGGGCCGATGGTTAAATTCTCTCTTGTTGGAGATGGGCATTGCCTGGCACTTGTGTGGTGCAAATGTTACTTGCCACTTGTCTGCCCAAGCTGGGATATTGTCCAGGTCTTGCTGCATTTGGACATGGGCTGTTTCAGTGTGAGGAGTCGCAAATGGTGCTGAACGTTGTGCGAACATCCCCACTTCTGACCTTATGATGGAAGGGGGGTCAATGATGAAGCAGCTGAAGATGGTTGGGCTGAGGACACTAACCCGGGGAACTCCTGCAGTGATGTCCTGGAACTGAAATGATTGGCCTCCAACAACCACAGCCATCTTCCTTTGTGCTAGGTATGACCCCAACCAGTGGAGAGTTTTTCCCCACCCCCGATTCCCATTGACTCCAGTTTTGATAGGGCTCCTTGATGTTACACTCTGTCAAATGTGGCTTTGATATCAAGGGCAGTCACTCTCTCTGCACCTTTGGAGTTCAGCTGTTTTTCCATGTTTGAACCCAGGCTGTACTGAGGTCAGGAGCTGAGTGACCCTGGCAGAACCCAAACAGATCAGGTTATTGCTAAGCAAGTGCCACTTGATAGCATTATTGATGATCCCTTCCATCACTTTACTGATGATCAAGAGTAGACTGATGGGCGGTAATTGGTCAGGTTGGTTTTGCCGTGCTTTTTGTGTACAGGACGTACCCGGGTGATTTTCCACATTGGCAAGTAGATTGTACTCAAACAGCTTGGCTAGGGGTCAACAAGTTCTGGAGTACAAGTCTTCAGTATTGCCAGAATGTTGTCAGGGCCCATAGCCTTTGCAGTATCCAGTGCCATAGACTATTTCTTCATATCACATGGAGTGAATCGAACTGGTTGAAAACTGGCACCTGTGATGCTGGGGACCTCTGGAGGCAGAAATGGATCATCCACTCAAGACCTGGCTGAAAATTCTTGCAAATGCTTCAACATTATCTTTTGCACTGATGTGTTAGACTCCCCCATAACTAAGGATGGGGATGTTTGTGGAGACTCCTCCTCCAGTGAGCTGTTTAATTGTCCACCACTATTCAAGACTGGATGTGGTAGGGCTGCAGAGCTTAGATCTGATCCATTTGTTGTGGAATCGCTTAGCTCAATCACTTGTTGCTTACGCTGTCTGGCACAAAAGTAGTCCTGTGTTATAGCTTCACCAGGTTGACACCTCATTTTTAGGTATGCCCTCTTGCACTCTTCATCAAATCAGGATTAGTTCCCTGGCTTGATGGTAATGGAGGATATGGCAGGGCATGAGGTTACAGATTGAGGTTGAGTACAATTCTGCTGCTGCTGATGGCCCACAATGCCTCGTGGATGCTCAGTCTTGAGTTGCTAGATTTGTTCGAAATCTATCCGTTAGCACAGTGGTAGTGTCAAACATGATGGAGGGCTCTGTCGAAGGGTCATGAGGACTCGAAACGTCAACTCTTTTCTTCTCCGCCGATGCTGCCAGAACTGCTGAGTTTTTCCAGGTAATTCTGTTTTTGTTTTGGATTTCCAGCATCCGCAGTTTTTTTGTTTTTATGATGGAGGGTATCCTCAACTTGAAGATGGGATTTCGTTTCCACAAGGATCACATGGCAGTCCCTCCTACCGGACAGATGCATCTGTGGCAAGCAGGTTGGGGTCAAGTATTTCAGTCTTGGTGGTTCCCTCACCGCCTGCCACAGACCCAGGCCTTCAGGACTCGGCCAGCTTGGTGATGGACATTGAAGACCCCACCCAGAATACATTCTGTGCCCTTGCCACCCTCCAGCCTTCCCCAAAGTGGTGTTCAAGATGGAGGAGCATTGATTCATCAGCTGAGGAGAGGCGGCACATGGTAATCAACAGGAGTTTCCTAGCCCATGTTTGACCTGATGCCATGAGACTTCATGGGATTTGGAGTCGATGTTGAGAACTCCCAAGGCAACTCTCTCCCGACTGTATATCATGGTGCAGCCACCTCTGCTGTGTCTGTCCTGCCAGTGGGACAGGACACACCCAGGAATGGTAACAGTGGTGTCTGGGGCATTATCTGTAGGGTATGATTCTGTGAGGATGACTATGTCAGGCTTTTGCTTGACTAGTGTGTGAGACAGCTCTCCCAATTTTGGCACTAGTCCTCAGATGTTAGTAAGGAGGACTTTACAGGGTCGACAGGATCGAGTTTGCCATAATTTCCGGTGCCTAGCCGATGTTGGGTGGTCCGTCCGGTTTCATTCTTTTTAGCAGTTTGATACAACTGAGTGGCTTGCTAGGCCATTTCCCAGAGTATTTAAGAGTCAACCACATTGCTGTGGGTCTGGAGTCACATGTAGGCCAGACCAGGAAAGGATGGCAGATTTCCTTCTCTAAAGGACATGGTGAACCAGGTGTGTTTTAACAACAATCGACAATGGTTTTATCATCATTAGGCTATGGAAAATGGGCATCAATGTATCAGTTGTAAGTAGTTCAAAGTGTGGAGGCCAGCAGCTTCACATGCTTACAACAACTTTATTTTTAAAAAAAAGTCGAATAAAGCATCAATACAATTATCTGTTCCAGGTAAGCTCTCACCTGAACCTCTTGCAAACCGACGGTCAAACTGCCACATAAAAAAACTCCAGCTCAATATTCTGTGCTCCCATCCACTTCCAAATGTTGCACACAGAGAACTATATGCTGACTTGTGGTGAGATCACACCTTTGCCAATAGTTGTATGCAATGGTCACAAGAACACAAAGATCTTGTCAACTTGGGTAACTAGATTTTCTTTTTTATCAAGATGGCTGTATGATGTGGCAAGGACAGCGCAGGACACCAACATAGCAGAAAACTATTGATGAGAAGACAACTGAATGAACAGCAGCCAGCTTGGTTACTGGGTGTCCTTGCCTCAGGGTCCACTCTCTCTTCCCCTAACCACATCCCCACCGCTACCTCATTGGTTGCTCCAAGTGATCCAAATATCAATTTCAACCGCAGCGCAATCAAAATCATAGGCAGAAAAAAACTCTAGAAACTCCCATTGATAAATTAGAACTACCCCAACTCAGGTAATTTCCTCAACCAGAAATATTAAGCACAGAGGAAAAATACAACTGACATAACTCACATAACTGGAAACAGTCAGGGGTTCATGAAGATTTCATTATGGTACCACACACACAATGAGCAGAGAATTCATGTCAATATATTCGACAAAGCCTGGAATCAGATACATACCAACTGACCAAAAAAGAAAACTAGCTGCCCCCCTGGCACTTGATCAAAATCCCGGTGAAGCCCAGAATCCTGACGAAAACTGGTCAGTCATACCAAGTCCATGAAAAGCAGGGAGAAATCACTCTCTCATTCTGCCCACACAGACTGGCTCACTACCCTCCTCTTGCCTTCCCCTCATTCTGCCCGAGGTCTAGGTCTTCCCCATTTTCCAGCTTCCACCACCACCACCACCACCACTTTTCCTCTTCCAACACTGCAGGGGAACTCCCTACCCAGCCGGGTTCCTTATATCACACTGATGGCTAGGCCCCATGTCCGAGGCCTGCTCGCTCAGGCTTTCGGCGGGCTTTCCTGCGGCGTCCTAGCCGGCTCTGCCTTACCTCGATGACCTCGTTGACCTCCCGGATGCACTCCACCATGTGCTGGACGATCTGCTCGGCGCTCAACACCTCGTAGCGGTAATCCTCCTCCTCCTGCTCGGCGCCCAGGCCGCCCAGCCCGCCGAGGCCTCCAAGGCCGCCGCCGCCTCCGCCAACCCCGTCGCCATCCTGCCCGGGCTCCAGGCCGGGCTCCTGCATCTCCACCTCGCCGATCTCGAAGTTATCCTCGGGCTCGCTCTCCTCGCTGTACTCATCCTCATCATACATGTAGCCCTCGTCCGAGTCCATGATGTTGTGTGTGTGTGTGTGTGTGTGTGTGAGGGGGGTGCGAGAGGGCTGGTGTGTGGGGGGTGCGAGAGGGCTGGTGTGTGGGGGTGTGAGAGGGATGGTGTGTGGGTGTGTGTGGGTGTGAGTGGGGGTGTCCCTGCCTCAGGCTCCGCTCTCTCTCTCTCTCTCTCTCCCCCCCCCAACCCCCCCCCCCGGGCAGCGTTACCGCAACAAAGGGACTGGGCCGCGCTCTCTCTCCCAGCGACACCCGCGCCGCAGCCTGCGCCCACCCGCCGGACCCACACCGTCACTTCCGCCCCGCTAGCGAGCCGCTTCCTGCTACACAACAGTTGCTTGCCTCCACCTACCCCCCCCCCCCCCTCCCCCTCCTCTCACCCTTACTACCTCCCCACCTCTCTGTGACGTCACCGGTTCGCGGGGTATCGCGCCCATAGCGCACGCCACTCACGTCACCCCCACCTCGGCGCAGCGGCTCGCCAAGCCCCACCCAGCCCCCGGACACCGCCCCCCCCCCCCCCAAGCCCCACCCCCTCCCCGCGCACCGCCCATTACCCCCTCCCCCTCGCCCTCGCGTCTTCCCCTCCCCCAAACCCGCACGAGCACGGCCGCTGCCGTTGGCTCCCGGTTTCTGTCAGACTCGCAGCTGTGAAGGTCCCCACAGGCAGATCGCTTTAACACTCAGTTACTCTCCACCCCTCTCTCACACACACACACACACACACACACTTATTTCCAACGTTCGGTTTTAATATTTACCACACACTCAGTATTGTCCACCTCTCTCTCTCACTGATGAATCCACATCTGTCCCTCGCCCCCTCCCCCACCCCCACCCCCACCCCCACACAGTCACCTTTACGCTCCCACCTTCAAATCATCGCCTTCCACAGCCAATCCACATATTCACACTTACACTCACTCGTGTCACGACTGCACACAATCAGTCACCGGTATTTAGCAAGGTCCCAGGCTGTCCACACACACACACACACACACACACATTCAGCGGCAGCCAACTTTCCAGGGTCCCCCAGCCCCTTGTCTGAGAGCTCGGGCTGATCGCCCCACCCCACCCCCCCCCCCCCCCACACACACACACACACACACTAATACTGCCGGGAAGTAACAACGAAAAGAGGCAACAGAAAATAAAATCCACACGGGAGAAATAAAGAGGTAAGAAAATGGGGAAAGTAACAAGGGAAAGAGAGGAAAAAGTGAGGGTCAAGAGATAAGGAAATGGAGAGAAACAGAGTTGGAGGAGAGAGATGAAAATGAGCCAGAAATAAAGGCTTGGACTTGATGGAAAATTTTAAGTGAGTTTTGAAAACTGAGTTGTTTGGCGTAAAAGAAGAAAATAAACGACTTGGAACTGCTGCATTAGCATTTTTCTCAAGTTATGGAACACAAAAATATCTTCCATTCACACTTTTTAATATTGTCTCACTGACTCTCACTTTTTGATCTCACTTTCCTTCTCCCAGTTCTCTGATACACGCACTGTTACACAGCTTCATGCTGATGCAATGAACTAAGATTTCATGCCCCTTGTCACACTCTGTCTCTCATAGTTTTACACTCAGCTCATCACCAGCTCAGTAGCAACACTACCAACTAAACCTACTTGACCTTGCCCTCAGTGACCTACCTGTCCATTCAAGTATTGGTAGGAGTGACCAATGCATAGCCCTTATGGAGACAAAGTCCTGTTTTCACACTGAAGATACTTTCCATTTTGTTGTGTGGCACTACCACCGTGCTCAATCAGGTAAATTCAGAACAAAGATAAAAACAAAAAAACTGCGGATGCTGGAAATCCAAAACAAAAACAGAATTACCTGGAAAAACTCAGCAGGTCTGGCAGCATCGGCGGAGAAGAAAAGAGTTGACGTTTCGAGTCCTCATGACCCTTCGACAGAACTTGAGTTCGAGTCCAGGAAAGAGCTGAAATATAAGCTGGTTTAAGGTGTGTGTGTGGGGGGCGGAGAGATAGAGAGACAGAGAGGTGGAGGGGGTTGGTGTGGTTGTAGGGACAAACAAGCAGTGATAGAAGCAGATCATCAAAAGATGTCAACAACAATAGTACAATAGAACACATAGGTGTTAAAGTTAAAGTTGGTGATATTATCTAAACGAATGTGCTAATTAAGAATGGATGGTAGGGCACTCAAGGTATAGCTCTAGTGGGTTTTTTTTTATAATGGAAAAGGAAAATCTTTATAATTTATTGGGAAAAAAAAAAGGAGAAGGGGGAAACAGAAAGGGGGTGGGGATGGGGGAGGGAGCTCACGACCTAAAGTTGTTGAATTCAATATTCAGTCCGGAAGGCTGTAAAGTCCCTAGTCGGAAGATGAGGTGTTGTTCCTCCAGTTTGCGTTGGGCTTCACTGGAACAATGCAGCAAGCCAAGGACAGACATGTGGGCAAGAGAGCAGGGTGGAGTGTTAAAATGGCAAGCGACAGGGAGGTTTGGGTCATTATTGCGGACAGACCGCAGGTGTTCTGCAAAGCGGTCGCCCAGCTTACGTTTGGTCTCTCCAATGTAGAGGAGACCACATTGGGAGCAACGAATGCAGTAGACTAAGTTGGGGGAAATGCAAGTGAAATGCTGCTTCACTTGAAAGGAGTGTTTGGGTCCTTGGACGGTGAGGAGAGAGGAAGTGAAGGGGCAGGTGTTGCATCTTTTGCGTGGGCATGGGGTTGTGCCATAGGAGGGGGTTGAGGAGTAGGGGGTGATGGAGGAGTGGACCAGGGTGTCCCGGAGGGAGCGATCCCTACGGAATGCCGATAAGGGGGGTGAAGGGAAGATGTGTTTGGTGGTGGCATCATGCTGGAGTTGGCGGAAATGGCGGAGGATGATCCTTTGAATGCGGAGGCTGGTGGGGTGATAAGTGAGGACAAGGGGTCCCTATCATGTTTCTGGGAGGGAGGAGAAGGAGTGAGGGCGGATGCGCGGGAGACGGGCCGGACACGGTTGAGGGCCCTGTCAACGACCGTGGGTGGAAAACCTCGGTTAAGGAAGAAGGAGGACATGTCAGAGGAACTGTTTTTGAATGTAGCATCATCGGAACAGATGCGACGGAGGCGAAGGAACTGAGAGAATGGGATGGAGTCCTTACAGGAAGTGGGGTGTGAGGAGCTGTAGTCGAGATAGCTGTGGGAGTCGGTGGGTTTGTAATGGATATTGGTGGATAGTCTATCACCAGAGATTGAGACAGAGAGGTCAAGGAAGGGAAGGGAAGTGTCAGAGATGGACCACGTGAAAATGATGGAGGGGTGGAGATTGGAAGCAAAATTAATAAATTTTTCCAAGTCCTGACGAGAGCATGAAGCGGCACCGAAATAATCATCGATGTACCGGAGAAAGAGTTGTGGAAGGAGGCCAGAGTAGGACTGCAACAAGGAATGTTCCACATACCCCATAAAGAGACAGGCGTAGCTGGGGCCCATGCGGGTACCCATAGCCACACCTTTTATTTGGAGGAAGTGAGAGGAGTTGAAGGAGAAATTGTTCAGCGTGAGAACAAGTTCAGCCAGACGGAGGAGAGTAGTGGTGGATGGGGATTGTTCGGGCCTCTGTTCGAGGAAGAAGCTAAGGGCCCTCAGACCATCCTGGTGGGGGATGGAGGTGTAGAGGGATTGGACGTCCATGGTGAAGAGGAAGCGGTAGGGGCCAGGGAACTGGAAATTGTTGATGTGACGTAAGGTGTCAGAGGAATCACGGATGTAGGTGGGAAGGGACTGGACAAGGGGAGAGAGAAGGGAGTCAAGATAACGAGAAATGAGTTCTGTGGGGCAGGAGCAAGCTGAGACGATCGGTCTACCGGGGCAGTTCTGTTTGTGGATTTTGGGTAGGAGATAGAAGCGGGCCGTCCGAGGTTGGGCGACTATCAGGTTGGAAGCTGTGGGAGGGAGATCCCCAGAGGAGATGAGGTCAGTGACAGTCCTGGAAACAGTGGCTTGATGTTCAGTGGTGGGGGGTCATGGTCCAGGGAGAGGTAGGAGGAAGTGTCTGCGAGTTGACGCTCAGCCTCCGCGAGGTAGAGGTCAGTGCGCCAGACAAACAGCAGCACCCTTGTCAGCGGGTTTGATGACAATGTCAGGGTTGGACCTGAGAGAATGGAGTGCAGTAAGTTCAGAGAGAGACAGGTTAGAATGGATGAGAGGAGCAGAGAAATTGAGACGACTAATGTCGCGCCGACAGTTCTCAATGAAAAGATCGAGAGAAGGTAAGAATCCAGAGGGAGGGGTCCAGGTGGAGGGAGAATATTGGAGATGGGTAAAAGGATCCGTTGAACTGGGAGAGGACTCCTGCCCAAAGAAGTGAGCCCGGAGACGAAGACGGCGGAAGAAGAGTTCAGCATCATGCCGAGCCCGAAATTCATTGAGGTGAGGGCGTAAGGGTTTGAAACTAAGTCCTTTGCTGAGCACTGAACGTTCAGCATCGGAGAGGGGAAGGTCAGGGGGTATAGTGAATACACGGCTGGGATTGGGACTGGAAGAAAGGGTGGGGACGGAGGGACAGGCAGGGGCGGAGGGTCCTAGATGGGTGTTGGTGTCGATGATTCAGAACAAATATAGCAGACCAAAACTGGGCATGCCATCAGCAGCAGAATTGTATTCAACCACAATCTGTAATCTCATGGCCTGGCATATCTCCTACTCTGCCATTACCAGTAAGCCTGGAGATCAACCCCAATTCAATGGCAGCATGACAGAAGCAGCACCAGGCAAACCTAATAATGAGGTATTAAGCTGGTGAAGCTACAGCACAGGACTACTTGCATACCAAACAGCGGAAGCAGCATGTGATATACAGAGCTAAATAGTCCCACAACCATCGGATCAAAGCTCTGCAGTCCTGGTGGACAAATAACTGGGGGAGGCAGAGGCTCCACAAATATCTCCATCCTCAATGATAGGGTAGTCCAGCACATCAGTGCAAAAGACATGGCTGAAGCATTTACAACAATCTTCAGCCAGAATAATCTGTCTCAGCCTCCTCTGGAGGTCCCCAGGATCACAGATGCCAGTCTTCAGCCAGTTCAATTGACTCCACATGATATCAAGAAACCACTGAAGGCACTTGAAGTACTCTCTATTTTTCCCTTTCGTTCTCTTTCTCTGCCCTTTCTTTTCCTGCTGCTTCTAATTCAGGTTTTTTTAAATTTCCAATGCTAGTTCAAATTCAACCTTCTTCATTTGTAACTGAAGTCTCACTACCTCCAGCTGTGACTCACTAGTGTCAGATATCACTTCCAATTTCAAATGCTGTGCTATCGCTTCAACTATGCCTGCTTTCCTTGCCCTACAGGTAACCTCAACTGCAACTTATCAGCCAACCCTGTTAACTTACTCTTAGATACTTTTTGTAACCCAATCAGAGCTATATCTTCTTCTTCTTCCAAAAAAGTTTTAGCCATGGATACAGCCATTTTTGCAGTCTCACCACTTTAAAAATCCCTCACACCAACTCCTGAATTCAATGTGCTTCTCGTGCTCATAACCTTAAGATTCACCAACTCCAAACCAATCAAGGAATTTCAAATATCCTGCAAAAAGCCCCAATTTGTTATGATATGGAAGTTGATGTGTGCCAGGCGGACCAAATCCACACAGGAAACTTGGTCGTGCTATCACAATGGTTTTGCAGTTTGTATTTATTACGAGATGCATGCACTGAATTCAGAAGTAATAAGTCCACCAAGGCCTTTAGCGATTTTAGAAATTAAATTAAAATATTTATCGAAATAAAAGATTTCAAGCACTTACATAAGACTACAATTTCTACTATAATAACTTCTAAAACTCCCTATAAACCTGACCTCCAGTTATACTCCCTTTAAGGCAACGGTCCAAAATAGATTTTAGATTTAAAACAGACTCAGCAAGTTAACACAATACCTTGGACAATGGAATTCCAAATGGCTTTTCTCCAACTTCCATTTCATTAGTTAGCAGACTTATGCACAACTGCTGGAGGCTTCATTACAACTTTTCATACACTCCTGTTAGATCTTACGTGGCCTTCTGATACATAGCCTTTCATTCTCCTTTATATATGTTTCTCTCTTTTTAATATGTAAATTCTATTGTTCCGTATGTCTTTGGAACTATCTTCCTCAAAACATAAAAACTTTTGGTGTCAATATTGCCAGTAACCTTTGGGAAAAATAAACATATTCCTTAGCCTTGCTTGTCTGGCTGGCTGTAAACAGACTGGGATCCCTTTGAAATCCAAATATCCCTTCACTTATTTAAAATTGCAGATTCCCTTCACACCTTACATGCTAACCCAGCATCCACGTTTACTCATTAGCATGTCAAGCACCTAGCTTCTTTTGATGATTTAAACTTGCAGTCTGCTTGACTACAAATGTAATTAAATCACACACAGACAGACCCAACTATACTTACCCCCATAAACCTACTTCATAATAAAAGAGGAAAATTATTACACTTTCATGACAGTGATGTTCCCATGTATCTGCTGCCCTTGTCCTTCTAGATGGTAACTGTCATGCATTTGGAAGGTGCTACCTAAGGAGCCTTGATGAGCTTCTGCAGTGCATCTTGTAGATGGTAACACATCAATTTTAAAATGCTCATTCTTGTTTTCAAAACACACCCTGGCTTAATCCATCCTTTTCTCTAATCTCCTCTAGTCCTATAACCCTCCGACACCTCTGCGTTCATCCAATTCTGGTATCTTGAGCATCCTTCATTTTAATTGCTCCATCATCAGTGCCTTCTGTTGTCTAGGCCATAAACTCTGGAATTTGCGCTCTAAACCTTTCCACCTCTCTTTCCTCCTTTGAAATGCTCCTTAAAATCTATTCCTTCAACCAATCTGTTGGTCATCTGTCCCAATATCTCCTTATATGGCATAATGACAAATTTAGTTTGATGACGCTCCTGGGAAGTGCGCTGGGACATTTACTACATTAAAGACATAAAATAAATATAGTTTACTGTTGTATTTGAAAATTTGCAGTTTTCCTGGCTGGGCAATAACCTAAAATATTTTCTGTTGAACTACTGTCTACCATATGTTCAGAAGTTGCCCTCATAAAGACACAGAACAAAAGAAAGAGACAAGGATGTAGGCAATGAAGAAAGAAAAAGAGAAAGAAACCAAGCAGTTAAAAGGTGACTGAAAAAGGAAGCAGAGATTAAAGATATAGAATTATAGAATTTTACAGCACAGAAGGTGCCCTTTTAGCCCATCACCTTCATGTGCCAGCTTCCTGAAAGAGCTATACATTTAGTCTAATCGCCAGTCTATTCCCTATATCCTCTGAAAATATTTTTGCAAATAATGACTCACTTCCTTTTTAAAAATTACTATGAATACTATTTGCGGGACACAAAAATATGGGTCTGCAGGAGTCATCACAACTTTAGATTGGTCTATAAAATGGCCTCATGACGCACAGTTCAGGAATAGACGAAAACATTAATAGCCCTTCAGATCTCATTTCATTCCACAGGAACACAAGAAATAGGAGCAGGAATAGACCATACGGCCTGTCAAGCCTGCTCCGCCATTCAACACGATCATGGCTGCTCTTGGGCTTTAACTGCATTTTCTATCCATTTTCTCTGTTCTAAAGAAAGGTCATCGACTTGGAAACCTTCATTCTTTTTCTCACTCCACAGATGCGTTGCTGAGTACTTCCAGTATTTTCTGTTTTTATTTCTGAGTTTGAGCATTCACAGTATTTTGTTCAAGTATTTGAGTTTGGAATTCAAACTAATTGGCACTGATCACTCAATATTTAACTTAGTTCGGAATAGGGGAAAGGGAATTTTAGCAGTGTACACATGGGAAAGCAATACATAGCCACAATTCTCTCAGAATTGAAACTAAAGCAGCATTAATGTCAAAGCACTAATAAACAGATTAATATCAATTGCATGTACAGGTTCCACTTCTTAATTAAAATATAAAAGTGACGATCTTTTATGATAAAAGCAACCAGTTTATTTCAGTGATTTAAAATAAAACAAGTTATCTAATCCAGAGCTGTGGCTTTTCTAACAACTCATCAGTGATCACCAGAAGATAAAGCATCACCTAGCAGCACCATTAACTTGTGAAGATGATTCATGGGCACACTAGCTTTCACAAAATAGGCGAATCAAATACTCAATTTATATTAGAAACCTGTCTTCAGAAGCAGATCACCTTTTGAAGGCAGAGCTGAAATGTAAGCTAGGCAACAGTAGTGAATTCCAGAGTTAATGAGATTCTCAGTTTCCATGGGACTTGCCCTGCATCCATCTTCTTCCTGATATTGATGCATGATACATGCAGATCAGAATCTTCAATTTGCAAATGTGGGTTTTGAGCACTTGCATAGCCTCTGAACCTAGTTATATCACAGGTTCAATAAATAGAGGAGATTTCACATCCGTGACTTGGGTTCATGTCCAACCCAGACCGATGAAATTAAGGTTTTCTGCCTCTTCTTTTCCTGCATTAAATGTGTTTGGACCATGCCTGCATATTTCCTCATGGCTGAACCCATAGCACAAAAACTGACCCTTGTTTGGCAATAAATTTGGCACTGGCATAACTACTGTGGCAATTGGAAACATCACACTGGTTTAGTTTGGGGCGGGCTGGCATGGAGTGGGAGAAATTGGGGTTTCAATACATTCTTAAGGCAGAGTAGAGGAAGCTTTATCTTGAAGCTGGCTATGCAACATACGCTATGTGATTGGTAGTGACAATGGGTAAATTGGGAAAGTAAGCTATTGCCAAGATTTAACATCCCTTGTAAGCACAAAAATAATTCACCCAAAAATTAAAAGAAAATAAACTTAGGGCTCTGAGGTTGCTAAGATCTGAAATACACTGCCTGAAAGAGTGGTGGAATCAAATTCCATTGGCTCTCTCTAAAGGCAATTAGACATTTTTGTTTGTTCGTTCACTGGGGTCATCTTCTTCCAGAAGGTTGATTGCCGTGGATCTCCACCTCTGTCTATCCTGTGCAGCCTTTACACATTCCACATCCTGTCAACTGCATCCAGTCCATTATATCTGTCATCCATTATCTCTTCTGCTTCCCTCTTCTATGGTTTTCATTGATTGCCCCTCCAATAAATGTCTCAGTCCAACATCTGCTCAAATTGTGTGACCAAAATATTGTATTTTTCCATCTTTGATGTTATACACTAATTTCCTCTTTTATTCAGCCATTTCTAGCACTTCCTCGTCGTCTTTTTCTCTGTGTAGGGTAAGCAGAACATCTATATGTTCGCAACTCAAATACATTGAGCTTATCATTAGTTTCTTTGTTTGTTGCCCATGTCGCTAAGGCATATACCATTGATGACACAGTGTAGCACCTCTGTATTCTTTTCCCAAGATTCAGATTCAGTCTTTCTGATGTTAGCACATCCTTCATTCTGACAAAACTGGTCTTGGTTATCTCAGTTCTCCTGCGGATCTCACAATCACATCTCCCACTGTCTATGATCATCTGTATATGAACCTTTTCACTTGTTTCAGGACTTTGTCCATTTAATTCAACTTTCACTTCTTGGGTGAGGTCTCCGAATATCACCATTGTCTTGGTCTTCTTCATATTCATTATTAATCCATGGTCCTCACTCCTTACTTTTGCCTTCAGTGCAGTGTCATTTTACATTCCAGGTATCTTTCAATGATTACTCTCAAGTTTAAGTCACCCTCTCTATTTCCTTTTTTTGGTCTGAATCCTGGCTGACTATCATCTACCTCTGCTTCTATAGACTGGTCATTTCTTTCCAAACTGATTAATAAAATAATTTTCATCATATGGCTCATGAGGCTTATTGTCCTGTGGTTTGATCACTCCAGGGCCAGGGAGAGAAATCATTGGCCCTGGTGCTTCTCCTGTTTCTGGGCCCCTTATTCCTTCCCCCTCCACAACAGCCTCCCACTTTAACTTCCCCCCTCAATCATTCATGATATTTTTCCCCTTTCAAGATTCACCAATCAATTCACCAATCACAGAAAGGTATTAGCAAAATGATGACACACATTGTTGGCATCTGGTTACAAATATGGTCTGATATCTCTGCAGCATAGGTCATTAATATTAAGAGCAGCAACGATATAATGCAGTGTTAGTTAGTGTGTGCCCTCTAGGTGATCCCAACCTGACTAATAAACAAATAAGAAAGAACAAATTTTACTTTAGCAGCATCATATAATATTGTTAATTTGAAAGGAAAATATCCGATTAGTTATTTATAACACTGTGCAGATGATAACACTGATTTTGGTGACTACCTCAAGCCTCATTAACATGTTCTGCACATTTCACTATATGGACACGGTGACCATGAATTCATATCTTGGGGAAAGATTCAATACTTGCAACCCAGATAAACTGCAAAAGGTCTTTTTCCATTCTGTGGAAGGAGAAGAACACTTAATTTGCCTGGGTGCAGGATATAACCTCAGTGGTGGGGAAACTATTGGAAGCAATTATGAGGGACAGAATTATTCTACACTTGGAGAAGCAGGGATTAATCAAGGACAGTCAGCGTGGTTTTGTTAATGGGAGGTCATGTCTGACCAATTTGATTGAATTTTTCGAAGCGGTGACCAGGTGTGTAGATGAGGGCAATGCATTTGACATAGTCTACTTGGACTTCAGCAAGGCTTTTGATAAGGTCCCCCATGGGAAACTGATAACAAAGGTAAGAGCCCATGGGATCCAAGACAATTTGGCAAATTGAATCCAGAATTGGCTGAGTGGCAGGAAGCAGAGGGTGATGGTCGAGGGGTGTTTTTGTGATTGGATGCTTGTGTCCAGAGGGGTTCCACAGGGATCGGTGTTGGGTCCCTTGCTGCTTGTGTTATATATAAATGATTTAGACTTGAATGTGGGAGGGTTGATCAGTAAGTTTGCGGATGACACGAAAATTGATGGGGTGGTAGTGCTTTAGATTACAGGAGGATATAGACGGGCTAGTCAGATGGGCTGATCGGTGGCAAATGGAATTTAATCCGGATAAATGTGAGGTGATGCACTTGGGCAGGACAAACAAGGCACGGGAATACACGATGAATAGTAGGACCGTGGGAAATACCAAGGATCAGAGGGACCTTGGTGTGCATGTCCACCAGTTCCTTAAGGTAGCAGGACAGGTAGGTAAGGTGGTTAAAAAGGCATATGGGATACTTGCCTTTATTAGCCGAGGCATAGAATATAAGAGCAGGGAGGTTATGCTGGAACTGTATAAAATACTGGTTAGGCCACAGCTAGAGTATTTTATGCAGTTCTGGAATCCGCGTTATTGGAAAGATGTGATAGCACTCGAGAGATTGCAGAGGAGATTTACCAGGATGTTGCCTAGGCTGGAGAATTTTAAATATGAGGAGAGATTGGATAAGACTGGGGTTATTTTCCCTGGAGGAGAGGAGATTGAGGGGAGACATGATTGAGGTGTATAAAGTTATGAGGGGCGTAGATAGAGTAGACAGGAAGGAACTTCTCCCCTTGGTGGAGGGATCAATAACCAGGGGGCATAGATTTAAGGTAAGGGGCCAGAGGTTTAGAGGGGATGCGAGGAAGAATTTTTTCACCCAGCGGGTGGTGGAAATCTGGAACTCATTGCCTGAAAGGGTGGTAGAGGCAGATAACCTCATAACATTTAAGGAGTATTTGGATGTGCATTTCCGATGCCATGGCATATAAGGTGATGGGTCTAGTGCAGGAAAATGGGATTAGAATAGTTAGGTACTTGTTTGACCAATGCAGACTCTAAGGGCCGAAGGGCCTTTTTCTGTGCTGTAGACCTCTATGACTATGACTCTATTGTTCAAATAATTATTTCATAGAAGGGATATAATTGGATTCTATTTTATCAGTAATCTTACAGGGTAGAAAGATCAAATGACTTCTGAGCAACAAAGTGAATTGATTGAACAACATAGGTCTTCACTGTCAGTGAGAAGCATTGGAGCCCTCAAATATATCTGTGTAACATACCTTTTAAGAGGCCAGAGGACAAAGACTGAATGGTTCACAATTGTATCTGTGTTTTCTTGATCAGCAAATCCGAAGACTCTGCTGATTTTTGCTTCTCACTACAATATATTTTCAATATCTACTATGCAACACAACATTACCACAATATTTCAATACCTCAAAAAACTCACAAAAAACACCAAGATAGTGTGAAATAATAGGTAAGTAGACAAAAAGACAATATTGAAGTCAATGGAAAAGACTCTTGAGAATCATGTGCAATGTGAACCAGATTACTGATTCGCTATAAGCCCATTACATACTTCTGTCCTGGCAATCTCACTCCACAAATCCTGCTCACAGTAAACTTTCATTAATGTTACGGACCGGAGGGGGGTTAATTTAAACAGCACTAACTTGCCCTCTCACCACCCGTCCATAAACAGAAAGGTCTTTTTTTGTTTGCTCCTTCCTTTATAAAGTGGTGGCATATTTCTCAGCCCCTCAGTTTTCGTGTGATCCAATTTTTATTAATAACTCCATAGCAAACTTGAGATAGGATGAGCTCAAAGGGTTAGTTTATTTGCATACAAACTTGGGAGAGGGGAGTTGCAACGTTGCCCTCTTTGCATTCATACAGTAAAAGAGGGATAGAGTAAAGAAAGATTTACAGTGCAGAGACCACAGAGAAAAGAAATAGTGCTTCACGTGGGTTCCAGAGTCCAGAATCGAAGTCCAATGTGGTATTCCTTCATGGAGGTTGACAGTCTGAAAACCGATGCTGGTTAATTCACTTTTCCAGTGGTGTTGACTTCACTAGATGAGAGAGGCATGCAGAGATGATTCAGTCTTGTAGGTGATGGCACAGGCTTTCCAGTAGAAGCAGCATGGATGGCACCAGATACCTCAATCTGGACAGAGCCCCTTTTCTGTGTTGTTGCTAGTTAGAAGTTAAAATGACAGACTGAGATTTTGCAGTACAGCAAGGCAATATTGCTGGTTACACAAACCATAGGTCCATGCCACATTACCCCCACCTCTCCACATTATCTTTGACAACAGATGCTTATCCTTTGCCTGGGTTCCCAAGGTGGTTAAATGTTCCAACTATTAAGACTTGAAAGGAAGATTGTGGGGTCCTTTGTCCCAGCAAATGAATAGATTCCAGTTGGTCAACCTAGGTTAGGAAATGCATATGGCCTTTATATAGCTCTCTTTGAATTTGGTCTGTGCAGCCCACAGGGCTGTCATTAGTGTTTGTTCAGATATAATGAGGTGTGAATTTCCCTGATACTGCCAGAAAGCTCCTTCTGTTCAAGGGTCACAGACAAAGATAACTTCAGCCATTTTAATAGGTCCAGTTTTTAAAATTTTAGAAATAGCCATGAGGATATCTATTTCTATTTTATAAAAACGTACAGGGTGAGATCCTAGTCCCCTCACATTAACAACAAATAAACAGAACTCCAGCCGTGATTCCACCCTCTATTCTCAAGATAATTCTGGATGACAAATGCCATCTAGCCCAGTTCATCTCATTCTTTCAGAATGACGTAAAACATATGTATTGAAAATATATATGTTATTATTTTGATATTTTTTGGAATATGGTGGTATTCTGTAAAGGTTAGCTTGGTCTTTCACAGAATTATTTTCAGGATTTTCAGGTTGACTTTCGTCTTCATTACAAGCAGGCAGTGATCTGTATTAATGTGTTAATAGGTAAGTGACAGCATTTTTGATACTGCTCGTACTTCTCATTGATCATCAGAAAATCTATTTGATTTCTGTGAACATCTCCTGGACACTTCCAGGTGCACAGTCTTATTGGGTATAATTTGAGAGTGTATTCAAAATGACCAAGCTGTGTTCTTTACAGAACTGTATCAGGCATATCTACCTCTGCTGTTCTTTGCTTCTAGTACATGAGCTTCTACCATATTTCCGCAAATATCTCTGCCAGCTTTTGTTCTAAAATCATCCATGTCTATCAAGATATCGCCACACCTCTCATGCTGCAATGCTTTTTGTACCTCCTCATATAATACATCAGCTTCTTCATCGCTATGATCGTGCATGGGCCCATACAGTTCGAAACACACCATGTTCATCGGGTTTCCTTTATATTTTGCCATAGTCACTCACTCTGATACTGGCCAATACCTCTGCATGGTTCTTGTCAGTTTCTTTGTTATCTTTATTCCTACTCCATTGTTATGTTCGCTGCCAACTGAGAACACAATTGCCTGCTTTCCTTTATCTGTGTTCCAAGATTCCGTCCATCTAACTTCTGCCAACCCTAAAATGTCGATGTTGAATCTTAACATCTCTCTCATGCAATTATCTGTCTTACCACTCCAGTAGAGTGTCCTCACATTCCAAGTTCCAATTTTCACAGTTCTTGTCTGGGTTTGAGATTAGCATCATCAGGTGGTAGTCTTTCTTCCAAGTTTGGGCTGCCTTCATCATTCACTGCCTACTCATACTTCCTAGCAAGTTCTTCCCTGTTCCTATTTACAGTAGAAATCTCCACAAGGGCTCAGGTCTGTTACTGTCTTTACTAGATTCCGTGTCTAACTATGGGTGAAACTTGGTGAATACCTTGACTCTTCCAAGGTAACTGGCTCTTTGTCCTTAAGCATCATGATATGCCCTAGATGTGTCACACATTTTGATGAGCCATTAACTCTGAGTAGTGAGTTCTTCTGCCTCAACCACCAGTCCAGATTTTGTGTACTTGACAAGGGTGATGCCCCTTGTAACAGTATCTTGTGAAGTACTGTTCCCCTCACTTAGTTTAGCATGCCAGCCAAGGCGAAGTCCCAGGGCGTGCCTGCTAGTGTGTACTACCAGCTCCTTGGAGGCATAAGTAAGAGTTGCATAGCAGCGGGAGACACGTGATCCTTATCCACACCCATGCTGATGTGGATGTATGGTTGACAAGGGTACAAAGGGATTTCTCCTCACATACCACACCATACACCCCAAAAATTGGATATGTACTTCAAGACTAATTTGCAGGGATATGGAGAAAAACGGGGGGTGTTGGACAGAACTTTCAAAGAGCTTGCTCAGGCACAACAAGAAGAATGGCCTCCTTCATGTTGTAAAATTCTAACTGTCATGAAACCTCAGAGCCCAGTGTGAGGGAAAATAATTCTGAAAGATTGTCACTAGGGGGCAATGTCAGTCTGCAGGCCTGGTCAGGGCAAAACACCACTTGGAATAATGACAAAAAAGACTTGCAGAAACATGGTGCATCTTTCCTCTTTTCAACTTATTAAAAAAGTGTTGGTGCAGAAAAATATTTAAATGACTGTCTGCAGCTTACATTCGATTTTACTCCTCATTCCAGTGGGAAAGCCAGAGTTTTCAATTAGGATGAGCAACAACATGAGCACATGGCAAAAATATTCTTTTGGAGATTAGTAATTAAAAATGGAGTTTTGCCAAATACTAACAGGATAATAGTCATACAAACCAATGTGAAATGAATCCCTTCTGTAAACTCATTCAAGTGTAGACTCTCTTCAATCAGATAGAAGTGTGGTTGAGCACACCAAAGGACACTTACAATAAGTCGCTGCCCTCCAGTGGAATTACTGAATAATGTTTGAAGCAAGGTCTGATTTCCACTCCACACATCCAACCTGTTAAAGAGAGACCTGAGTCACACTTAAGTACTTTGCCCAAAATTATTTTCATCTGTGAGCATTGTCAGCGAATGCCAGCAGCTTAATTGGATGTTACCACAACTAAATGAGAGTTAGGTGCTGACTTTTGAATTGCCACAATACAGTTGTTGAATAGAGTGTTAAAGGGTAGATATTTTCTCAAATCAAAACACACAAAGATTACTTATTCTACATTACAATTCATTTAATGTTTCCTGCATAGACAGGCAAAAAATATAATTTTTAAAAATTGTTTGTGGGATGTCAGCATCACTGGCTAGGTCAGCATATATTGCCCATACCTAATTGCTCTTGAGAAGGTGGTGGTGAGCTGCCTTTCTGAACCACTGCAGTCCATGTGGTGTATGTACACCCACAATGCTGTTTGTGAGGGAGTTCCAGGATTTGGACTCAGCGACCAAGAAGGAATGATGATATATTTCTAAGTCAGGATGGTGTGTGACTTGGTATCACAAACAACAATACGACAAATATTATAACCACTTCAGATAGATAACCTTTTCAGATCATAGCTACATTGAAAAAAACAGACTTTTATTTGGCTGGAATTGGGCATATGCAGCGAGAACCAAAAGCCCCAAAAAAGAAAACATCAGGCTAACTTGCATCTTTCCTTTTGCACCACATGTCTGGACAATAAGAGGCAGTATCAAATTGAAAGAAAAAACATACAAAGTGGCAAAGATTAGTGGTAAGCCAGAGGATTGGAAAAGTTTTAAAAACCAACAAAACATGACAAAATAAAATAAAGACGGAGAAAATAAACTTTGAGGGTAAACTAGCAAGTAATATAAAAACAGTAAGAGCGTCTTTAAATATTCTTCCCCAGTCCCACATTAATCCTTGTTATGCCAGATAGCCTTATACTACAAAAAATTGTTGCAGTCAATCGAAGGGTGGAAAAAGAGGGGAGCCATTCTAGCAATTCTCACAAGCTTCTAAGATAACTTAGCTATCTGAGTGTTACAGCAGACTGTGTTATGACCACAGCTGATGGTAATGCTGAGCAAGCCAAATCCCAGATTGAAATCTGCCTCGACTGATTGTAATCTGTTTTGTTTGTATTGTAGAAACGAGGAGGGATAGCTACTAGACTCAAAAGTATGAAACTTCAGTGATAACTTTTAAAATTTGAAGAAATAAAAAATGTTGATGAAAAGAAAAATAAAACTTAAATGCACAAGATAAAAGATATTCAATTAGAATTGATCTTACAAAATAACCCCCAAAAATGTTTTACATAATGAGACTATATTTTTGGTAACAGCTCTTGTAGATTCTTAACTGTATAATTCAAGAAATATTATCCAAATCAAGAAATTGCCTTTCACTGCAACCAGAAGTACAAACTTCAACTTCCAAAACACGTTGGTGTGTTTTTCCAAAGGCAGATTCAAAACAAACTGTTTCATAGGACCAGTATTCTCCTAGCCTAAGACTGAGTTATTTTCTTCAGTTAAAAATATTTCACAGCCAAAAACAAAGGAGTTGGCCTTCAGTGAGGCATCCCTCACATCAACTCAAGCCAGCTGAAAATCTGTTCTCATAAATACTTTTTTCCCTTTCATCTTCGTTCTCCATTGTCTTCACAAATCCCTTTAAACTTAGGTTCCTCAAATATTAAAACCCTTTATGTTCCTATGTTACCCCTATTTTAGATCAATAAAATTTAAAATGTCTACCCCGTTTACTCACAAATCACCTGTGAGATGCAAATATTCCTTTTTACCTTTGAACCTCTTTTGAAATTCAATAGCTACACATCAATTTCAACACTTAACCGCAAATGTAAATTTAAAATCTACTCTGTTTACTTGTAAATTAAAACCCACCGTAAGGCCTTATTACAAATGCAAAGAGATAACGTCTTCACTCTTTCATCCTTTAGACTCCACAGAAAATTTGACTCCAAAAACCTCTCCTTTGATTAACCATGGACACACAGAGACAAAGCTTCCCTTACACAGAACATATACATAACATATAAAAAAATATATACACATATCATCACAACTTCTTTATTTTAGTGCTTGTTACAGATCTCTTGGCCCTGCCTTGCATGGATCCCTAAAATCTTTGGAAAAGTGAATCTCCAAGCCACCAGAACAAAATTAAGTTAGAAAGTTTATACTACTAAGTGCAGCCAGCAGCAAGAAACTGATTGTTATGGCTTCAACTTTAAATGGCATTGTGTCTTTAACTAAACAATTTTCTATTTGTCTGGACACAAATATACAGCTCCAGGTAAGGCAATAGGTTCATCAAAATAAATAATCTGTCTTTCACAGGCTAAATATTCCAGTTCACCAGGTTGCATGAAGACTCATGCATTCCATGTGTAAGTCCTACCTTAAAAGTTATTTGAGAGTTCAAATGCTGTACCAACAAAGGGAGAGGATGAAATAAAAACAGAAAAGGCTGGAAAAGCTCAGCAGGTCTGACAGCATCTTTGGAGAGAGAAACATAGTTAATGTTTTGAGTCTCTATGACCCTTCTTCGGAACTAAGAAGTAGAAATGTGATGAAATTTACACTGTTGGGGGGTGGGGGGTGTGGAGCAGGTGAAGCTGGATAGAAGGTCAGCGATAGGTGGAGGCTAAGGAGAGATTGAGAAAGATGCCGTGGACAAAAAGACAAAGGGAGTGTTAATGGTAGTGGTCAGGGGTAAAGGAGGTGCTGATAGTGGCGTAAAGTTAAGAAAGCAGAATGCATTAATAGCAGAGCAAGGGTAAGCACTCTGTGAAATAACAACATGGAACAAGTAACAGGTGGCCCTTTTGGGGGTGGGATGGGGGGAAGGGCAGTGGTTGGGGAAAAGGGATAAAAAGTGGATAAAAAAGGGATTAAAAATGAATAAAAATGAAAATAAGTGGATAAAAAATAAAAATAAATTTTAAAATAAAAGAGGATTAAAAAAGGGGTGAAAATAGAGGAGAGAGTTCATGGTCTGAAGTTGTTGAACTCAATATTAAGTCTGGAAGGCTGTTAAGTGCCTAATCGGAAGATGAGGTACTGTTCCTCCAGTTTGTGTTGGGCTTCACTGGAACATTGCAGTGGGACATGTGGGTTTGAGAGCAGGATGATTTGTTGAAATGGCAAGCGACAGGAATATTGGGTTATAGAGAGAGTGCAGAGGAGATTTACCAGGATGTTGCCTGGGCTGGAGAGTTTTAGTTATGAGGAGAGATTGGATAGACTGGGGTTATTTTCCCTGGAGCAGAGGAGATTGAGGGGGAACATGATTGAGCTGTATAAAGTTATGAGGGGCGTAGATAGAGTAGACAGGAAGGAACTTCTCCCCTTGGTGGAGGTATCAATAACCAGGGGGCATAGATTTAAGGTAAGGGGCCAGAGGTTTAGAGGGGATGCGAGGAAGAATTTTTTCACCCAGCGGGTGGTGGAAATCTGGAACTCACTGCCTGAAATGGTGGTAAAGACAGAAACCCTCACAACATTTAAGAAGTATTTGGATGTGCACTTCCAATAGCCATAGCATACAAGGCTATGGGCCTAGTGCAGGAAAATGGGATTAGAATAGTTAGCTGCTTGTTTGACCGGCACAGACTCGATGGGCCAAAGGGCCTTTTTCTGTGCTGTAGGCCTCTATGACTCTATGATTGCAGACAGACCAAAAGTGTTCTGCAAAGCAGTCACCCAGTCTGCGTTTGGTCTCCCCAGTGTGGAGGAGACCGCATTGGGAGCAGCGAATGCAGTAGACCAAATTGAAGGAGGTGCAAGTGAAGCGCTGCTTCACCTGAAAGAAGTGTTTGGGCCCTTGGATGATGAGGAGGGAGGAGGTAAAGGGGCGAGTGTTACACCTTCTGTGATTGCATGGGAAGGTGCCGTTGGAAGGGGATGTGGTGTTGGGAGTGATGGAGCAGTGAACCAGAAGGAACAGTCCCTATGGAATGCTGATGGGAGGGTAAAGGGAAGATGTGTTTGGTGGTGGCATCATGCTGGAGTTGGTGGAAATGGTGGAGGATGATCCTTTGAATGCAGAAGCTAGTGGGGTGAAAAGTGAGGACAAGGGGGGCCCTATCATGGTTCTGGGAGGAATCGGAAGGTGTGAGGGCAGAGGCGTGAGAGACGGGTTGGACACGGTTGAGGGCCTTGTCAACCACAGTGGGTGGAAACCTTGGTTAAGGAAGAAGGAAAACATGTCAGAAGCACTGTTTTGGAAAGTGGCATCATCGGAACAGATGCAATGGAGACGAAGGAACTGAGAGAATGGGATAGATTCCTTACAGGAAACAGGATGTGAGGAGCTGGAGTTGAGGTAGCTGTGGGAGTCAGTGGTCTTGTAATGAATATTGGTGGACAGTCTATTACCAGAAATGGCAGAGAGGTCAAGGAAGGGAAGGGAAGTGGACCGTGTGAAGGTGTTAGAGCGGTGGAAATTGGAAGCAAAATTGATAAATGTTTACAGGTCCAGACAAGAGCATGAAGCGGCACCAAAACAGTCATCTATGTAGCGAAAAGAGAGTTGTGGGAGGGGGCCTGACTAGGACTGGAACAAGGAATGTTCCACATACCCATAAACAGACAGGCATAACTGGGACCCATGCGGGTACCCATAGCCACACCTCTTATTTGGAGGAAGTGAGACAAGTTAAAGGAGAAATTGTTCAGTAAGAGAACAAGTTCAGCCAGGCGGAGGAGAGTGGGGATGGATGGGGACTTTACGGACCTCTGTTAAAGGAAGAAGCAGAGAGCCCTCAGACCATCCTGGTGGGGGATGGAGGTATAGAGGAATTGGATGTCCATGGTGAAGAGGAGGCGGTTAAGGCCAGGAAACTGGAAATTGTTGATATGACATAGAGAATCAGAGGAATCGCAGATGTAGATGGGAAGAGACTGGACAAGGGGAGAGAGAATGGAGTCAGGATAGGAAGAAATGAGTTTCGTGGGGTAGGAACAGGCTGACACGATGGGCCTACCAGGACAGTCCTGTTTGTGGATTTTGGGAAGGAGGTAGAAGCGGGCTGTCCGGATTGGGAGACTATGAGGTTGGAAGCTGTGGAGGGAAGATCTCCAGAGGAAATGAGGTTAGTGACAGTCCTGGAAACAATGGCTTGATGCTCGGTGGTAGGGTCATGGTCCAGGGGGAGGTAAGAAGAACTGTCTGGAGTTGGCGCTCAGCCTCTACAAGGTAGAGGCCAGTACGCCAGGCAACGACAACACCACCCTTGTCAGCAGGTTTGATAACAAAGTCAAAGTTGGACCTAAGAGAATGGAATGCAGCAGGTTCAGAAGGAGACAGGTTAGAGTGGGTGAGGGGAGCAGAGAAATTGAGACAGCTGATGTCACACCAACCCTTCTCAATGAAAAGATCAAGAGCAGGTTAAGAGGCCAGAGGGAGGGGTCCAGGTGGAGGGAGAATACTGGAGGCAGGTGAAAGGATCCATTGAATGGGGGGAGGAGGACTCCTCCCAAAGACGTGAGCACGGAGACGAAAGTGGCAGAAGAAGAGAAGAAGAGTTCAGCATCGTGCCGAGCCTGAAACTCATTGAGGTGAGGGTGTAAGGGTATGAAACTGAGTCCTTTGCTGAGTACAGAACATTCAGTATCAGAGAGGGGAAGATCAGAGGAAATGGTGAATACATGGCAAGGGCTGGGGTCGAAGGGACAGGAAGGGGTGGAGGGTCCTGGGTGGGCGTTGGTATCAATAAGTTGTTGTAGCTTGTGTTCCTAAACACCTGAAAGGAAGAGAAAACATTTTTAGTTAAAACGTCAGATGAGATGAAGAATAAAATGAATCTTGGGAAAAGGGCAGCTTTAAGATAGGATGAGTCGGTGCTGGTGGAGGGAGAGATCGAGTGTGTTCATATGGAGGTGCATGGCACTGAGTGTGGATCTCAGGATGCAGCGAGAACAGCCGTTCAAGGAACATTGTATGTTCCAGAGATATCTGTAATCCTGGGTGTATTCAAAACATGAGGGATGGAACTTCACTTGGAATCCACATGGGGTGAGTCGGAGATGGAGGTAGTCACTGAGGAAGGAGATATGGCTGTGAAAGCGAGTTTTGGTAAACACCTTGTCAAACACCAGGAGGGATATGGAAAGCAATAAATATGAACAGGACAAAAGAGTCAAACGGAAATCCTGTCAGAGAGAAGTACTTCTTCACAGTAGGCATTCCTGGAAGAGAAGTGGCAGTGAATTAAATGCTAAGACAAAAGCAAAATACTGCGGATGCTGGAAATCTGAAACAAAAACAGAAAATGCTGGAACAACTCGGCAGGTCTGACAGCATCTGTGGAGAGAGAAACAGAGTTAATGTTTCAAGTCTATATGACCCCTCCTCAGAGCTAAAGAGAAGTAGAAATGGGATTAAATTTATACTGTTTAAGGTGGGTGGAGCAGGTGAAGCTGGATAGGAGGTCAGCAATAGGTGGGGGCTAAGGAGAGATTGAGAAAGATGTCATGGACGAAAAGACAAAGGGGGTGTTAACGGTAGTGGTCAGGGTTAAATGAGGTGCTGATAGTGGCATAAAGGTAAGAAAGCAGAATGTGTTAATAGCAGAACAAGGGTAGCATTGTGTGAAAGAACAAGATGGAACAAGTAACAGATGGCCCTTTGAGGGTGGGGTGCAGGGAGGGCTGGTGGTTGAGGAAAGAGGATGAGAAAGGGATAAAAGTGGATAAAAAGAGGTAAAACAATGAATAAATGAATAAAAATAAGTGGATAAAAAATTAAAATAAATTCAAAACATTGAAAGGGATAGGCTGAGCTGATTCACCCAAAGGAAATGCTTTTCTATTAATGCGACTTTTCGAAAAGGTTATATTTAGCCTTTGTGGACTAATTCCAGTTCTCTCATAAGTGTTGTGCTGTTTGGTATTTTGCCTTTGTTTTTTTATTGCTTTTGTAAATAATTGTATTTAAATAGTTGCTTGGTAGCACAGAACTTGAGTATTGCTGTCCTACCAATCAGCATCCCTCTTTTCGTACAGGATGAATTGTTGTCCCCTTTGAACTTTGGCATTCTTATGCCTGTCCTGATGAGTGCAAGGCAAAAAGCTTCAACAGCATGTCTCTTTTTTCAGCAATAATTGTATTTAATTAATCCAGAATAGTTAGTTAGTATATAGAAAGTAGTGAAATTGTGTGATATTATGTTATCAGGATTGATATGATTTGATGGGTTCCACATATTCTCCTGTAAGCCATTTACTGGAATGTTGATTGTTTATGCGATCTAAACTGTATTGTCTCTTTTTCAATGGATTAATTCAATAATCCCATTGCATTGTTTGTTGGTGAGGACTGGGCAAGGTCAGGTGTAAGGAATGCAAAGTGGAGGCAAGCACTGAGGGGCACAACAAGTGTGAATACTGTAATGAGGTCAGAAAGTGCAGGTAGTGGACCTAAACACTATCAAGATGGGTTGATTTATGAAAAAAAATATAAATAAGCCCAAGAATGGAACCAGAGCAGCGCACAAGGGCTTTGTGCAGGTGGGGATTATAGGCAGTCCCAGGTGTGGAGCACAGGAAGATCGAAGTGTGGAGTAGGGCATAGGCTAGCTGAATTGAGTTTAATGTTTGTGGATGCCCATATGTCTTCACATCACCATGCTGTAAATGGAGGTGCAGGTAATCTCCCTGCTATTTTAACCCTAGGGATACATGTTATATTTGCCTCAAAATTCAGCTCATAATAACAGTATTATCAAAGCCCTTCTTCTCCGTCTTGAGTTTCACATAATATAATTGATAAAGAATTGAATTAGAAGGTGACTAAAATAAATCCAGAAAGGAAAAAGCAGAGACATAATGTCAATAAGTAAAAAGAAAGTTGACAGACTCACTTCACTTGCCACTACGTAGACAACAGTCATAAATATATACACAAGAATCTTTATTATAAAACCCTCACTTATTATCATTTATGTATTGTTTCAGTGCAGTGAAAATGAGTCTGATCTTTTACACACACACACTTTTGATGAAATGTCATCAACCTGAAATGTTAACACTGTGGATCTCTGCATAGATGTCAGTCCAGTTAAGTATTCCCAACACTTTCTGTTTTTAATTCGGTATCCACACTATTTTGCTTTTGGATACATATCCCTGCTTGCCCAAGGGCCTGCTTGAACTGCTGCATTCCTAATAGTGGAGGCACTGCCACAATAGTGTTAGGTTGGGAATACTAGGAGATGACCCTGTGACAGTGAAGGAATGTTGATAAATATCCACTTGGAGGTGATGGTGTTTTCACAATATTGTTGCACTTGTCCTTCTTGGTGACAACGGTCAATTGTCAAAGCGACCTTACTTGTAGCCACAGTAAGCAAGTGGTGGCGGTGTAGGTGCTGAGACCAGTAACAGGGTCATTGATCTGACTTGAATGATGTGAAACTTCTCGAGTGTTGTGGCTGCATCCATCCAGTTGAATACTGCCTGTTGCATCTGTGGCTAATTTTAGAAGTTAATTATATGACACGTTCAGTGTACACGCTTACAGGTATATGTAAAACTGGTTTCAGTCAGCATTGCAGTTGGGACACTAAACTGGCTCCGCACACCCTTGAATCATGGTTCCCACATCTGGCCGTAATCCAGTGATCCCCTGCTGCAATGTGTATTTGGATGTTGAATGGGATTGGATCTAGTTGCCAATAACACACTCCAGTGATATCCTGCTCCAGCCTCCTGTATGAGGAGTTGGGTAAGGAGGTGCCCATGAGACTGTGACCCAGAAATAAGGCAGCACTTTCAGGAGAGGAGTGTCAAAACTTGGAGGGAAAATATGGAAAAAAAATGTTCCTTGGCTCATTTTAGTAAGATCTGCGTCTTATTTATCCCTTTAGTCATTTTGCACCGTTTGGCCAATGACCACGACCTTGATGCAATGTGGAAAATGTGAATTTTGGGGGTAATCACATTAAAAACGGGATTCCCACCAAAACAAACAGTATGCGTTACCAAAGCAGTAACTCCACCCAGGCTCGAGAGTTCGTTATCTCCTCATATTTTAACCATCGAATTAAATCACACAGGGAACGGTTGGATTGATTCATCTCTTTATGAATGAAGCTGTGTTGAGCCCCCATAGCTGTATCGCCTTTTTAAAGTATCCTGGGATTGTAATGTGAGAGTCTCTGTGTGGGGGGCTGGTCTCTGGAACAGTGGGTTAGTCACTCCCATCATATACATGCAGACTACTGGAGAGCGAAAAAACTTTCAGAAGAGAGTTTGAAAGTGCATGTGGGAGACAGATGGCTCCGACGAGGGGATCGGTTTTGTTGGCTACATCTTCAATGCTGCATCTCTTACTTATTCTACTGTCAAACATTGCATTAATCTCTGGAGGTGGGTGATTTAAATTCATCATTTAAACAGTTTTGTAGCTCTCCGGGAGGGTAGCATTTCTTTAAAGCAAACCTTTTGAGATGGAATTGGTCGTTTAGCGATGGTGAGGTTTGAAGTTCGGTTGTTGACACTTTACTTGCAGAGGTATTTGTGCTTGATTGCACATGTTACAAATATCTCTGGTTCCTTATAAGATCAGCGCAGTAATTATCTGTCTGTGAACTGCAACCTTTATTTACTATTTCCACAAGCAATACCGGTTAAATATTAACGATTTAGAGTAACGGCTGTCATCAGTCACTCCACCAGGAGTGTTCCTTGCCTCTCTCTTAAGGGGTAGTGCTGTCTGGGTTAGAGCAGAATTTATTGCAGTTAAATGTTAAATATATTCGCAGGTCCCTTTACTATGCTATCAACAAAATTAATTGGTTTGAAATATTCTCCAGGTCGGCTCCATCGGAATTTGAGAAAGATGATACGTGGAGAGTTAATTCATAATGTGGTTCCTGATGTATACAATTAAATATAGCGCTGCATTTATACAGTTATACCTGTATTTACTGTCCATTCTATAATTATGAGGCAGAGGCGATGGCGTAATGGTTTTGTCACTGGACCAGTAACCCAGGGACCCAGGATAATGCTCTGGGGACCTGGGTTCAAGTTTGAATTCAATAAGAAAAAACTGAAAGTCTAATGATGACCATGAAACCATTGTCGATTGTTGTAAAAACCCATCTGGTTCACTAATGGGAAGGAAATCTTACCTGGTCTGGCCTAGTTGTGACTCCAGACCCACAGCCATGTAGTTGACTCTGAAATGACCTAGCAAGCCACTCAGTTGTATCAAATCCTCAAAAAAGGAATGAGACTGGACGGACCACCCAGCATCAGTCTAGGTACCAAAAACCGCAATGGCAAACTCAGCCTGTCGACCCTGCAAAGTCCTCCTTAATAACATCTGGGGCCAGAGCCAAAATTGGGAGAGCTGTCTCACAGACTCGTCAAGCAACAGCCTGACATAGTCATCCTCACGAAATCATACCTTACAAATAATGTCCCAGACACCACCATCATCATAAAAACAGAATTACCTGGAAAAACTCAGCAGGTCTGGCAGCATCGGCGGAGAGGAAAAGAGTTGACATTTCGAGACCTCATGACCCTTCAACAGAACTAGTATAAATAAGAGTGAAAGGATCCGTTGAACGGGGAGAGGACTCCTGCCCAAAGAAGTGAGCCCGGAGACGAAGATGGTGGAAGAAGAGTTCAGCATCATGCCTAGCCCGAAATTCACTGAGGTGAGGGCGTAAGGGTATGAAACTAAGTCCTTTGCTGATCACTGAACGTTCAGCATCGGAGAGGGGAAGGTCAGGGGGTATAGTGAATACACGGCTGGGGCTGGGATTGGAAGATGGGGTGGGGACGGAGGGACAGGCAGGGGTGGAGGGTCCTAGATGGGTGTTGGTGTCGATGAGTTGTTGGAGCTTGCGTTCCTTAGCACTTGAGAGAAAGAGAAAAGGTTTCTTGTTGAGGCGTCGGATGAGACGAAGAATAAAATGAAACTGGGGGCACGCGCAGCTTTGAAAAAGGGTACGGCGGTGCTGCTGGAGGGAGAGGTCGAGTGTGTTCATATGGTGGCGCATGGCACTGAGTGGATCTCAGAATGTGATGGGGTTCTAGTTCTGTTGAAGAGTCATGAGGACTCGAAACGTCAACTCTTTTCCTCTCCGCCGATGCTGCCAGACCTGCTGAGTTTTTCCAGGTAATTCTGTTTTTGTTTTGGATTTCCAGCATCCGCAGTTTTTTTGTTTTTACCACCACCATCATCTCTGGATATGTCCTGTATCACTGACAGGACAGACCCAGCAGAGATGGCAGCACAGTGGTTTAGAGTTGGGAGGAAGTTGCCCTGGGAGTCCTCAGCATTGACAGCGGACTCCATGAAGTCTCTTGACCTCAGGTCCTGTTGATTACCATGTACTGCCCTCCCTCAGCTGATGAATCAGTGCTTCTCCATGTTGAGCAGCACTTGGAGGAAGTACTGAGGGTGGTGAGAGCGCAGAATGTACTCTGAGTGGGAGACTTCAATGTCCATCTTCGATGTCCAAGAGTACTGACTGAGCTGGCTGAGTCCTAAAGGACATAACTGATAGACTGGTTCTGTGGCAGGTGGTGATGGAACCAACAAGAGGGAAAAACATACTTGAACTCATCCTCACTAAGCTGCCTGCCGCAGATGCATCTGTCCATGACAGTATCGGTAGGAGTGACCACCGCACAGTCATTGTGGAGACGAAATCCTACCTCACATTGAGGATACCCTCCATCATGTTGTGTGCCACTACCACTGTGCTAAATGAGATAGATTTCGAACACATCTATCAACTTAAGACTGGGCATCAATGAGATGCTGTGGGCCATCAGCAACAGCAGAATTTTACTTGAACACAATCTGTGACCTCATGGCCTAGCATATTCCTCACTCCACCATTACCATCAAGCCAGGGGATCAACCCTGGTTCAATGAAGAGTGCAGGAGGGCATGCCAGGAGCAGTACCAGGCATACCTAAAAATGAGTTGTCAACCTGGTGAAGCTATAACACAGGACTACTTGCATGCCAAACAGTACAAGCAGCAAGTGATATTCAGAGCTAAGTGATCCCACAACTAATGGATCAGATCTAAGTTCTGCAGTCCTGCCGCACCCAGTCGTGAACAGTGGTGGACAATTAAACAACTCATTGGAGGAGGAGGCTGCACAAATAACCCCATCCTCAATGATGGGGGAGCCCAGCACATAAGTGTAAAAGATAAGGCTGAAGCATTTGTAACAATCTTCAGCCAGAAGTGCTGAGTGGATGATCCATCTCAGCCTCCTCCATAGGTCCCCAGCATCACAGATGCCAGTCTTCAGCTAATTCGATTCACTCAACGTGATATCAAAAAATGGCTGAAGGCACTGGATACTACAAAGATGAAAGGCTCTGACAATTTTCCAGCAATAGTACTGAAGACTTGTGCTCCAGAACTTGTTGCGCCCCTAGCCAAGCTGTTCCAGTACAGCTACAACATTGGCATCTACCCGGCTATGTGGAAAATTGCCTAGGTATATTCCGTACATAAAAAGCAGGATAGATCCGACCCAGCCAAATACTGCCCCATCAGTTTACTCTTGATCATCAGTAATGTAATGGAAGGGGTCATCAACAGTGCTATCAAGTGGCATTTGCTTAGCAATAACCTGCTCACTGATGCCCAGTTTGGGTTCCACCAGGGCCACTCAGCTCCTGACCTCATTACAGCCTTGGTTCAAACATGGATAAAAGAGCTGAACTCCCGAGGTGAGGCGAGAGTGACTGTTTTTGACATCAAAGCTGCATTTGATTGAGTGTGGCATCATGAAGCCCTAGCAAAACTGGAGTCAATGGGAATCAGGGGGGAAACTCTCCACTGATTGGAGTCATACTTAGCACAAAGGAAGATGGTTGTTGGAGGTCAGTCATCTCAGCTCCAGGACATCACTACAGGAGTTCCTCAGGGTAGTGTTCTCGGCCTAACCATCTTTAGCTGTTTCATCAATGACCTTCCTTCTATCATAAGGTCAGAAGTGGGAAGTTCAGCACCATTTGTGACTCCTCAGATACTGAAGCAGTGCATGTCCAAATACAGCTAGATCTGAACAACATCCAGGCTTGGGCTGACAAGTGACAAGTAACATTCATGCCACACAAGTGCCAGGCAATGACCATCTCCAACAAGAGAGAATCTAACCATTGCCCCTTGACATTCAATGGCATTACCATCACTGAATCCCCCACTATCAACATCCTGGGCGGTTACCATTCACCAGAAACTGAACTGGACTAGCCGTATAAATCCTGTGGCTACAAGAGCAGGTCTGAGGTGAGGAACCCTGGGACGGGTAACTCACCTTCTGACTCCCCAAAGTCTGTCCAGCATCTACAAGGCACAAGTCAGGAATGTGATGGAATACTCCCCACTTGCCTGGATGAGTGCAGCTTCTATAACACTCAAGAAGCTTGACACCGTCCAGGACACAGCAGCCGCTTGATTGGCACCACATCCACAAAATTTCCCTCCCCGCCACCACTGACGCACAGTAGCAGCAGCATGTACCATCTACAAGATGCACTGCAGGATTTCACCAAGGGTCCTTTGACAGCACCTTCCAAACCCACAACCACTACCATCTAGAAGGACAAGGGCAACAGATAGATGGGAACACTACCACCTGGAAGTTTTTCTCCAGGTCACTCACCATCTTGACTTGGAAATATATCGCTGTTCTTTCACTGTTGATGGGTCAAAATCCTGGAACTCCCTTCTGAACTACACTTTGGGTGTACCTACACCACATGGACTGCAGCGGTTCAAGAAGCCAGTTCACCACCACCTTCTCAAGGGCAACTAGGGATGGGCAATAAATGCTGGCCTAACCAGCAAAGCCCACACCCCATTAATTAATTTAAAAAAAGCACAGAAGTTTGCAGCATAGAGAAAGGTTCATGGTATTCGTGTCCTATTGTTATTACAGAGGTTATAGGTACAAATCTGTTGGCTACATCACAACACTGAAGTTCTTTCAATCACTGGAGGAACTTTAACCTTGGTAAGCTGAGCCCGTACAATAAGGGCTACATTGCTCTCACTTAGTTTTGATAATGAGGTTTCAGTGTAAGAAGTAGATGGTGTTTGACCTGAATTCACTTGATCTGGATAAGTGGGATTTGTGCCTTGTCATTGCGAGTAGACATAAGTACTATGCTACTGTAGGCGGTACAGTAGCATAGTAATTATGTAACTGGACTAATAATCCAGAGTTAAAAACAGAAAATGCCTAAAATGGTTAGCAGGTCAGGGAGCATCTGTGGAGAGAGAAACAACTGAGTTAATATTTTAGGTCGATGACCCTTCCTCATCCAGAGGCCTAGACTAAGTGATCTTGAGACATGAGCTCAAATCCCACCACAGTAGTTGGGGAATTTAAATTCAGTTAGTTAAATAAACTGGAATGAAAAGCCAATATCAGTAATGGTGACCATGAAACTACTAGACTGCTGTAAAAACCCTCTGGTTCACTAATGTCCTTTAGAGAAGGAAATCTGCTGTCCTTACTTGGTCTGGCCTTTGTGGTTAACTGTTAACTGCCCTCTGAAATGGCCCAGCAAGCCACTCAGTTGTCAAGGAGGCTGCTCACCAATTAATTGCACTAGGGAAATTAGGTATAAATGCTGGCCTTGACAGCAACCTGCATATTCCATGAATCAATAAAAGCAAATATATGGTTGAGAAAATCTTCTTCACTACAATTGTACAATTGATCCCCATTAGGAATGACAGTAAGTGGGAACTTCATCACCAGAAAATCCAACTAACCACACAGTGGCATCAGTTCAATAAGACTGCGGATGGTAAGGGTGAATCTAGGTGTGGTAGCTTAGCCATGAGTTGGAATGACTCATGTGCATGGGGTGTGCATGATCTACGGTTGGAGTGACTCATGAGAGGTGTGCGTATGGCTCTGAGATTCATTGAACCAAAATCAGAGACACTACATGTGATGTAGAAGGTGTTGTTATCAAATAAAATATTCAATTTTAGAAAATACAGTAATGTAATTTTTTTGTGATTTATGCACTGGATAACCCTTTCACCTCAGATCTTACCCCTGGGCTGGGATTTGAAGTTCAGACCCTAGGTGCAATGTCTAAAATGATGTATTGTTGGGACTGGGCAAAGTTGTTATATTACTTTTGTGACAGGAGACCTTCTGTGTGCAAGTACTTCTGCTAAACTTCCTTTCCATAAATAGACCTGATTCTAAGAGTGTTCACAGACTAAACCACTCATAATTGTTGCTATTAACTGACATCGGGGGTAATGTTTAATATTACTGAAGTAATCGCATGCAAATAGATTTGTAACAACATGGTTGGATGTTAAGTAATGGAGCTACTATGCAGTCTTCAAACTCTTCATTCTTTATGACTTTGGAACCATATAAAGTAGAAAGTCAGCCCAGATGTTGGCTCATGCTTTAGAAATAATAACCTTAATGGAGGCAAACTTTCAGAGAAATTGGTTGTTGGCCAAGACAAACACTACAGCCAGTTTACCATTCTAACTGAAAGTTACAAACTCTCTAAAAAATACCCGACAATCTGTTAATATTCACATGGTCTTATTTGTGTTTTTAAAATTTTAAGACGGGGAATGTGTAGACTGAGTACAGACCCAAAATGTAATCAGTGAAGGTAATAAACAACTGCACACAATCATTTGTGATATATCTGCAGCAGAGGAATGGTCAGCAGAGGCACTTGGCGGAATTATGGCCAAAACATTGGATAGCATAGGACCTGATTATAAGGCAATAAAAACAAATACTGAAAGATCCGGTGCAGCATACAAGCATACAGTCTGTGCTAGATGGATGCCACATACCATGTGGGTTAGAGTGCCTTGTAGCTACCCAGGGTCTCTGCCTGAAACAGTTGTTAGGCTCATTGCCTATGCAAATTGAGAGCCTTATGTCCCTTTCTGGCTCCTTTCTGAAGTTTGTTCACACCTGACCACAGCATGGACTATTGATGCTGTGCTCTGTTTTATCAGATGCACTGTAGTCAAACCTTTAAAATTGTTTACTGAACTCTATATGCAACAAATAGTGCTTCTTTGTTAAAACTTTAAGTTGTTGCTGGTCACTGCTCATTCTGTGCCCTCCTCCCCTCTGCACTCACGCTTGTTATAGTTCTGGCACCTGCGTCTTTCACCTCCCTTGCTATCGTACTGGGAAATCTGATTAAGTAATTGGGAAGCTCAGATTTATCTCTCTGAAGCTGGTCTGCTTCCCTCAATGCTCCACCACTCTTTCAGCCAGCTTGGTCCTTCCTCCTAGAATTCTCTCCCCAAATTCTTCCCACCTTAACTCCTCCCTCCCTGCTTTTGTAAATGTTCTCAACATTTTTCTCTTCTGCTTTCTATGGTCCAATCCCAAATCCATCTGCCTATTCTTCCCTCCCAATTGGTGTTTCATTAAAATCATCCTTTGCACTCCAACATAAGGAATACAAGTTTAGGCTTTTGGACCATGGGGCCCTGTGCAATACACCTGAATAGGAATAAGTACACACAAGGCAACTTCATGTACATTGTACCATCAGCTTTGTATCTAGTTATTTGTTTCTGTATCAGTACTTCAGCACAGCTAATAAACACAACCAATAGAGGATAGAGCAATTAGCCTGAAAACAGCAGAATTTCATTTCACAAAGTCTTCTACAAAATTTATTCTAACAATTTACTCAAGGTAAATATCTTAATTAAAAATTAACATTCAATGGTACTAAAGTTATTCTAAATTTTTCAGATTTAGGTGTAATCTCAAGTTGGTTATATGAGGAAATAGTGATAATAGCATCCCCTTTGTTCTTTAATCTTCTTTCTACATAATTACAGAAGGTAGTTTCTTTTCTATAAGTAATTGACAGTGTTTTGTCTTGAATTAGGGCTAATAGGCAATAGACTCAATGACAATGACTCAGCTGGATACTTTCTTGCTGAAATTAATCTTTTACAGAAGTTTCCCAGAAGAATTTTCTTCATCTTATACAGAGAAATGTATTTTAAAAAAAAATCTTTGAGAACATGAAACACTTTTTATAAGTTCTATTTATTGGACTTGCTCCCACTTAGTGTTATATTAGGCATGTTTTAGGAACAGTATGCCTCACGTTTAACTCACATCCCATTACTGGATTGAGTCATATCTCTCGTGTGCTCGGCAATTTCTCATGATACCTGTAATCTTCCTTCCATCTGTAATTTTCAAACATCTTTGATGCTGGTAAGATTAATTTTGTATTAGTGGCAAAATATAACTAAAGAGACTGATAGCTTATAAGTTTGGCATCAATGTTCTGGCAAAATGTCTAGAACAACATGTTCTGAGCTTCTAAAGTTTCTCAAATGCGCTTTTTAAAATTCTAAAGGGGAATGCTTCTAGTGAGAGGTCTCCACTTGGCTGGATGATAATTTCTAGCAATGGGTTTCCTGACTCATTGACTGCTGAAGGTAAAAGAAGAGAAATTAGTTTAATTTGAGCTTGGAATCAAAAGGGCCCAATGATTAAATTCTCCAAAAGTAAAGGTTAAATTTAACATGAACAATGTTTGATTGACAATCTGAACTGAGTAGAACATGATGGTTCCTGAGTTACTGGGCCCATGGTACTGCCAAGCTGAGAATGAATAATATAGGATTAGTGAGCTCTACTACATTTGTCCTTTGAGAGGGGGCAGCAATGAGAATTTTTGCCAAATCTTTCTTCAGGAGATTAATGGTTTCTGTAGAAAGCAGAAAGAATAGGATTATAAATGATCTATTGAAGAAACAGGTTTAATTGGGATTTTCATTCCATGCCATCTTAGATTCTTAAAGCAATACGAGCATGGAAACGCATTCCTTCACAAAAAGCTAAGATTTTCTGCCCAACCCTAGAATGTTGTCAGATTTTCATACCCTTAGGACTGGAGATTAGATTAATTTTTGTTTACAATTTCTCCTGGCCAGGAGATATAAGAAGTTGTCTTCTGTTATGTAGAAAATGGTATGCACTGGCAATTTCTTTTCAACTTGAGTCAAATATCAACATTCCTGAATTTGGAATTGTGCCTTCCATTTCAGTCTTGCTCTGCCAGATTGGCTGCATATCCCTAGTATAAATTTTGGCTTCATCTATACCTAATTGTGTTGAATGTTAACTCTTTGTGACCATTCTGTGAAAGCCTTCCATGATCACTGGGTGATCAAGGACACTGTCTGCATGGTACAACGCTGTTCAGCCTCTTAAACACTTTCCTTCTCCAGTTTCATATATACCCTTTCATTCTGTTTTAAATTGTATGAGTTAAACCAAGGCCCATTTCCTTTCTTTGATGGTTTTCCTTACAGCAGAAACTTAACATACATTTTTAAGATTGGGTGAACAGTCCAGTTCTAAAATAGAACTTTTTGTATAGCTCTAGAGTTAGTTATAATTGAACACTGAATTATACTGATGAATGTTACTCTTTCTGTTCTTCACCACTTGTAGGAAGTGAATGTTTATGTGATTGAGAGATAGGCGTTTGGGAATATTTGGTAAAGAATTGAGTGTTGCAATGGGCAAAGAGAGCAGGAAATCACTCAGTGACATTTTTGGAGCAACTTGTGGGTTTATTGTGTAGTACTAGATGGTGGTAGTGTGTTACAAATCACTCAGGGAGTCTGAGTTGCTGTGGCAACATGCACTTTTACATGCACATTGTAGCCTAGAGCTATGGATAATGATGGTAGAGGCTCCAACTTTCTTTCCAACACATGGCTGACCAGGAATTTCTGTTCTTGCTGCCTGCCATTGGTGTCTGTTGGATGCATTTGCAGGTTGATAATCAACCTATTTGGCCATGGTATGAACTCGTTTTCCTTGGTCATCAAGTCCTGGGGTGGGACTTATACATGGAGCTTCTGGCTCAGATGCAGTGATGCTGTGCATTGTACCACAAGACCTCCCAATGGAGTATCAGGTATTTTCTTTTGTTCAGATTCAATGTTCATAGGGATAGATCTTGACTTTTTTGCGTCAGTGTAAAGCACATTATAGCAAGTCGGTAATGCATTTTACATCTCTCCCAATTTTTATTTTCATTAACTTTAAAACAGGCTGCTAACTTGCACTGTCAACATCTATCCGGTAATCTTTTGCTGACGAGAGTCCATAAAATAAACTTTGTGTGTCCCCTGTAGAAGAATTGCAATGATATAATTGACATAATTCATTACATCTCTATTAATTATGGATAACTTGACTTCATTTCCTGGGTAATAATTTCTATTAATTGATGTTGAAGTCGAATGAGTCATGTTATAGTAAATATGTTTCCTTTTCCAGTTTCTCCCCATCTCTCCTGAAGGTGAGATATTTAACTAGGATACAGTTTCACTGGCTACTGGACACTGAATGTTTTCTTCACACCAGCAAATACAGTGAGCATTGGCAGAATGGTTGACAATCAAGGCTAATCTGTCCTCACCCCATGTTTACCAACCCTCACATTCCACCAGACGTCATGTGAATTTTTTCAAATGAGGGAATCAAGACTAATAAAGGGGCTTAGGGACTTAGTATGAAACCAGAATTAATCATTTCTGCTGAAATAAAGTATGTACAAGACTAGCAATTGGAACTTGGGAGTCTTTCAACCACCATTTACACCCTTGCCAACAAAAAAGACAGAAATGATAAACAATAGCAAGTAACATTAAACTTAATACCATAAAGGATAAAATACAGTGTGCAGTTTGTTCCAAGTCAAAAGTACATCTTGCTATTGATTAATAGCTCAAGTTAGACTCTTGGATGATATCTCAACCTCTTGCTTTTTGCTGTCAGTTAATCTATTGTAAATGTGCAGCATCTATAAAATTAAAAGGGGATAACTTATGACTTCAGGATATCTCAAAGCTGCTTTACTGCAGATAACAGCACACCTCACAATATCTTGAAAGGGTGAAATTTGTGTCTGCACTTGGTGCAAAGTGCAGTTTGCTGTGGAACTGCCAAAATCTTCACAATCAATTAAAAAGCAATTCCCACAAACAGCAATTGGAATGAATTACAAAAATCCAATATTTTGGCAGTTTTAGCTGAGGGAGGAACGTTGATCAGGAGAACACCCTATTCTCCTTTGAGTATTGTATTGCTATGGAATTTCTTACGTCCATTTGAACTACCAGAACAAACAACTTAATGTCTCATCTGCAAGCTATCACCCCTAACTTTGGCAAGACTCAACTGGCCAATATTTATTCCACAACCAACATTTATCCCTGAATCAACCATCAAAAGAAATAGATAATCTGGTCATAGGTTTTTGTTTGTTGGAGCTTACTATGCACAATTGGCAATCATGTTTCCTACATTACAACAGTGACTACACTTCAAAAAGTAATTTATTGGTGGTAAAGCGCTTTGGGATGTCCTGAGGATGTGAAAGGCACGTTTTAAATACAAGTCTTTTCTTTTTCCTTTCTTTATTGCACTGAAATGTTGGTCGGCCTAGAACATATACTCACGTCCTGAAACACATTTAATATATACTGACACCGTAGACCCCAGTAATCCAGTACATAATATTACATAACCTTTGTATATGGCTCTTGCATATCTTTTAACTGTTAACTTTTAAAAATTTGTTCTCAGGATGTGGGTGTTGCTGGCTAGGCCAGCATTTATTGCTTATCCTTAATTGCCCTTGAGAAGGCGATGGGGATCCACCTTCTTGAACCGCAGCAGTTCATGTATTGTAGGAACACCCACAGTGCTGTTAGGAAGAGAGTCCCAGGATTTTGACCCAGTGACAGTGAAGGAATGGCGATATAGTTCCAAGTCAGGATGGTATTTGACTTGGAGGGGAATTTGCAGGTGGTGCCCTTGTCCTTCTAGGTGGTAGAGGTCCTGGGTTTGGAAGGTGCTGTCAAAGGTTCTGACTGAATTGTAATGCCTTGACATGAAAGAGCTGTGAAAAGTATGCACCACTTTCAAGCTGACAAAATAAGCTATTTTGGCAGTTCTACAGCAAACTTCACTCTGCACCAAGTGCAGACACAAATTTCACCCTTTCAAGATATTGTAAACTGAGGTGTGCTATTATCTGCAGTAAAGCAACAGACTATTTTCTAACCGATAAGTAGTAGTGTTACACAGTACAGATTCAGGCAGAAGTTGGTAGAAGCAGCCCCCTGTGGGGTTTCACCAGCTGCAATGTGGGCATAAACTTTTAAAAGCAGGGCTACATGTTTTGTTTTATTTCTGTTGTAGTAGTACCTGAGGTATACAGCAAATACAATTTTACTCTCACTGCTACAATGTGTCTCAGTTCCTACGTCAGATTGGCACCTACCACTGGATCCTTGTGACACTTTTTTTTTCCCATAGTGTCCATCTTTGTGGACCTCTGGGAGAAATTGCCAATTTGTGAGTAGGAATTGGACTGAGACTACACAAACTCACTTGGGAAGTTTACAGTCAAAAGGTGAGGGAGATTTTCATGCTATCAGTCTGGGCTGGAACTGAACATGGATCCCAGAGAAAAAAGGACAGTCAATCATCCAGTCCTTGCATCCTGTTAAAAAATTAGGTTTAAAAACTGAATAAAATGAGTAATTCCAGTAGAAGGTTAGATTAGAATTGGATGATCCAATGGTTAGTTTACATACTTTTCCACTCTTCCAGCTCAGAACTAGCTCAAATGTCACGACTATAACATATTGTAAATTAGACATGAAACAATTTTACTATAAATTAAATCATAAATCTACCTTCAGAGGAACAAAGAGTATGAATTAATTTGTATTTTAAGGGAAGCATCAACATCCTTACATGAATTGGAAATGGCATATCAATAGTATTTATTATCTTGACCTTTAGGAATCTGTGCACCACAGTGACCAAGCCCAGTTTTTCTTGGAGTTTTCTTTCTTTACATCTTTTAACAGAAATGTATTTAAGGCATACATTATAAAACCAAATCCTGTTTGACTAAACTCATGGAAACCAAATTATCTGTTAGTCATCCTTTCCAACTTTTAATGAAAGGCCGAGGCTGTTTCACTATGTCACAACTATCTGACCAGCATATTCCTCAGTTCACTCTACACAGCTAAAAATACATGGGAAAGAATAAACTTTCCACTAATAAAGATCCTGAGAGCTTACAGTACACCAAATACACAGGGATTGCCAGCCTGTGTGATTGCACAGGATGCATTGGGATTGTCTGTCCGCGGAATTCCATGAGAAGCATTGGGATTGTCTCTCTGTGGTTACAATGCATCCAGTAACAGATGGGTACCATGTGTCAATGCCACTAATTGACAATCTGATTCAGGGCAGAAACTTGGTGTCTACTGTTATCTGTGATTAAGAATAAATTAGCCTGTGAACCTGATTGTGTCAGACAGAGTGTGAATGTATCTGTTAATATGTGAGACTATTTCTGTGCTTAAGTGGAATTGGGACAGAGTACATACACCAATAGTTGTGACAGTCTATGAGTGAATGTCAGTGATAATGGGTGCATTCATCAGTGAATGTGAGACTGAGTATATGCATCATTGAGGGAGTTTTAACTTCCAAGGAAGGGTGGGTAGGGGATAGGAAAGAAGGTAAAAATTGTCTAATTCACAAACCAGACCCCAACCCACCTCCAACCTGCCCACAAAAAATTTCACAGGGGAAGGTCAGGAAGTGGGTGACAAATTGCTCTCAAAAGGCAGGTTGATCACTAAAATCTTTTCAGGAAGCTGTGCGCTTCCATTTAAAATTATTTTTTAATTTTAACAAATAGAAGCCAAAAGCCTAGGGAATCTGGGCAGGTAAAAGGAGGTGAGAAGGGCTGAATCCATGAGGTAACCACCTTTTATTGTATTACTTCTGGGCCAGGAGAAACATTTGCCATTTACACACCCATTCGGCAAGTTTATTAATGATTTTTAATGATGCAGTTATGGTGGACATTGGCTCAAGTACCTGCCCATTCTGGTACCAGGTACCTTGGCAAATCTGCAGTCACTGAACATGATGTTTCAATAAGAACTTGCATTTAGCCATTGCTTTACAATAAACAGAGCAAGACATAGTGGACTATGTTGAGTTACAGTTGGTTGTTGAGCGATGAAGAAGTTCTCCACTCTTTAGAATAACGTTACTTTCTTCACAGCTTCCTGCCTTTCCTTTATTATAACCATCTGTATCGGCAGGACCTTTTCTGTTCAGGGACTCCAGTCCCTGTGCTGCTGTAAAATAAGCGCGAGGGTGGCATGATGCACACTTTCCTTGCATCTGTAACTAATTAGTCCAGCTTTCCAGTAGTGACTGTTAGTAGCTTAACTGGCAGGAAGAAAGATTCTTTGTGCTGTGTGTGACAAAATTGGATATCTGTTACAAAGATCCAGCTTACAGTTTGTTTAATATATCAGCCAGAAGAAATTTCCTATCCCGTGAGAAAGGTGTCAAATGTGTCCATTGTAAGATTCCTCCAGGGCTAAATTTCAATTTTATGCATGAAATAAATATATTTGACATTTTAAGAAATGTATTTTCTATGTGCTGTTAATAGTGATAATAGGTTGAAAAAATAACCTGCATTCAACTTGAACGCACAAATATTAACTTCAAGGAAGAAGGAAAAAGCACACATTAAGCCAGATAAATATCTAACAAAGTGACCAGCAAAAAACCCTAGCTATTGGTTCTGACCAGGAGAGACCAATTTCCTCTCTAAAGCTCTGCATAAAGTCCCAGCTTTCTCCTGATGATGATTATCTAACCACATAATTTGCAGTTTCTTGTTTTCTATATGTATATTTGACCAAATAACTTCAGTTCTCCATGTTACCTAAAAGCTAGTAATCCCAAATTTTTATTTACTGCTAGTGCGTTTGATACTGCAAATCAGAAGTCAGGGCCTTGAACATGGTGTTAGTACAGAATAGGAAGTCTCTTCATTACTAGCATAACAGAGATATTTTAAAATTAATAATTTATAAACAGGATGTTTAAGATGCATGTTCACTTTGTTTTTCTGATGTCCTGTAAGCCTCATTTGGGTCAGCAAGTCTCTATCCAAACAGATGGATTTAGAGTGCAATTTTATTAGTTTGGGAATAGAAGAGGGGGATGCATTTGATTATTCAGAAATATGAAGTTGGAGGAGTGCTCCCGTGGGGTGAATAAGAAACTAACTTCCCACATTCAGAGTTATGCAGGCAGCTATTAAGGGAAAGATAACAGTGGGACCATAATAGAAGTGCCCTGTTGTACTCCTCAAACCTGACACTTATTCTTTAAGGAAATGACTGACCTCGGCACACCAACTTGATTACATTTAAAGTGAACTTACCAATTACTCAGAAGCAGGGCATTTATTAATTAATTTTCTAATGGCAAATAGATTACTATTTTTTTCTTCCCCATGTGTTTAAATTTATATAAATAAAAATTTATCAAATACGCTTCCTGAAATGGTTTTTAGAAGGGTATTTTAATTCTGCTGAACTCAGCCTGTTAGAAAGTAATTGTAAGCAGGAAACATTAAAAATCAAGAGCAGGTTTGCACTGATTATCTGCCAATTTTCAAAGTGATTCAGAGGATGAGCATATTCCATGAGGTACAGTTGCCTGGTTGAAATGTAAGACAGAATTAGATTAACAATATTGTTTATAAATATTAATTAATGGGATCTGTGAGATGAGCTTTGCTGTTGTTAATCCTTGAATACTGGCCCCTTGGTGAAGTTCCAATTTTGCTCATTATATTACTTTTCTCCTTGTTTGCCCCATCTCTGCTCAAAGTGCTAATTCTTTCTGCGATACAGCTCTACGGATAGTAGAAACACTTTGGTACATTACCAAGTGACCATTCTTCTGTACAGATCACCACCACACTGAGGGATACATGTACTTACTAAGTCACCTGGGATGGGAGGTTATTTTCTGTGTTAAATATAAATTATTCCAGTGAGCACATATTAAATTTCCAGCCTCGGTGCCATATAGAGATAGTGACTAAGTTCTGGTGGAATGTGCACACTGTCAATTGAAGTTGTCTTGTTTCAGAGTTAAGGTTGACTGGTATTCTTTGTGTTTCTTCAACATATTTTGTTCTGTTCCTCTCCAGCTGCATTTTTCCAACAGGTCTAATATTCTCTGGGTTATCACCAAAACCACTGCTTGCCACATATCCAGTGCTTGCATTAAATCCTTGTTAGCATTATGCAGCATTTGACTCTAAATATACTGACTTAAAAAGGAATTGACTGTCATGAGATGCTTACACATGGCAACAGCTATTGTACTCCAAAGCTAATAAAGATGTTTGATGTTATAAGATGCCATATAAAAATTCCTTCTCCAATGGTGTCTTTCTGCTGCAGATATTGTTACTGAATGGATATATGGATATTTGTTTGCATTCTCTTAGTGTTGCTATTAGTGGTTTTGATGATAGGAGTACTCAGCTGTAGACTGGGGCCAGTAGACAGATTTCAGAGCATCATAAGGTCTCTTTCAGTCTTTGCAGTCTGGAGCATATCGCTCAATATTGAGCTATACAGGCCAGCACAGCACTGTGTGGTCTGATATTGCACAAAGAGACCAGAAAGATCCTAAATTCAATCTCCGATCTCTGTTGAACAAATACATTTCACCAGGGTGTTGATTGGTCTCAGAGGTTTGCACGCTTTCTCCTTATCTCTGACATTTTTTCTTTCAAAACGCTTCACAGCCTCACCCCACCCTTTTGGGTTGTCTTCTCTAGCTGTATACATCAGAATGTACCCTTTGTTCTTCCACTCTGGATTCTTGTTGTTTTCCATACCACTATCAGTGGTCAGTTTTTGAACTAGGATGTGTGGCCTCTGGAATTGTCTTCCACTTGGTCTTGTTCCCTTTATCACTACCTAAAAAGGCCTCATAAAAATCTTCCAACCCAATCCCCCTAAGTTACTTAGTTTCTAGTCAGCACCTGTTGTTCTTGTCAAGCAACATGAGTAATACTTTTAAGTAAGAAGAACATATAACTCATACTATGTATAGAGGATCAGCCATGAACATATTGAATGGCAGAGCAGGCTCAAAGGGCCCAATTACCTATTCCTGCTCCTATTTTTCTATGTTGCTATGTAAGCTGTTGGATAGCAAGACTTTAGGACAACATCACAACTAACCACAAATGAGTCTCACATGCAAAACAATTATCAAGTAAAATGTTTCCATAAGAATTTCATAGATGAAGGTCAGAATAATCAATTAAACAATTGTAGAACACGTTAAAATTTCAGTTTGAAAGAATACACTGAATATAAAAACAGACTTTGCAGCCTAATAATGGAAACAGATGAATATTGTGGAAATACTGATATTGGCAACAGGTCAAGAGAGTTTCAGTGGATGGGTTAATTTAAAAAGGTTTGTGATAGGGGAAAATAATTAGCATAAGGTGTTAGTAATAAGTTTTTCACTTCTGGGTTCAAATCTGATCCAGACTGATGGATTGAAAATCTTTAAGGATCCTTTGTTAATTGGGTTTTTGTAGTCTCAAGTTCACTCTTGCTGGATATGGACCAATACTCAAGCTCTGTCTTATTCAGCTTTTACCAACACAGAATTAGCAGTCTCTTTCAGAGAGGCCACAGGATGCTGCTTCCATTCCACAGCACTAACACATTACAGGTGGCTCTGAATAACCTAGAAATACAGTCTATTCTAGAAGCCTTCAGGTCTACTTCTTTTCATTAACCCCAGAGTTACAATCCTGAATGAAAGAACGTAAAGGACAAAGACATTATATCGGCCTAGATGTTGTGGTCAGCACTGTTTCAAAGCCTTGGTATTTGTGAACAAAAGAAAAATTAACCAGGATTTGTTCCCCATTGCTATCCAGTGACCCCTGTTGGAAAGTGTGCATGTTTGGATATTATGGGCAGAGTCTTTACATCATTGGGTGGGCGGGCCCAGGAACGGCTACGCAATGGACCGCCGCCCATGATTGGGCCCCGACCGCAATTTCATGCTGGCTGGCAAATTAATGGCCAACCAGTGTGAATCACGCTGAAACGCTCAGCGCTGTCTGGGGGGTGGGGGAGGAGGGCGGGCATGGAAGTCAGCGCATGTGCACAGGTGTGCTCAGTGAAAGCTCGCTGAAGGCACAGAGCTGCCTCAGAGAGCTGAAGATTTTTTCACATTATAAATGAAGAGTTGAAAAATAATAAAAACATGTCCTCACAAATGACTCTCACCAAAAATGCAAAGGCCTATTCGCCCACCTGCCAACTGAACAGCAAAAAATTCCAAATAATTAATTAATTAAGAGCCTTAATAGGTCTCTTAATTGTTGGCAAGTGCGCTGCCACCTCTCGTGCCTGCCCACTGAGCAAAATATCTCGAGAGTGTGCGATGACGTTGGGATGCTTGCCCAAAGTCATCGTGCACTATTTTACTCCCATTCGGGTTGGGCATGCACCCACCAACAAGGGAAATATTCTTCCCTATGTAGACTAGAATTGGGAGAACCTTCATGGTAAAATAGCTGGCCAAATCTAAATACTTAGGTTGATAATGTGTGAAGAATGGCAATTCAATGGAGTTATGTGAAAAGATGCTCAACATCATGGTACTTCAGCCAGGGGAGAAAAGGGAAGCACATTAGGGGAATCGGAGCCAGACCAACAGTGAAACGACCGTGTAATAAAAAGTGTTAATGCTACTGATACCATTTGTTGATATTCCTGTCATTGTTGAATACAGTGTAAGGGCAAAATACGTTGAAAGCTGCAGATTCTAGTTAAGCAACTAAAATGTCAAATGCTCACCCTAGAACTAAATGTACATCTGAAAAAATTGCCCTTGTAGTATTTGAAAAAGACACTGTTTGTGATTATTGTTTGATGTACATTTGCTTCTGAAAGCATGCATGCTCTGTGAAGTCTTTCAGTAGATTGGTCCTACAGCTGCAAGCAGAGTTCCTTTGAGTAAATCATAATCACTTGCTATAAAGCACAGAACTATTGGGCTAGTCAGTGCCTGCTATCCTCAAGTAAGGCTTTGTGATGATGTTGGATCATATTTTAATGGCACTGCTGCCCAACAACCTATTTCAGCCTTTTAGACATTCTGTCAGAGAAACAAATAATCTGGGGGGAAACTAGCTACTCAGGAAATAGTGAGTCATTCTATTGGGCCCATCATAAAACAGCACTTGTACTCGCTCACTACTTCTGCTCTGCACAAACTGATGAATAGCAGACTGCAGCCAAATCACCGAGATTTTTTCCATGCAAAAGAATGGAGCCTTTTTAGCAACTTAGATTATAGATATTCTGGAAAAAGAGTGCACACACCCTCTTTCTTCCTCTCCCCAGCCACCCACGCTGTATCTTACTCACACATATTCACCTCTTTACCCAATCACTCGTATTCTCAGTTGCACTTTTTTTCTCAAACTTGCTTACAATGTCATGATGTGATTTTCTCCACCTTGGGCACTGTTGCTAATTTTGTCTTATCCGTGTAGGAGAGAGAGAGAGAACTTGTATTTTTGTAGCATATTTTGCAACTTCAGGACATCTCAAAGTGCTTTGCAGCACTTAACAGCACATAACAGTGTTATTTAGGTGCTCCTATATAGAAATTCCCAAGTTTGATCTGCAGCTTGTGCAGTGTTCACTGATCAGGGTCATAATAGGGATGCTGCAATTGAACCTGGCATTAAGGGACCAGGGAGTGGCAATGGGGAGGCAGTGGCTTAGTGGTACTGCCACTGGATTAATAATCAAGAGACATCCCCAGGGGATCCAGATTCAAATCCCACGATGACAGATGGTGAAATTTGAATTCAATAAAAAACTACAATTAAAAGTCTAATGATGACAAAGAAACCATTGAGGGAGATTGGCAAGAAGAAAATGTATCTATTTTGTGCTACTTTCTTTGCGTTCATGTAGACTTATATTTTATTGTTTGTTGCAGTATCTTTCTTTGGAGAGAGTTACATGGAAGTGAGGGAGCTTGGGGCTTTTACCTCCAGCAGGCTCTCCATGAAGTTCCTGACCAGTAGACAAAATGGGCTTCTTTTCCTGGCTTCAGGTCATAGTGACTACCTGCTGATGGAGTTGTATGCTGGAGCATTGCAGGTACAGTATTATGTGAGATAATTTGTATTTATACTAATTGTGAGATAGAGCCATAATAATGATACTCATGGTCACTTAGATGGGCAACTGTCAGTGTGAATAGTTTTTCACACTGAGTGAAATGTCTCAAAATAATTATCATAATTGGATTAACAGAGAAGAAATCCTTGGTTAGTGCTTTCAATGCACAGACTTATCTCACTTTCCTGCCACATAAATGAGCCATTTGAGTGCCACTTGTATTCCAACCAGCTATGCTAACTTGTTTTATGGGTTTAGTTCATGTACATCCCAGAATGGCTCCATGCACTTATGTTGGAGTCTACACTTCAGACTGACTTAGAACAGTGTAGTCTGGAAAATAGTGATGCATTCAACCACAAATAAATTCCCTGACTTGGGTATTTCCAGAGTCAACAGTTTAAAGTGCTGATTCTTGCAGAAGTGCATGAAGCTAGTCTAGCACCAAGAGTTTCCTCGGGTTTTCTCACACACTTTGGCAATGTTCAACAGAATCTTCATTTACACACATAAACAAAATCTGCTTCAAAGTTACAGTGACAAAGCAGGAGAAGCCATGAGGAAATTCTGGGTACAGGATTTTTAAGGATTGACTGCATGACAAAAGAAAACAAGAAATATAATTTGGCTTGTTGAGTTTGTTTATTCCACAGCCATATATGGCATGAGCAATTATGGATCATATCCAAATCAATTTAATCTCCTGAAAAGAATTTATCCCACCCCCAAAAATAAATTGGCCAAAATTCAAGGTTATCTATCTAACTTCACGTCCTGACCATCTGCTGTTCCTTAATCCATCTACTTAATTGGTCCAGATTCCTTTTGCCTTTAAACTTTCCATTTTCTGTACACACAAGTCAAGCTGGTATGTAGTAAGTGTTGCATCAGATGATGGATTCAAATGTATAATGCAATAATGCTTATTTCACGGAATTTTGTGCATTGAGCCGTATTTCTCATTGCTGTGAGGTCCACACACTCATTAGTGTAAAGCTCCACTATGCATGTAGCCTGTCCTTCCTCTGTCAGTCAGACTGATCACAATGGGGTTGATAATAGGGTTAAAAACAAAAAAACTGCGGATGCTGGAAATCCAAAACAAAAACAGAATTACCTGGAAAAACTCAGCAAATACCTGCAAAAGACCTGCTGAGTTCTTCCAGGTAATTCTGTTTTTGTTTTGATAATAGGGTCTTCTCTTCAATGGCCAATGCTATTTAAGCATTGCACACACCTATAGTGCAGTAAGCTGGCCTTGCTTTATAAAATGGCACTACGTGCTGAGGGATGCACTAAATTTTGGGGCAGCCGCTGCATAGGCACTATCTAAGGCCTTTCAGCCATGGTGCACCGAGAGGCTGGAAATTGTCTGGAACCCCTTGGACTATATGCCTCATATTGAACGTATATTGCAAATATTACATGCACCTCAGAATGCAACATGATCCATGTAGAAATTTCAATATCATTGCACTTACAGTAATGCCCATTTTGGAATGGTTTTTAATGTTGTTTTAGATATTTTATGAATAAAGTATATTTTTGCAAAAATAAAATGTGGGCAGCTTAATGGGGAACTGGCTCTAAATAGTGGCAAGCTATCAAATTCTGGGTTATGGCATTAAGAAGCTATTTTTAAGTGGAATTTTTGCAAACCAAATGGGTAATCAAGAACAAAGAAACACCAAAATACCTGCAAATAAACACAGCAGCTATTGACAGCAAGGTAATCCCTTTTAAGTTAATGAACAGAAACATGGGAAGGAGCTTCCTATGCAGCACGATTCCATTCAGGGACTATGTCTGGATCATTGTGCAGATACCTCAAATGCACTAATGGATGCTTTCCCCAATTAACTTGAAAATGTTATAATGAGCCTGATGGACATGCATTACTGCGTGTACTGATGATAGGGCCTCATAATTGGCAGCTCAAGAAGAAATGTTTTCTTTATTGACATTGATAATTGATTTTTGCCTTTCGGGCATTATCTCCAGAAAGGTTTTCCATTCTTCAAACCTGCTTTAATGTTTTAGATTTAGGATCTGTTAGAGGGCAATGAATTAGAACACCCCCACCACTGAACTAGAAACTTGGAACTGCTTGGCTCATACTAAACTTTTTGTTTAGGGTGAGGGAACATGGACTGTAGCTGCTACAGCAATATACATAGAAGAAGCACTACGACCATATTAGTAATTATTTATACCTCATGTCCAACTAGAGATAATGCAGACAATGCATTTCCAAAGCTGAATGCATAATCCAGGCATTGCCTAGAAAACTGTCCCTGGCATGCAGAGGTTTTAAAAATGAAAAATTATCCATCACTTGTTGAACCAAGGTTTTCAAACACAGATTAGGTAATGGGAACAAAAACAGAAAATGCTGGAAAAACTCAGCAGGTCTGACAGCATCTGTGGAGAGAGAAACAGTTAACATTTTGAGTCCGTATGACTCATACAAACTCAAAACGTTAACTCTGTTTTTTTCTCTGCACAGATGCTGTTAGACCTGCTTAGTTTTTCCAGCATTTTATGTTTTTGTTTCAGATTTCCAGCATCCGCAGTATTTTGCTTTTATCTTAGGTACTGGGAACTGTTGAGAAAGTAGCAATCACTAGGGTCAATTTCTTGAGCCAACTGACTTTGGTTTATTGTCTTTTCATACCATCTAGTACATGCAGTGAAATAAATCTACTGATATTGAAATATTCAGTTGGAAATATTCCATTTATTGAAGTCCCATGTGTAGCCAATACAACCACAACTCTCTGTTCTCTTTTATTCTGCAATTGTCTGATTTTAGCTCAGCCTCTGCTCTTCTTAATGGAGCTTCTCCCAATCTATATCCTTCCACTAAACAGACATTTGTATCTTTAAACCCTATAGAACATGGGACTCCCCTCTCGTGTGCTTCCCAATCAGTGTACTGTGCACTCTCATTGGCTTCAGTCCACTTTCTGCTTTACTCTTGGCGCAGGACTAATTCAGCCCTACAGAACAGAGCACTCATAATCCGACAGAACAGAACAATCACAATCTGACAGAACAGAACAATCACAATCTGACAGAACAGAGCAATCACAACACGACAGAACAGAGCAATCACAACCCTAAAGAACAGAGCAATCACAATCCAACAGAACAGAGCAATCACAACTTCACCAACCTTGCTGTTTCCAACTTCCATGATTCCCATTATAAGTTTTTTTGTGTGTTTTTATCTTTCAGGTGAAATTAGAACTTGGATCTGGAGAAGCTGTATTGCATTCTCAGACAGGCTTGAAGCTTAACAATCTTGTTTGGCATGATGTTTATCTTGTGCATGAGAACAAGACTCTAAGTTTGACTGTAGATGAACTCTTCACAACTTCGGTGGAGGTGCCTGGCCATCCTGATAAGCTGAATATCAACAATGCCCTATATGTGGGTGGACTTGGAGAGGCGAAGATTCCTTATTTATCAAGGCAATCCAGTCATTTTAGAGGCTGCATTTCCAAGGCTGAGTTCAATGATTATGACATGTTATCCTCACTTGCATCACATCCTGAGTATAGGACTGTTTATGAGATAGAGGATGGATGTAGTAATGTAATTGTAGCGGGAGACAATTATCCTACCAACTTTCTAGGGCCAGAATCCTACATCTCCTTCCCAAGCTGGAATGCAAGAGAAGAAGGAACATTTGAGTGCTTTCTGAAAACAGTGATTCAACATGCCCCTTTGCTTTATCATGCAGGATGGCAGACAGATTTTATTGTGTTAGAAATTACAGATGGTCACCTCCGCGTTTTACTTGACAACGGAAGTGGAATTGTTGTACTAGATAATACTCATTTTGTTAGTGATGGAAAATGGCACAGTGTTAATCTGTTATTTAATATGAACCATATACAAATTAAAGTAGATGATGAATTATCTCAAAAGCAACTAACTGACAATGAGAAGACATATCTGGACCTCCGAGGGCACATGTTCATTGGTGGAATAGACAACAAAGCCTCATTGGAATTAATTAAACGTGGACTGTCCTATATGTTGGTGGAAAGAACAGTATCTGGCTCCTTCGTTGGCTGTATTCAAAATATCCGGGTAAACTTAGAGAAGAAAAGTTTGGCAGATGCATTAGTCACCAAGGGTATTGATACTGTATGTGAAGATGAAGAGAGTGAGGGACTGAAGGAAGGCAAGAATAAAGTGGAAGATGAGATTTCAGCAACAGCAATTCCGAGTTTTTGGGAGGTTCCAACAACTAATGCACCTTGTTTGCTCAGTAAGAACATATCTAAAGTCTTCAGTAATTTTACTAGGCTATTAGATCTGACACCATTAATTGTAAAAGAAGGAGGAATTTCCACCTTGGAGCTCAATCACATTCATCCCACTATTGATCTAAGGAGAATTGGGGTGAGAAATTCCCAAGTAGTTTTCAAGATAATTCAGGATGCAAGACATGGGCATCTGGAACTTAATATTCCAGGTGCAAAGAGTAGAAAAGCATTTACCCTATTAGATGTGATCCACCATCATATAACATACCATCATGACGGATCTGAAGGGTCACTTGACCAATTAACATTTGAAGTATCTGCTCATAGCAAACAAGAGATCCCAAACTGTTTAAGACAGGGTCAACAGTACATTTTTACTATCAAGATAATCCCTATCAATGACCCACCTAAACTAATCTTCCCAAATGGAAATCTTATGATGATTCTTAAAAATACTTGGAAAACCCTTGGTCCGGATGTCATTCGTATTGTAGATGCTGACAATGTTTGTTCTGAGTTAAAAATTATTATAGTCAATAAAGAAGATCCAGGTTATGTTGAAGACATGAGAAACCCTGGCCAGAGAGTTGGAGAATTTTCATGTCAAGATCTGAAAGTGGGAAATATTCGCTATGTTCACAGTGGAGCCAAAGTTTCTGAATTATTGCTTCAGGTCAGTGATGGAGAAAAAATAAGCAACCCAACTCCTTTGAGAATTGTGGCCTTGAAACCTGATGTGCAAGTGGGCAACAACACTGGTTTAATTCTTCCACAAGGAGGTGTCAGTCTAATCACCATCAGCAATTTGTCTGTGGAGACAAATGCAGTCAGGCAGAAGGTGGATATTTTGTACAACATTACTGAGCCATTATATTATGGTGAGGTGCAGAACCTTGACAATAACGGGGAATGGAAACCGGTGAAGATCTTCCATCAGGACGATATAGAACAGGGCCATCTTCGATATTTCAGCACAGATCCTGAGTTTCGCAAACATGACACAACAGAGAAACTTGAGTTTGCAGTGATAATTGGACAGAAAATCCTTGAAAACAATACATTTTTTATAAAAATAAAGAGGGCCAAAATAACACTGGTAAGGATATCTCCAAATGAATTAAATAATGTTAGACGAGGAAAGATTACACAAAATGAACTGGAAGCTGCAATAGAAGGCCATACTATCCCTGCTGATCTGTTCAGGTATGTTATTTTAAAGTCTCCAGCTAAAGGAAAGTTGCTGGTTCTGGATGAGGAGCTAAAAGTAGGTTCCACCTTCACCCAGGAGGACTTAAAGCAAGTAGGTCTTACTTATGAAGCAACAGTTAGAAATGCTGAAGAAACCCAAGACAGCTTCCAGTTTCAAGTTTTTGTTGGAGACCAACACTCCCCAGTATATACTTATCCAATATTGATTGGCATTGATCCAGAGGTACCAATTTTAATGAGTAAATCATTGGTTGTGGTAGAAGGAGGCATACAAACCATCACCAAGGATCAACTTTTCACCATAGGTCAGAGCACTACTGCTTTTGTGTATAATATTACTCAGGCTCCTCAGCATGGGAAACTGTTCACACAGACAGACCTTGAGAAACCTATCACAATCTTTACGAATGACGACATTCTCCAAGAGAGGTTGATGTATAAGCATGATGACTCTGAAACTTTAGAAGACAAGATTGTTTTTGTTGTTGTGGAACAGTCTAAAGATGATGAACCTGAAGCAGATGTGATTCTTGGCACACTGAAGATTTTAATAAGACCAACAAATGACCAGCCACCAGTTCGAGTGGTGAACAAGACATTTAATGTGACATTAAATGGGCAACATTTGCTAACCACAGCTGAACTTCGTTTTCATGATGCAGACTCGAATTTTGATGATTCCCAATTGATTTATACCAAATGGGGGATCTCCAATGGTAATATTGTCTCTGCAGATGACACTGCCCATGAACTCTCCCGTTTTAGTCAGGATGATATGGAAAAGAAGCGTGTGCTGTTTAAACATCATGGAGCTCATCGAGGAACTTTCCAGTTACAGGTGTCTGATGGTGTGCATCAAACTATGACTGTCTTGGAAGTGCATGCATTAGATCCGTTTCTGAGAATAGTCAATAATTCCACGTTCTTAGTTCATCAAGGACAAGAGTCACCTATCCTTGGCTATCTTCTTGGTGTGGAGTCCAATATGGACATTTGGAGTGAAGAGGAAATAGTATACCGAGTAACATTTCCACCTAGTCATGGAGAAATTCTAGTAAGTGGTGAGCTGGATCATTCTTTCTCGCAGAAAGATATAAACGACGGCCTCGTGGTCTATCGTCATGACAACAGCAGGCATTCAAGAGACTCTTTTAACTTTGTGGTTGAAGTGAAAGAGGTCAAAGCAAAAGGAACTTTTCCCATTTTAATTTTCAAGGAAAGTCACCGGCACCCACCGATCGTGGTCCACAATAAAAAGCTCTTTGTGGACCAAGGAGAAGCAAAGAAAATTTGGGATGAACAACTCCTTGTAAGTCTAGTTAAACTTTTTTTTAAAATTCCCTCAAATTTTCTAATGTCTTTTGAATGCACCAACTCACACTGTCTTGCAGTTCCACGGGATTCTCTAAAATGGTGTTTTGCCCTTTTGAGTGAGACACTATCATTTATTTAAAAAGCAACTAAATTGGCAGCATGCAATTTGAGACACATGCAACCCAAGCCCCTGAACAAAGCTCACTCAGCTTGATGCTAGTGCCTTGGCCCAGTGAGGAAACACATTTCTAATAAAATAAAGTGTACCAAGTTTGGTTACTTCTGCAAAGAAATTCAATGTTCCAGTAGTTCTGCTTGAAGAAATTGACTGTGCACAAAGATGTGTCTGTTGTGACTAGTTTGAGTAGTTAGTCGTCTCCTCCTTCAGGCTGCCACAATCCACCCTGAAAGAAATTCTTGAGGTTGCTAATTAGCAGCAGAGAAACTGAATTATTTGCCTAGATTTTTTTACATTGAATAGCTGATACCAGATGGATTTGATTAGTTACATCTGCTTTAGATCAATGGTTAGGTTGAGAACAGTTCATTACTAGAACTCCAAACCTATAGTTATTTTAAGACTTCATAAGAAATAGCTTAAATTGCATCTAGTTAGATAACAGGAAGCCCTTAAGGTGTTAATAAATTAAGCAGGATTAGTGACTAGTGAGAAATTGACAATCTCTTACCAGACAGACCCCTGGAGTTGGAGAATGTTTCTATATTATTTACTTATGGTCACTGAGTTGAAGTTGCAATGTGTATCTAGAATTGATTTCTTAATCACAAAAACATAATATTGGATTTGGCCTTGGTAAACTGTTTTTGTTGATGACATCATTTAGTTTGATTATTCTTGACTTATTTACCAATTGTAGCCAATATTTTTCTTGTAAGCACTGGCTTAAATAAGCAGAAGTGTCAGGTTAGCTAAATTGATAGGAGTTCAAACTTCATTATACATCTAAGCACATAATTTGCACTGACAATTCAGTGTGGTATTGAGTGAGTGCTGCAATGAAGTGCAGTATTTTGATTAAGAAATTACACCCAAGTCGTTTGTTTGTTCAGGTGGATTTCACTAAACTATTCAAAGAAGAGCTCAGGAGTTCTCTCTCAATCAAACCTCCTTTGACACCCAAAACATAGGAGTCATAAATTTTCTGTGGTATTTTGCTATGCAGAAAATTGGCTGCCACATTTACTGACATAACAGTGACTACAATTCTGTAGTCATTTGTTGGCTGATAAAATGCTTTGGGATGACCCACTGGTATAATGAAGCAATATATAAATTCAAGTTCATTTGTCTCAATGTCTGAGCTGAAATCTCAAAGTACTGTCCTGTTTGGAGAATTATGGAATGCTGCGAAGCTGCTGGGGGTTTAAGGGTTAATTTTTCCCGACTTCCAGGCTCTGATTAACAAATAGAAAAATTTAAGCTCCTGCTCCTTACTTGCTACTCCTGTTCAGATTTAACATCCTCCTTCTAGCAGTGTCTGTGTTCCTGTCAATCAAATATATAATTATTAGAAATTATTCACATTTCTGCCACTTCAGCTTTGAATTTCATCAATGATAATTAATTATCCTCCAATCTGTTGGTCCAGTCTAATTAATTAACAAACTGAATTGAATTACGTTATTCTTTGCTTCTCCAATTAAATCAATAAATAATGAATTGTTTGCTATCTTCCCTTGTCTTTATCTGCTTGAGTAATAAATTCTCATTGTCAGCTTTACAAATAGACACTAAAGACACTTTAGCTGCCCCTTAAGTTGCTAACATTTTCCTCTCTTCTCTGTTAAGTACATTAATTACGTCTGGAGTATCAAGGTGAGGAGGAATTTCTTCACTCAAAGGGCAGTGAATCTTTGGAATTCCCTACCCCAGCGGGCTGTGGAGGCCCAGTCATTGAGTATATTCAAAGCAGAGGTGTATAGATTTCTAGATACCAATGACATTAAGGGGTACGGGATAATGCGGGAAGATGGCGTTGAGGTAGATCAGCCATGATGTAGTTAAATAGTAGAGCATGCTCGAGGGGCCTAATGGCCTACTCCTACTTTCACTTTCCGACGAACTGCTTTTCAGACATCATCCAAGTAACCATTCTTTATGTGGCCACTTTGACAATGAGTGTCAGCAACCATTCATGTATCGGAGGCATCACACCAAGCTTAATGCCATCTTCGTGGAAGATTAATACTTTCCAACAGGGATTGTGATAGTGATCCGATAGGGAACCCTAGTCAGTTTGCTCCCTTCTTATTTCTGGGACACTAAGGACAATTGTGGCACCCAGGTTCTGCCCTAGTTGTCCTCACCCCTTGTCCTCACTTATCACCCCACCAGCCTCCGCATTCAAAGGATCATCCTCCGCCATTTCCGCCAACTCCAGCATGATGCCACCACCAAACACATCTTCCCTTCACCCCCCTTATCGGCATTCCGTAGGGATCGCTCCCTCCGGGACACCCTGGTCCACTCCTCCATCACCCCCTACTCCTCAACCCCCTCCTATGGCACAACCCCATACCCACGCAAAAGATGCAACACCTGCCCCTTCACTTCCTCTCTCCTCACCGTCCAAGGACCCAAACACTCCTTTCAAGTGAAGCAGCATTTCACTTGCATTTCCCCCAACTTAGTCTACTGCATTCGTTGCTCCCAATGTGGTCTCCTCTACATTGGAGAGACCAAACGTAAACTGGGCGACCGCTTTGCAGAACACCTGCGGTCTGTCCGCAAGAATGACCCAAACCTCCCTGTCGCTTGCCATTTTAACACTCCACCCTGCTCCCTTGCCCACATGTCTGTCCTTGGCTTGCTGCATTGTTCCAGTGAAGCCCAACGCAAACTGGAGGAACAACACCTCATCTTCCGACTAGGGACTTTACAGCCTTCCGGACTGAATATTGAATTCAACAACTTTAGGTCGTGAGCTCCCTCCCCCATCCCCACCCCCTTTCTGTTTCCCCCTTCCTTTTTTTTTCCCAATAAATTATAAAGATTTTCCTTTTCCCACCTATTTCCATTATAAAAAAAACCCCACTAGAGCTATAACTTGAGTGCCCTACCATCCATTCTTAATTAGCACATTCGTTTAGATAATGTCACCAACTTTAACTTTAACACCTATGTGTTCTATTGTACTATTGTCGTTGACATCTTTTGATGATCTGCTTCTATCACTGACAAAAACAGAATTCCCTGGAAAAACTCAGCAGGTCTGGCAGCATCGGCGGAGAAGAAAAGAGTTGACGTTTCGAGTCCTCATGACCCTTCGACAGAACTGTTCTGTCGAAGGGTCATGAGGACTCGAAACGTCAACTCTTTTCTTCTCCGCCGATGCTGCCAGACCTGCTGAGTTTTTCCAGGTAATTCTGTTTTTGTTTTGGATTTCCAGCATCCGCAGTTTTTTTGTTTTTATATTTGCTTCTATCACTGCTTGTTTGTCCCTACAACCACACCCCCCCCCTCCACCTCTCTGTCTCTCTATCTCTCCGCCCCCCACATACACACCTTAAACCAGCTTATATTTCAGCTCTTTCCTGGACTCGAACTCAAGTTCTGTCGAAGGGTCATGAGGACTCGAAACGTCAACTCTTTTCTTCTCCGCCGATGCTGCCAGACCTGCTGAGTTTTTCCAGGTAATTCTGTTTTTGTTTTGGATTTCCAGCATCCGCAGTTTTTTTGTTTTTATTTTTTGGTTTTACATCTGCCCTAGTTGAGGTCAGCTGATGTAGCACAGACTTGGCATTGACTTTGATTCATATGATTCCGCTGGATTTTGTGATTACCAACTGAGTTATGGAGGGTGGTCCTTATCTGACTTGTTAACCTGCTATTAGATCCTGCAATAGATAAATATTAAGATGAATCATTGGCCTTCCTTATTCAACAACTCTATAACCCTTTGAGTGAAATAGTTCCCTCAACTTTCCTGCCTGCCTCTACTCCCTCATTTTTAATTCATTCTCACTGGGATTTGAACCTTTTGCCACCAGGGATAATTTGCCTGGAACAATGTATGAATTCCCTTCATAATCTTAAAAACTTTTCAATTTTGTGACCTCAAACACTTCATTTTCCCAAATCAAAATCACTCAGCTTCCTTAAACATTCTGTCTAAATTAAACTGGAATAATCTAGAATGTTCTGAGGAACTGTAGGCTCACTCAGCAAGAAGCTTAGAAACCTCCCTTTGATTCAATCCCCGTTCAGTTAATTTTTTGACCATTTTTATATTTTTTAAATTCCATTCAATTTACTTTTTCATTATGTGAGGCCATTAATTCTGCTTTTAATTTTCAGCATTGCAGGTAACTTTTAATATTTTGTTCAATTTATAAGGCATTGATCAGTCCATTAAGCACTGGACCTGGAGTCAGAAGTCCTTAGGCTTTAATCCTGCAGGATTCTGCTTCCCATCCTTCTGAAGTGGGTGAGCCTTAGGATTCAGTGATAGCATAGTGCTTGAGTGTGACATATAAGATCTATAGATCTCGTGAGCAGTAAAAATTCAGGTCAGCACTGCCTCACACTACCATCTGGTGGTGATGTGACAGGATTTGCGCTTTCTCTCTCTCACTTTACAGCTATGATAGTCTGGCCTTCTTAATGGTTATTGGGTTTAGGAAATGTGTTTGATTACTTCCGAAATTCTTTCATAGGGATTTGATTCTGTCTTAGGATAATTGGTACCACTTGCTTGGCCAATCCCCACCACTGTGAAAATGTACCCCTTATTTTTGCTTGAAGCTTTGGACTTGACCTTATCCTTTATGTTCATTCCACAGTAATGAGGTGAAACAGTTGCACATCTTTCTTCATGCTCACTGCAGAATCTGGAATTACTTTCATCACTTTATTGCCTCTCATTTAAATATACTGATGGTTATCTGTGAGAATGCAACTTAGTTGCTGCATGTCAGCTGTTCAAAGCTGTTTCATAGTATTTAGTTTGGGTCATTGAGTTTAAACCCAGCTGGATAAGTTTAGAAAGGGAAATTTAATACTTGGAAAAATTCTCTGTTACCTTATTTTAATTTAACTCCTGCTTACTATCTTTTATTTATCTTTAATAGAAAGTATTCATTCTACTGATTGTGCTAAAAGTTCCCTGTTGTGTAAATTGCCATCTAGTTTCTCAATTATGAAAATATTTTCCTTTTTTAAACTTTTTATTTATGATTTTTATCTTTGGCCATTAGGCTGCATAAGGCTCGGTTATAGCCATACATTGAGCACTAAGCACAATTCAGCTGACAGCCCATAATAACTTGCAATTGTATAAAACATTTAATATAAAAAAAGCTTTCCAACATACTTCACCATGGCCAAATTTGTACAGAATTTACAGCACAGAAAAAGACCATTCAGCCCAGCTGGTCCATGCTGGTTTATGCTCTGCATGAACCTCCTCCTACCCTACTTCATCTAACCCTATCAGCATATCCTTCTATTCCTTTCTCCCTCATCTGCCTATATAGCTTCCCTTAAACATATCTATGGTATTCACCTCAACTATTTCTGCATGGTAGTAAGTTCCACATTCTTAACACTCTCTTGGTAAATCCTATTGAATTCTTTGGTAGATTTATTATATTCATGGCCTGTAGTTTTGGTCTCCCCCACAAGTGGAAACGCATTCTCTATGTCTACCCTATCAAGCTCTTTCATAATTTTAAAGATCTCTATCAGGTTGCTCCCTCAGTCTTTTTGCCAGTGAAAAGCAAGCCAGGCTATTCAATCTTTCCTGATAGTTATAACTTCCAGTATCGTACTTGGAAATCTACTTTTTTTTTTTGTTGCACCTCCTCCTGTCTCTCTGTAGAAGCAAGGCTGATGAAAGTGGACTGCAAAGATAAACGACAGGAGAGTTTGAATATAATTGGGAATTGGGCACTCAGCTGGCAGATGGAATTCGATGGCGAGAAATACAAAGTGTTCACAAGGGGGACAAGAAATTCAGGAAGTAATGATGACTTAAGTGAAAGAAAATAACGCGCATGGAAAATGAAAGAGATCTGGCTGTCCTGAATGGCAATAAATTGAAATTATTGCAACAATGCTTGGTGGTAGTGAATAAAACAAACCAGATATTAAAAGGTCAAAATTGAGCTGAAATAATAAAGTAAGTCTACTACTTTATAAATAAGTGGTGTGACTGCACTTGGAATGATGCGCAGCATTCTGGTCATAACAGTAACAATTTCTATTTCCGTATTTATACCACTGCAGTAGAAAAGGATATTGCAGCTATTGAAAGGATACAAAAGGGAGCAACAAGAATGATTAAGGGAATAGAGGAGCTGAATTTTGAAGAATGATTATTGTAGGCTAAGTATGTTCAAATTGAAGAGAAGGGGTGATCAGATTGCTGTTTTCAGGATTCGATAATGCTGACCATGACCAGTTGCTTCACCTTGTCCAGAACAGAACTAGAGGATTCAATCTACTGTCGAAGGGTGGGTGGGGGGTGGGGTGGTGTGGAGGCTAAATTCAAAACTAATATGCAGAAACACTATTACAGTGAGCGAGTGGTTAAACTTTCAGACAGACTCCCTACAGAGACAGTGGAGGCAATTGGTATTGATTCATTCAATTGCAAATGAGATAGATTTCCCTCAGAAAGTACTATTTTGGAATCCAGTAGATGAGTAATTTAAGGTATGATGTTTGGTGAAGTATAATGTGATTAGGAAGAACGTGTGACTTAGGTCCAATGGTTTTCAAATCTCTCCAGCACTGGGGGTTTTCCCTACCTCATGCCTGGGTCTATTGTAGACTCATTGATAGAGATTGATCCCTGTGATTAATCAATAACTCCATTATGATTGTATAATGTGACTACCAGGATGGTAAAAGGTGAACTCACAGAATCACAGAATTGTTACGACACAAAAGGAGGCTATTCAGCCCATCGTGTCTATACCAGCTCTCCAAATGAGCATTATGACTCGTGCCTTTTCCCCATAACCCTGCACATTGTTTTTATTTAAATATTTAACTGATGGACCTTGGATTGTTTTCATCCAATAACCCCTACATTCCTATTTACCCAGCTGAAGATATCTCAGCAGTGATGTCAGGTTGAAGAATCTCTGACCATTTAGTCCAGAGAAGTCGTCAGGAGAAATTATTCAAGAATAAAGATATTTAAAGGGCTAGAAAAATTGAATTCCAGTAATCTGTCTGAGATCGTCACAAACTCCAAAACTAGGAACATGGCTGATGGGTAAAAGAGGGAAGCACAGAGAGTGTACACTTAATCACTTTGCACAGGGGAGTAAACATGTGGAATGGTCTCTGGAGAAGTGGTGAAGGCAGAGAGTGTGGGATATTTTAAGAGAAAACTTGGTGGATGTTTAAGAGAGTAGGCGATTGAGATCCTGGGACCGGATGGATGGATAAATATTTTATGCTCCTGTACTTTGCTTTATTTCTTATGTGGGAATTTCAAATAATGAGATCCAGATGTGTGAGATTAGCATTTGAACATTTTAACTGAACAGTATGAATTTCTGCTGTCTGCCATTTTACCAGCAGTGTTGGCTGGGCTGCAGCTCTTGTTGAAATAGACCATAGAAGAAATTTCCTGAAAAATGTGATGTTGGCCAGAGGCCATTGTGTAAGGTCCGAAGAAGAGTCACACGGACTCGAAACGTTAATTCTGTCTTTCTCTCCACAGATGCTGTTAGACCAGCTGAATTTTTCCAGCATTTTCTGTTTTTGTGTAAGCTTTATATTGTGCTAAGACTATGCTGATGATGCTGATTCCTGATGTATGTTTCTCATGTAGTCAGTTGTAACCCAGCATTAAACTTGCTGTGATTCACTAAGGGTCCACAAAGGGCAGTCTTCCTACTGAAGGTATATCTTAGCAAGTAGGCAGAGGTGAGATCATTAACTTTGAGCTAAAAAGGATAAATCAGAATACTTTAAATGCTGAAAAGCTACAAAGATTGGAGTTCCAAAGAGACTTGGGGTCCAGGTACACAGATCATTAAAATGTAATTGACACGTACAGACAATCAAAAAGGCAAATGGAAAGCTGGCCTTTATATCGAGAGGACTGGAATACAAGGGAGTAGAAGTTACACTTCAACTGTACAAAGTCTTGGTTAGACCACACCTGGAGTACTGTGTTCAGTTCTGGGAACCAACCTTAGCAAGGAGATGAAAACAAAAAATGCTGGAAAAACTCAGCAGGTCTGACAGCATCTGTGGAGAGAGAGATAATATTTCAAGTCCGTATGACCCTTCTTCAGATCTCAAGGAGACATTGGCCTTGGGGAGAGTGCAGTGTAGATTTACCAGAATAATACTTAGACTCCAAATTACAATGCGAGATTACACAAACTGGTGTTGTATTCCCTGGAATTAAGGAGGTTAAAAGGGCTGATTTAGTCAAAGTATCAAAATATTAAGGGGAAATGATAGGGTAGATAGAAACTATCTCCGCTGATTGGGGAGTCTAGGATTAGGTGACATGGTCTAAAAATTAGAACCAAATCTTTCGGAGTGAAGTTAGGAAACACTTCTACACTCAAAGGGCAATTGTTGCTAGATCAACTGTTAATTTTAAATTTGAGGCTGATAGATTTTTGTTAACAGAAGGTGTTAAGGGATATGGGGCAAAGGAGGTTATATGAAGTTAAGTCACAGATCAGCCATGATCTCAATGAATGGCAGAACAGACTCGAGGGGTTAAATGGCTTGCTCCTGTTCCTATGTATAACAGCTTTGGGATATTTTTTATTACAGTAAAGGTTTTTTATAAATGCAAGCCGGTGTTTACATTCAGGATGCCACTAGCTTTGTGTCTGAATTATCTGCCTTACAGACACTCCCCATGATTTATGAATATCTAATACATAACTTTAAAAATGTTGGTTGTGTTACACCATTCCATTTCGTCATTCATTGAAAATTCCTATGCGAAGAAACACATCATACAAGTGCCATTATCCAGCCATGCCTGCAGGAGGCGGTCTAAATGCCTGTTCTCCATTTTAAATCTGTCGTGGTGAGGGTTTTGTTATTGCAGCTTTCCCCTGCCACATCAACCCATCACTCCACGCTGTCATAACTTTTGGAAACTGAGCAGACATGTATCAGCCAACGTTATCACAATCCCCTGCACCCCCCTTCAAAGATGTCTACACCCCCAGGAGAAAGCAGTGATCTCTGCCCCAGCTACAGAGTTGTTCAATATTTCTCCCTCCTTTTGTCAGTCTGACTTTTGTTTGTTGTCTGACTGCCCCCTGCCACTTGCAGTCTTAGTGCTCATGGGACATTGTCACCCCCGTATGTGTTATGCAGTACACCATCCGCCACCCATTCAGAGATATTCCTAGCCTAATTACCCTGTATTTGTTGATTGTCATTATAAGCAGTTTGAAAGTGGTATTTCCCTAATGCTGATCAGTGTTGCAGAAGCTATGAACTGGATCGTGGAGAATGTCTTCATCATTACCAGCACCTTTGATATCCCCGTGAGATTGTTTATTGAGAGTTGACCTGAGACTGTCTTTCATTGAAGTCTTGTGTCTTCTCTCAAATTGATGCAAGAATGTATTATCTTTGAAAGAATTGTGAGACAAGGTTACTCATAAAGCTCCATGGTTCATGTCCTTTTACCTTGGTGTGTCAAGCCAGGGGTTAAATTGGTTGCCTGTTGTTCACTGAATTACCAAGCTATATTGTTTGTGTTTTAAATGAATGTATTTTGGTTTTTTTTTGTGCTTTCTTGGACAGGTCTTTCACAACGATAGTGTTCCATCAGATTTGATCTACTCTGTGAAAGCTGCTCCTGTGAATGGTCAGTTGGTCATGGTGACTGAGAGCCTGACCGGCCAACAGGAACCCCTCAAGTCATTTTCCCAGGATGATATAAATGGAGGAAGAGTTCAGTATGTTAATTCTAGATTCAGCCCTCAGGGGGATGCATTCATTCTCGACGTGTCCAATGGATTTAAGACGGTGGATGGTCTCACAGTACTGGTAGAACTCATTCCTGATGTAATTCTCTTGGTGACACAGAATATCTCAGTGAGAGAAGGTGATGCACAGGCCCTCACCGGAGATATCCTAAATATTTCCAATTACCTTACCTCTTTGAATTTCGAATTTTATGTTACCAAAGTCCCTAAGCATGGCAGAATTGGACACCAAAGATTTCCTGAAGACAGTGTTTCTTCTTTTACTATGGGAGCGGTAGGTTGACTGGTATTTCCTTTTGTTGATCTTCCTTCTCTTGTCTGATTGCACCTCTTGCAGTCTCAGAGCTCATGGGACATTGCCACCTTAGTATGTGTTATGCAGCCCATCACCCACCATCCATTCAGAGAAATTGCATGCCTTCTGCCAATAGTATTCTAGAACTCAAATGCACAATCAGAGTGTGTCCTCAAAACGCTGCCCTGGTAAAGTTTACAGGTGGCTGCTATGTTTTAGGGGTGCTTAAAACTAATCTACATGTTTCTGTCTTTCTTGTCTTGAAGAACTAGGTAATATTCTAACAATATCCCCTAGGTATGGCACATTTCAGGTACCTGCTTGTTATAGGCAATGGGCTGCTCAGTAATGACCAGTGTCAATGAGATGCGCAAAATACCCACATACACAGCAACTGATCTGTATGGGGCTCTATTGATTTAAATCATTTGCTTAGTATTTGCTTTGCTATTTCTGAGATCTTCCTTCCTAATATTCCTTTCCTGCACATTTTTAGGTCAAGGAAGAAGCAGTGTTTTATTTCCATGACAACAGTGAAACGTTGATGGACAGCTTCACTATAATTGCTAACATTTCAGAGATTGGCAGACAGAGTGAGCCAATGTCAGTGACTGTGACTGTGATCCCCATTAATGACGAGGCTCCTGTTGTTACCATTAATACTGAACTGAAGGTAAGAGTGTTTTTTAGATTCGATCCTCACTCTCGCAATGAGTGACCAAACAAGTTCACTGGGGGGAATAGAATGCTCCCTGCTGATGCCCCAAAAACTCACCCTGTTTAGGAAGGAGAGATAGATACTTTCCAAATCTGCTATCACATACAGGCTTTGGATATTTGACATTGTTGGAAGCCCCTTAAGTATTAGCGGAGAGATAGTGTAACTTTAAAAGATATCAAAATAACTTTTAACTTTGACCAATTCAAAAGCTTTAACTTCATGTTGATAAAATCTGTCTGAATGAACGCTGATATTTTTGCTCAGGTCTAGTTCCAAATCAATTAGATTTTAAATTATTTTGTGAATTTTGCATTCATTAATGTGAGGGATGAGAGTTGTAGGGAAGGAGATACATTAATCTTTACGAGCATACTCTGCCTATGTTAACAGAGTGGACACTGGGTGGCAGCGTTACTGGGAATGGACACTGAGTGGCTGTGCTACTGGGGATGGACACTGGGTGGCAGTGTTACTGGGGATGGACACAGTGGCTGTGTTACTGGGGATGGACACTGGGTGGCAGAGTTACTGGGGATGGACATTTGGTGGCAGTGTTACTGGGAATGAACACTGGTTGGCAGTGTTACTGGAGATGGACGCTGGGTGGCAGTGTTAGGCAGTGGAAGCAGAGTCTTTGAACGTTTTTAGGCAGAGGTCGATAGATTCCTGATAAACAAGGGGTGAAAGTTTATCGGGGGTAAGCAGGTGGTTACAGTCAGATCAGCTACGATCTTATTGAATGGCGGAGCAGGCTTGAGGGGCTGAGTGGCCTTCTCATGCTCCTAATCCGTATGTTCATGTGTTATTGGGGATGGGCACTGGGTGACAGTGCTACTGAAGATGTACACTGGGTGGCAGTGTTACTGGGTATGGACACTGGGTGGCAGTGTTACTGCGGATGGGCACTGGGTGGCAGTGTTACTGCAGATGGGCACTGGGTGGCAGTGTTACTAGGGATGAACACTGGGTGGCAGTGTTACTAGGGATGAACACTGGGTGGCAGTGTTACTGGGGATGGACACTGGGTGGCAGTGTTACTGGGGATGGACACTGGGTGGCAGTGTTACTGGGGATGGACACTGGGTGGCTGTGTTAGAGTCATAGTGTCAGAGTTTTACAGCAGGGAAAGAGGCCCTTCAGCCCATCGTGTCTGCGCTGGTCATCAAGCCCCTATCTACACTAATCCCATTTTCCAGTACTTGACCCATAGCCTTGTGTGCAATGGCGTTTCAAATGTTCATCTAAATACTTCTTAAATGTTATGAGGGTTCCTGCCTTTACCACCCTTTCAGGCAGTGAATTCCAGATACCCTCCCCCACCCCCTGGGTTAAAAAAGTTTTCCTCAAATCCCCTCTAAACCTCCTGCCCCTTACCTTAAACCTATTCCCCCTGGTTATTGCCCCCTCCACTAAGGTTAAAAGTTTCTTCCTGTCTACCCTATCTATACCCCTCATAATTTTGTATACCTCTATAAGGTCCCCCCTCAGCCTTCTCTGCTCTAAGGAAAACAACCCCAGCCTATCCAATGTCTCTTCATAGCTGAAACACTTCAGCCCAGGCAATATCCTGGTGAATCTCCTCTGCACCCTCTCCAATGCAATCACATCCTTCCTATAGTGTGGCAACCAGAACTGCACACAGTACTCCCGATCTGGCCTAACACTTTATATAGCTCCAACATAACTTCCATGCTCTTGTATTCTATGCAATGACTAATAAAGGCCAAGTATCTCATATGCCTTCTAAACCACCTTATCTACCTGTCCTGTTGCCTATGAACATGCATACCAAGGTCCCTCTGATCCTCTGTACTTCCTAGGGTCCTACCATTCATCACGTACTGCCTTGCCTTGTTAATCCTCCCAAAATGCATCACCTCACACTTTTCAGGATTAATTTCCTTTTGCCACTGTTCTGCCCATCTGAACATTCTGTCTATATCGTCCTGTGGTCTAAGACTTTCCTCCTCGCGATTTACCACACCACCAATTTTTGTATCATCTTTGAACTTATGGCTAGATCATTACAAACAGCAAGGGACCAGCACTAAACCCTGCGGTACACCACCGGACACAGGCTTCCAGTCACAAAAACAACCTTCAGCCTTCACCCTCTGCCTCCTGCCACTAAGCCAATTTTGGATCCAATTTGCCAAATTGCCCTGGATCCCATGGGCTCTTATATTCTTGACCAGTCTCCCATGTGAGACATTGTCAAATGCCTCACTGAAGTCCATGTAGATTACATGTCCTACCCTCATCTACACACCTAGTCACCTCCTCGAAAAATTCAATCAAATTTATTAGACATGATCTTCCCCTGACAAAGCCATGCTGACTATCCCTGATTAATCCCTGCCTCTCCAAGTGGAGATTAATTCTGTCCCTCTGAACTTTTTCCAATAATTTCCCTACCATTGATGTTAGACTCACTGGCCAAGAGTTCCTTGGTTTATCCCAACCAGCCTCCTTGAATAATGGTACCACATTAGCTGTCCTCCAGTCCTCTGGCACTTCTCCAGTGGCCAGAGAGGATTTGAAAATTAATGTCAGGGCCCCTGCAACCTCCTCCCTTGCCTCCCACAGCTGCCTGGAATACATCTCACCTGGGCCTGGGGATTTATCCACCTTTAAGCCTGCTAAAACCGCTAATACCCCTTCCCTCTCAATGCTAAGTTGTTCAAGTACATCACAGCTCCCCCTCCCTGATTTTTATTCGTACATCGACCTTCTCTGTAGTGAATACAGATGCAAAGTACTCACTTAAAACCTCACCTACGCCTTCCGGCTCCTCTCTCAGATTGCCACTTTGGTCCTTAATGGGCCCTGCTCTTTCCATGTTATCCTCTTGCCCCTAATATACTTATAAAACTTTTGGATTTTCCTTTATTTTATCCACCAGTGTTATTTCATGTCCCCTCTTCACTCTCTTAATTTATTTTTTAAGTAACCCCGTGCACTTTCTGTACTTCTCTAGAGCTTCGGCAGTTTTGAACTCTCGGTATCTACCATAAGCTTCTCTTTTTTACCTTATTCAATTCTGTACATTCCTCGACATTCAGGGTTCCCTGGACTTGTTGGTCCTACCCTTCACCTTTATGGGAACATGTTGGACCTGAACTCTCACTATTTCCTTTTTGAATGACTCCCACTGCTCTGATGTAGATTTTCCTACAAGTAGCTGCTCCCAGTCTATTTTGGCCAGATCCTGCCTTATCATATTGAAATTGGCCTTCTCCTAATTCAGAACATTTATTTCCAGTCCATCTTTGTCCTTTTCCATAATTACCCTAAATCTCACCATAGGTCACTATCACTGAAATGCCCCCCCACTGACACTTCTACCACTTGCCCAGCTTCGTTCCCTAAAACTAGATCCAGCACTGCCCCCTCTTGTAGGACTTTCTACATGGTGGTTAAAAAGCTCTCCTGGGTCTATTTTAAGAATTCTGCCCCCTTTAAACCTTTCACACTTTATTGAAATCCCCTACTATTATTATTACTATTATTATTACCTTATTATTTTTCTCTGAGATTTGCCTACATAGCTGCCCTTCTCTCTCTCTCCAAGACTATTTGGGAGTCTATAGTATATTCCCAGCAATGTGATTTCCCCCTTTTTGTTTTTAAGTTCTACCCATATGGCCTCATTTGAGGAACCTTCTAAGATGTCATCCCTCCTTATTTCAGTAATTGACTCCTTGATCAATATTGCAACTCCACCTCCTATTTTACAAACCCCACCCCCCCCCACGGCCCGCTGGCTTGCCTGAAGATTCTATAACCCGGAATTTTGAGCTGCCAGTCCTGCCCCTCCCTCAACCATGTCTCCGTGAAATCATTGCTTCCCCATGTGTTAATCAACACCCTCAACTCATCTGTCATTGCAAGACTCCTTGCATTAAAATAAATGCCATCCAGCCTTGCTATGCTCCCTTGTGCATTAACTTGACTATATAAGCCCTGCCTTCCAGACTGAATTTGTTTTTGTTCTATGTTTGTCTTTACATCACCCCCTACAATACCTCCACTCCATCTCCCTGCCAAATTAGTTTAAAGCTCCACCAAAAGCACTAGCAAACCACATCCCCCCCGCCCCGCCAAGGATGTTGGTCCCATTCCGGTTCAGGTGTAACTCGTCCAACTTGTACAGGTCCCACCTTCACCAGAAACAGACCCAGTGATTCAGGAAACCGAAGCCCTCCCTCCCGCACCAACTCTTCAGCCATGCATTCATCTGCCTATTCCTATACTCACTAGCATGTGGCACCGGGAATAATCCAGAGATTACAACCTTTGAGGCCCTGCTTTTCAATCTGTGACCTAGCTCCCTAAACTCTTGTTGCAGGACCTATGTTGTTGGTACCAATATGAACCATGATCTCTGATTGTTTGCCCTCCCCCTTCAGAATGCCCTGTAGCCGTTCAGTGAGACCCTTAACCCTGGCCCCAGGGAGGCAACACACCATCCTGGAGTCACGTCTACAGCCGCAGAAATGTCTGTCTGTACTCCTCACTATTGAGTCTCCTGCCACTATTGCTCTTCCTCCTCCCTCCTTGGGCTCTGGCTGCACTCTCCAGAGGAGTCATCACTCTCACTGTTTTCCAACAGAAAAATGGTTCTTAAGATGCACTCTGGAGCTTTCCTGATGACCTGCCTGCCTCCCTTCTTCTGATTGGCGGTCATCCATTCCTTCTCTGTCCGCACTTCCTTAAGCTGCGGGGTGACCACATCTAAAAATGTGCCACCCATGTAACTCCCAGTCTCACGGATGCATCGCTGTGCCTCCAGCCACCGCTCAAGCTCCGAAACCCGGCGCTCAAGCTGTTCAAACTGGTGGCACTTCCTGCAAATGTGGTCATCCAGACTGCCAGGAGGGTCTAAGGCTTCCCACATACTGCAGGCCGTACAACACACGGGTCTGAGCTCCCCTACCATTGTTTTTGTAAAAATACTCTTGCCCTAAATTTAAACCAAATAAAAAATGATTTAAGTTTCTTTCCTTTTTAAAAAAAATCTAGAACTCTTACATTTCCTTAATGTAGCTTAAAGTGGAGAAAAACAACTTACCCACTATCTACCAATCAGCTCCCTGCTTTGCGCTGACGTCACTTTTGTCAGCCATTTTGAATTCTGGCGGGGTTCCTGCTGGGGTTTAGCTGCTGTTCCAACTGGCTCGATCTGGGCCTCGACCCTCAGATTTTTATTGAGAAGCTTCACTGGCGCTGTTCACCCCCAGGTTCGATCTTCTCTGCTCCCACTGTTACTGGGGATGGACGCTGGGTGGCAGTGTTATTGGGGATGGACGCTGGGTGAGTGTTACTGGGGATATACACTGGGTGGCAGTATTACTGGGGATGGACACTGGGTGGCAGTGTTACTGGGGATGTACGCTGGGTGGTAGTGTTACTGGGGATGGATGCTGGGTGGCAGTGTTACTGGGGATGGATGCTGGGTGACAGTGTTACTGGGGATGGATGCTGGGTGACAGTGTTACTGGGCATGTACACTGGGTGACAGTGTTACTGGACATGTACGCTGGGTGGCAGTGTTACTGGGGATGGACGCTGAATGGCAGTGTTACTGGGCATGTACTCTGGGTGACAGTGTTACTGGGGATGTACGCTGGGTGACAGTGTTACTGGGCATGTACGCTGGGTGACAGTGTTACTGGGCATGGACGCTGGGTGACAGTGTTACTGGGGATGGACGCTGGGTGGCAGTATTTCTGCAGATGTACACTGGGTGGCAGTATTTCTGCAGATGTACACTGGGTGGCAGTGTTTCTGCAGATGTACACTGGGTGGCAGTGTTGAGCTACATTTTCGGTAAATCAATGCCAGCTCACTGATTTTTTTTAATGTTAAAAAATGAAAACAGGATATGCTAGAAATAGTCAACTCAGCATCAAAACAAATGAGAGGTCATTGGCCTTTAACATTAACTCTCCACTAAGGTTGCCAGAGTATTTCCAGTGTTATCTGCTTTTATTTCTGATTTCTAACATAACGCAGTATTTTGCATGTGTATCCAGATTTTTTCACCAATTTTAATCCATTGGTAGCCATTCCTGGGCCCTGAGCCCTGGAATTCCATCCCTACACTCTCTCTCTCCACCTCACTTTCCTCCTTTAAGCCGCTTACTAAAACCTTTCGGTTTAACCTAGCTTTCGGTCATCTGTCCTCATATCTCCTTACGTGACTCGGTGTCAAATTTTGCTTTATAATGCTCCTGTGAAGTGCCTTGGGATACCTCACTCTCTTAAAGGAACTATACACATATAGATTATTGTTGTTAATACTGCTTTACTTTGCTCGTTCTTCATGCTTCTATTTTAATCCCTCTATCCTCTATTTAGCATTCTCTATGTCCGTATGGTGTATGTATCTTTTACCTCTGATTTTTCTCATTTCACCTCCTTTTGTCTCCTGTGAAAATCACTTCTACCATGTAACCATCCCTGTTCTGCATCTAAACACTTTCAAAGTCACTCGTGTGTGCGTGTGGTCATTGTGGGGTATTTTCCCCTTCGCCCTAACCTTGTCCTGCTCCTTTCTAAATGCAGTTTGTCTGTCATATCTACCAGCTCTGATGAAGGGTCCATGTCTGAAATGTCGATTTCAGTTCTCTCCTGCTGTCAGGCCTGCCAAGGGTTTTCAAGCATATTTTTATTTCTAAGAGTTTCTTTGTTAATTCTTGGTAGGGAGGTAATTAAATTAACTAAAGATCTGTATCAGATATGGAGATTGCAAGTATCTGTGGTGACAGCCGTATACAGGCATGACCATAAAGTGATGGCTGGTGATATGAGTGATATAATCTATCAGGAACAAGGGTAGTGCTTTATCATAGGTCATTCAGTGATGAGAAAGAAAATTTATGAACCTAAATGTTAGGTGTAAATCCATTAAGAATCTGTGCTTCAATATATCTTACTAAATTGAGAAATCATGGACAGTAGTACTCATGTTAGCTGGAGAGATATATTCACTGTATATTGGTGTATTCTTTGAAGATGCATTCTACTATACTCATAGTCTGCTCTTTGTTAATACTTCCTTTGGTCTCCCAAATCCATTAAGATATAAGGCATGCTGTTAATTAATAACCCCCAGAACTTGCTGTGAGTTAATACCCCAAAGAGACACAATTAATGTTCTAATGTGGCATTTTGTCAATTAATATTCATACAGTGCATTGTATCCACTAATGATCTAACCCAGTCTGTACTAAAATAATATTCATTCTGAACTGGGCATTATTCTTGCTAACAGGTAACTTTCTGCACAAGTAATCATACAATTTTCAGTAATACTGGTCAGTATTCTGCCTGATAATAGTCGTACATTTGTACTTCTATCAATAAAATAGTCTTCTGGTATGTTAATCAATAAGCAGAGGCTGGGAAATCTGTGCTGAGTAACTCACCTCCTGAATCCCCAAAGCCTGTCCACCATCTACAAGGCACAAGTCAGGAGTGTGATGGAATACTCCCCACTTGCCTGGATGAGTGCAGCTCCCACAACACTCAAGAAGCTTGACACATCCAGGACAAAGCAGGCCACTTAATTGGCACCCCTTCCACAAACATTCACTCCCTCCACCACTGATGCACAGTGGCAGCAGTGTGTAGCATCTATAAGATAAACTGCAGCAACTCACCAAGGCTCCTTAGACAGCATCTTCCAAACCCACAGCCACTACTATCTAGATTAGGACAATGGCGGCAGACACATGGGAACACCACCACTTGCAAGTTTCCCTCCAAGTCACTCACCACCTTGACTTGGAACCAAATCGGTGTCAAAATCCCTCCCTAACAACCCTGTGGATGTACCTACACCACATGGACTACAATGTTTCAAGGCAGTGGCTCACCACCCACCTTCTCAAGGGCAATTAGGGATGGGCAATAAATACTGACATTCCAGCAACATCCATATTCTGAGAAGGAAAATAAAATGTTAGGCTTCACTATAGTTTGAAACATCCAAGAGATAAGTTGTTATGGGCGCTTGTTGATTGAGTGTCCACTCAACACAGTGTACTGCAGATTGATTTACTCATTAGCTCTGATCAATCAAGTTCCTCTTTCAAGCAACAAGCTTCTTTCTCAAAACCTTGTTTCCTTTCTAGTCAGAAATATTCTTGTGGCTGATGCTCTCTTCTCCATTTTAAAATGCTGGGAATGAACCGAAGTACAGAAGAGGGTGAGAGGTTTCTATCTGACACAGCCTAGAGAGGCTGAAGATTATAAGCCAGCAAAGGGGAGTTAGCTCAGTGGATATTGGAGGGAGAGGCAGTTTGGTGAACCTGATCATTCTGAAAGAATCACTGCAGTTGGGCTATTCCTCTGCACAATGCAGGTTTATGAACACCAAATAAACACTGCACAGCATTTGATGATTATTATGGGTACTAACAACAAGAACTTTATTTATATAGAACCTTTAATATAGTAAAACACCTTCACAGGAACGTTATCAGAAAAACTTTGCACTGAGGCATTAAGGAGAAATAAGTCAGGTGACCAAAAGCCTGGTTGACGAGGTAAGTTTAACAGGAGCATCTTAAAGGAGGAAAGAGAGATGGAGGGTTTAGGGAGGGAATTCCAGAGAGTTGGGCCCAGGCAGCCGAAGGCACAGCCACCAATGGTGGAGTGATTAAAGTGAGGAGTATTCAGAAGGTCAGAATTAGATGAATACAGAGATCTTGGAGGGTAGTTGGAGCTGGGGGAGATTGCAGAGATAGGGAGGGGCAATGACAGTGAAGGATTTGAACACAAGGATGAGAATTTAAAATTTGAGGATTGATGATGAGTGAGATAAGAGGCTTTGCACTTTTAATTATTTATAATAGTAGAAAAATATTGTCTTATTCTTAGATATGGGAAGACAGCAATGCTGAGATTTCACAGGATTTACTGAACAGTGAGGACCCAGATTCCCCTGCAGAAGAATTAGTTTATTCCATCAAGCCTCCATCAAATGGCCATGTGGCTCTGAAATCATTGTTGGATGACAGCATTCTGGAGTTTACCCAGGCACAGATCAACAACAGACAGATCACCTTTGTGCATCATGGTAAGGTGGTAGTCATTGTTAATTATTGAGCTGGTTGATTACATGTTCTGGTTATTCAGCAGGGGTGAGGCTGACCTGATCTTACAGTAGAACCTAGTTATCACAGTCCCAGTCAGCACCGTCAAACACTGACAGTGATCAGGACAGTAAAGTATTCATGCAGAGAGAGAGAAAAGAGCATGTGTAAAGTTAGTGCAGGTTGAAGCAAGGTCAGGAGAGTTAGGGGAGAAGGTGACAAAGTGTTAATGTCACTGGACTAATAATCCAGAGGCCCAGGCTAATAGTCTGGGGACATGGGTTCAAATCCCACCACGGCAGCTGGTGGAACTTAAATTCAATTAATAATTTGGAACATAAAGCTAGCCTAAGTAATGGTGACCATGAAACTATCATTGATTGTTGTAAAAACCCATCTGGTTCCCCAATGTCCTTTAGGGAAGGAAATCAGCTGTCCTTACCCAGTTGAGCCTTCATGTGACTCCAGACCAACAGCAATGTGGTTGACTCTGAACTGCCCTCTGAAATGACTGGGCAAGCCACTCAGTTCAAGGACAATTAGGAATGGGCAACAAATGCTGTCCTGGTAAGTGACACCCACATCCCATGAAAGAATAAAGAAAAAAACAGGTACCAGAGCGAGGAGTTGGGATGGACTGAAAGATGTTTTCTCAAGCTTGGCTTCTCTTGTGTTATTCAGTCAATGTGGATTCAGAAACAGTCAGCAGAACAAATAAATTCCCAGAGTTGGTGCTTTTGGATCCAGTCCATGTTCAAACTAAAGTTTTACAGCCATCAAAATGAATGCAGCAGCTGATATCACCAGTTATCATGAAGGAGAGCTAATATATTATACTTCCAGTGGGATAGGAAGCCTAATTTGTTTTTAAATATAAGGCATATTTATTTTATTTTTCCTTAAATATACTGGAGATGACATTACATTTGTAAAATGAGGATACATCTATTTTAAAGTCTTTGTCTCAGTGTTGTAGGTAAGTCTTGCATTGCCACCAAGTACATATGCAGCAAGTCTGCGTAATCAACCCTGGGCAGAGCTACAAAATCTTCCTCTTCCTAATTTAAAAATATCTTCAGAAGTGCTCCTCACATTTTCTTCCAAACCCTCAGTCACTTGCTTTAGAGCCTCTTCCTCCTCCTGAATCCTGACTGTGTTGAAATCTAGCCTTATCGCACCTCATCCAACTCTAACTCATTCTGACCCAGGCCTTCACACTGTGCAGTTCCTTCAACTTTCTCAATCTCTCACACCTAATGGAAGCCACAAGTTTCCAAACACAAGACTGAAATGAACTAACACACCTTCTTCTCAATCCGTTCACTCTCGGTGTTGTCCTCCACATGGGGTGTAGCCCTTTTCTCTGGTTACTTATTTAGATATTTTTTATTTATTCTTAGGGGGTGAACATCACCTGCAAGGCCAGTATTTGTGGCCCATGAAAAGGTGGTGGTGAGCCACCTTCTTTTATTGCTGCAGGTGTAGGTACACCTACAGTGCTTTTTCTCTGTGGCAGTTTGATACAATTGAACGGCTTGCTCAGCCATTTCAGAGTTAAGAGTCAACCACATTGCTGTAGATCTGGAGTCATAGGGGCCTGACCAGGTGAGGACAATGGACTTTCCTCCTTAAAAGGCAGTAGATTAGAACCAGGTGGGTTTTTAATCCTGTAGTTTCACGATCATTATTAATGAAACTAGCTTTTTATTCCAGATTTATTTATTGAATTCAAATTCCACCAGCTGCCTTGGTGTGATTTGAGATCAAATTTCTGGAGCATTAGTCCAGGCCACTGAATGACTAATTCAGGAACATTACCGCTGTGCTACAGTCTTGCTTATTTTTCTTTATTCTTTCATGGGATGTGGGAATCACTGGCAAATTCGGGATTTGGTGCCCATCCCTAATTGCCCTTGAAATGAAAATTTCAGAGAGGGCACTTAAGAGTAAACCACACTGGTGTGGGTCTGGAGTCACATGTAGGCCAGACCAGGTAAGGACAGCAGATTTCCTTCCCTACAGGACATTAGTGAACCGGGTGGGTTTTAATGACAAGTGATGATAGTTTCATGGTCACCATTACTGACACAAGCTTTAAATTCCAGATTTTATTAACTGTATTTAAATTCCACTAGTTGCCATGGTGGCATTTGAATCTGTGTCCTCTGAGCATTACCTAGGCCTCTGGATGACTAGTTCAGTGACATTACTACTATGTCACCATCTCCCCTAAATGGTGATTAATAAAAAAGAAAATATTGAACGGATGCTATTGTGCTTCAAAAGGTTGATAATTTTTCATATAGAAGTCAAATAGGAAACCTTGTTTGTAAAAATTAAGTGTGTTATAATCTATAATCTGTTTTTCCCTTGGTGTTTCTCCCATTGCAGGATCATTGTCTGGAGGATTCAGCTTTGAGGTGTCTGATGGAATGAATCGCACACCTACACAGCTATTTACAGTCAGCGCTAGACACTTAAATATCCTGATTGAAACAGAGGAGCCTCTTGTTATTTATCCAGGTAAGGACATGGGTTGCAGTAACTGGTGTGGGGGATGTCAGGTACTGAGAGCATTCAGAGATCCCTCACTGTCACCCTAGCTGAGGGCGGCCAGTTCAGAACCAAGCAGGGAAGGATACTGGGATTTTCCTGTTGTGTGTGACTAGCTGGCAGCAGGAATATTTGACCCAGTCCAGCATTAAGAAACTGTACTGAGTCCCTCACTGAGGAGATGTCTAGCCACTTGCTTGGAAGGGATCTGGTGTATGATCTGAGTGGAAACAGGGAGTGCAGATCAAGGAAGAGAAATTACTCTCAGTTTTATTGATGAGAGTTTGGAAGAGTCCAACTCAAACAAAGTTTTTAAAAAGTTGTCTTTTCATGCCCTCCAGGAACACGCCAGCCAATCACAAGCCAACATCTGAAAGCGAGGACCAGTGATGATAGCAAAACAAACAATCGACCAATCATATACACAATAGTGATTCCTCCAGCACTGGGACAGCTAATCAGGGTCCAAGAAGGCAACGTAATCAGGAAAGTTTCCAACTTCACCGAGAGAGATGTGAGTTCAGTAATCGTTTCCCTTTACTTCATTGGAGAATCTTGCTGATCAGATTCTTACATATGCGCAATTACTTAGAGCCTATGACCAAGCTGGTTGTACAGTCAGTCCAGTGAAATGTCCATTATGATTCTGGAATGTATATCTGTGGACCTCTGTGAAGGACAGGTACAGACTTGAGTGTGATTCTTCACCCCACCCCCGACCGTCCCATGCCAATATGGTTTAATAACACTTCCAAGACTTTAGTAAGTACTCTCCAGTACTGAAGGTGGGTGGAGGTAATGTTTTCAGCCCTGTTGTCTGTAAACAAAATATCTCAAAGTGGTGCATGGACTTCAGTGAAACTTGGTACACACATAGGGTATGGCCCAACAAAGAACTGATTAGTTTTTGGCAAATATATGGGCGGGCCCTGGATTTTTTTAAAAAGGATCCTTTAACACTGGGACATGGGGTGAATTGACTTTTTTTTAAGAATGTGGTGGGTTTAATTAGAATGTTGTTGTTTGATTTGGAATGTTGAAGCTGCTGTGGTGGAATTTGTCACAGCTGTCAAAATTTGAGCAAAGTTTTCAGAGTAGGTTGTTAGATGTTGATAGGCCTGAAGCTTCTTCAATGAGATAGAAGCTTCTAATAAATTTATTTTCTCGGCTTTGTAGTTACAGAACATCAACAAGACAGGGAAAAGCCTCAAGGGAGAGTTGCATAATTGTGATAATTTTAACACAGTGTGGTGGATATATGTCCTCTTCACTTATTTGATGATGTTAATGTCACAATAAGTTGGTGGTAGTGGAGAAATTGGACAGGATAAAAACAGATATGGAGGAGATACTTCAAAGGCTGGCAATGCGCAATGTGGAAAAGTCACCCAGTCTGGATGGGATGCATGCTAGGCTGCTGAGAGGAATATGGGTGGAAATTATGGGGCCTCTGGGTTATATAACAGACAACTTGAGCATTGCACATGTTACAACCCCTGTTCATAAAATGGGAGAAGTTAAACCAGACTGTGCCATCTTGATGCAGGAGCCGCTTTCTGGGTGCTGCCTTGCCCACTTCAACATGTGAAGAAAGGCCAAGCCAGGGACTTTAATTCATGGAATAACTTTACTCAAGCTCTAAGCATTGAAATCAACATGTTTGAGTTGTTTCCAGAATAGAACTCTCAGCATTCAGTTGTGTGAAAATTCCTAGGAGAAGGATATGGGAAGAACAATCCAAGACAAAATTAATTTGTCATCTGGAAAAAATTGATTAATGAATGACAGTGTAGATTTATTAAAGGCAAATCATACTTAACCAACTTGTTTGAGTCCTTTAGTGTAATGGAAAGGCTTGATGAGGATAGTGCAGTTAATATTGTGTATATGGACTTTCAAAAGGCTTTGATAAATTGCCAGTTAATAGAGTGGTTAGCAAAATCTTGAATACTGGGGGAAAAAAAGTACAGGACTATTGGGAAAGAAGGGAAAGAACACGCAAATGGGACTAATTGGATAACTCCTTCAAAGAGCAGCACAGGTACAATGGGCCAAATGGCCTCCTCCTAAGAGTCACATATGAGGAATGGCCACTTGGGCAGAGTAGTGAAGGATCTGCCACTACCTTCAGCAGGAAATTAGAACACAAAAAAGATATCACATAAATTACACTGGAAAAAGACTGTATAGTATAATCTGAACATTGGCTCTTTGGTTGTAATGGGTTGCAGCTGAAGCGTAACTTTCCAACTCATGGTATCTGTTAATGTCAGGGGAGATAAATGACTCCCTGAAATCGCGTAGCACATACTCCATGCTGGAAGAGAATAATTAATATCCACACTGGAAACAATGCCAAATCATCGACTGCATCGACACATCTCAAACCAGCCCAAAATGAATGGGCACCATTACCTTATCTGTCAGATTACTGCCAACCTCCTTCACACAGCACTTGCTTAATAAATTCCGTGAATTATTTCACAGCTCCTTTAACTCTTCGGGTCCTGGAGATGTTTGAATTGGCCCAGCCAGGTACAAGGTCGTTTACAGGTGATCAAATCAGTCTTTTTCACTGGGATCAGGCTGGAGGTAAACTCATCAATTGAGTCATTCTGTACTCAGCTTCTGTCAGCTGAGGAATTGCAGATGGGAGAGTTACACCCGCAGAAGCCCTGGAGAGCTGGTGTATATGGCCACCTCGCCAGGAGCCCCCTCCTCACTGATCTACCACCAAACTAACAGCAATGGGTTAGGAGATCCCTGCAGATGGGAGGGAAGTCGTTCTAGTGTGTGTACTGTAAGCACACAGGAGTTTACACTGAGCCATGTGTATGCCGTACATTATCTGCCCCTGCTCTTTGTGTCTAGTGTGGCAGTTTACTGAGATATTTATCTTGTGGTTTTCAATTCATCTCGTCTGTTGGGCCTAGTCAACAGAAACCTTGTCAATAATCCAGTCTATCAGGTCATTGCTCTGTATCAATAGGAAGGAAATGAAGGTCATTATATGAGATATATATGTTGTGTTATATACATTTTCCCTCTAGTTTCTGCTGTCTTTTCTCAAAGGTCAGTCTGATGCTGCAGTCTGAGGCCATGTGTGCTGCCAACCCTCATCGCAACTCATTATGTTGCTGGGATGATCCTTGGCAGTAAGTGGGGAATATCAGAGCCAAGCTCATTTCTCTGCTCACCTCAAATCCACATAACAGTTTTGAGCAGGAGATCACTAGTTCAATGCAACTTCATCTTCAGCCCAGACAGATTACACTTGGAGACCAATTGGGTCTGTGAGGATTTCTCTGAGCAGAGATTCCTGCAATCACTTGTAAAGTTCTTCAAACTGGAGCAATCCTTGTGAAGGATGATTTATATTTTCAGCTTGTATGTAGCTTCCAGGCAAATCTAAATGTGATCAAGTAGAACTCTCTCCTGCAACTGAGTACAGCCACAGTAGTTAATCTCTGAGACCTGGTTAGTGATAGTAACCAGGACCTAGGGCCTGGGTTAGTGATAGTAACCAGGCTCTGGAGCCCATGCTGTAACATCGGCCAAGGATTTATTTAGTCCAGGTTTTGCTGAACATTTCTAAGCTCTGGTTTACGGCTTGTGTCAAATCTGAAGCCTAGAAATACCAAGGCAGAGGCTGCCACATGGAATGGATGAGGTGAATGGCATTTAAGGGGAAGCTAGTTAAACACACAAGGGAAAAAGATGAAGAGGATTGGAAAGAGGCTTGGAGCATAAACACCAGCACTGACAAGATGTACACAGTTACAATGACTTTGTAATTATGTACTGCAATAGTGTAGGAGTTAGTAACACTTGGGATAATGTCAGTGCGTAGTATTCTTAATGCATTCTCTACTCTTCAACAGCTGGAAGCTGCGAATGTTTTCTACCAACATAATAGGCCTAAGGACCCCTTTTGGAAATCTCAGGACTCATTCCAGTTCACAGTTTCCTGTCCCCCAGCAGTTACGGAAAGACAGACCCTGATGCTATGGATCTCCTTTGAAAACCGTAGTCATGAACAAGGCACTCAGCTGTGGTACAATAAAGGTAAAGTACAGTTTTTATACTTTTCCAGCGTTCCCTTTCTTTCAACGTAACAGTGACTCTTGAGGTACAGTTCCAAAGGAACCAACTGTCCTCACCTGCCCCACCAATCTGGCCAGTGGTTTGGTCAGGGTATTCCAGATGACTGGGTCCTCGTTTCTATGCCCCCATTCCCAGTGCCCCTAGTTAAATACATCCGGGTGATCAGGGGACTCCTGAAATAATGCAATTCGTCCACGGCCTCACCAACCTCCCGCTTACCCCATCGCCAACTCTATACCTCTCCGAGGTATCTGCATTCCTCTGGTCCTGGCCTCTTGAACATCGCTGATTTTAATCTCCCTACCATTGGTGGCCGTGCCTTTAGCTGCCTGAGTCCTAAGATGTAGAATTGACTCTTGAAATCTCTCTGCCTCGCTCCCTTTCTCTCTCTCTTGTAGGTGCTCGTGAAACCTATTTTGACCAAGCTTTTGATCACCTTTCCTAATATCTCCTTATTTGGATCAGCATCAAATTTTGTCAGGCAATGTTCCTGTGAAGCACCTTGGGACATTTTACTGTGTGAAACGTGTGATATCAATACAATTTGTTGTTGGCTTGACAGTATTGAGCAGCTCTCATTCCAGCCAGATATACAATGTGGGAGAAGGGATGCACTGTTTAAACAAAGTTTCAGGGTCAAAACCAGGTCAGAGCGATTTCATGTCAGTAAAGACCATTTTCTTTTGCAAATGCAAGTGGATTAGACTCTGCGTGCAAGAAAGGCAGCTGCTGTCAGGAATTGTATGACTGAACAAGAAGTGACTGAGTTGTTTTATGGGAACAAAATGGAAGCAACAGCTTCTACTTATATAGCACCTTTCATATAAATACACCCCAAAGTGCTTCACATTATAAAACAAAATCTGACACCAAGCCACCTAAGGAGATTTTAGGTCAGATAACCAGAGGCTTGGTCAAAGAGGAAGGTTTAAAGGAGTATCTTAAAGGAGAAGAGAGAGGTTGAGAGGCTGAAGGGTTTAGGAAGGGAATTCCAGAGCTTAGAGACCAGGCAGCTGAGGGCCCGGCCTCCACTAGTGGAAAGATTAAAATCAAGGGTGCACTAGAAGCCTAAATTAGAGGAGCAAAGATATGAAGAGGGTTGTGATGCTGGAGGGGATTACAGAGATAGGAACGCACAAGTCCAAACAAAGATGAGAAAAGGCTCACAGACACGATGTACGAGTGACTCACACATGCATGAACAGAAGCTGACCAATCAGCCACATCCACAGTTCTGTTCAAACAAAAATTCTCTGGCAGGAGAGCTGTAAGTGTTAATGTGTAGTCCAGTACTTCAGCTAGACTGTTGTTCCACGTTTTCTATCATTGCATTGCTCTGGCACCCTTGCCCAAAGGATTGTGGCTTCCCAAAGGGGAAAAGAAGCTAAATATTTGCTGCTATGCTTCATCCCTGGGTAGAATTGTCTGACAGTTTAGAGCACAACATGACTCTTTTCACCTTCATTCCTAACTCCTTTACTTAATCAGAAGAGGAGTCACAAGCTGACTTCTAGGTCTCAGTTTGCTGAAACTGAAACATAAGCACTTTTCCAATTCAGATCAATGATTTGTAGAATGATTACAGCACAGAAGGAGGCCATTAGCCCAACATGCCTGTGCCTGATCATTTAGAGAGCTGTCTAATTAGTTTCACACGCCTGCTTTTTCCTCACAACTCAGAAGCTGCTTTGGAGTCAATATTTAATATTTGTAATTTGACATCACTACTTAGGCAGCAAATATTGCCAAGCATGCTAAGGGTAGAAAGTGATTGGATTTGCAGCAAATTATGCACCACATTAACTCACACCTGTCTCTGTCAAAGAGCTGACACTAGCACGATGGGCTGAGTAGCCTTCTTCTATACTGTATGATTGTACAATTTGTCAATCTGAAATGGAAAAATGTTAATGTTTCAGTTGTAGCAAAGGTTTCTAGCAACTGAGACATGGGAGAAAGCTTGAGATTTGTCCCAACGATCGGTTTGTACAGTGAATGAAGCAAATGCACAAGAAGGATTAAGAGTGTGACCATTTGTGTTGAGACCAATCCTATGGGTTCTGTCCAACCACCTAGAAAGGAACATGTGTCATTCCATGCTGAAGCACAAAACAAGTATTTGAGGATTACGTTTCCTCTTTCACACCACCTGTTTGTGTTTCTGGCTTATGCTGTAATTATAAGTGATTCCAGTTGGATGCATTCAGTAACGCAGAGGTTGAGGGTTACAGTTTGCAGGAAATTAGATCTCACATTAATTTAGTAGAGCAGATAAATACCAATGTAGAAATAATGAAGGGGTTCTTGTAAATATGGCATAGTTTAGAAAGAGCAAGTGCCCCTAGCCAAGCTGTTCCAGTACAGCTACAGCACTGGCATCTACCCGGCTATGTGGAAAGTTGCCCACATATATCCTGTACACAAAAAGCAGGGCAAATCCAACCTGGCCAATTATTGCCCCATCAGTCTACTCTCCATCATCAGTAAAGTGATGGAAGGGGTCATCAACAGTGTTATCAAGCGGCACTTACTTAGCAATAACCTGCTCACTGACGCCCAGTTTGGGTTCCGCCAGGGCCACTCAGCTCCTGACCTCATTACAGCCTTGGTTCAAACATGGACAAAAGAGCTGAACTCCCTAGGTGAGGTGAAAGTGACTGCTGTTGACATCAAGGCAGCATTTGACCGAGTGTGGCATCAAGGAGCCCAAGCAAAACTGGAGTCAATGGGAATCAGGGGGAAAACTTTCTGCTGGTTGGAGTTATACCCAGCACAAAGGAAGATGGTTGTAGTTGTTGGAGGTCAATATCTCAGCTCCAGGACATCACTGCAGGAGCTCCTCAGGGTAGTGTCCTCGGCCCAACCATCTTCAGCTGCTTCATCAATGACCGTCCTTCCATCACAAAGTCATAAGTGGGGATGTTCGCTGATGATTGCACAATGTCCAGCATCATTTGTGACTCTTCAGATACTGAAGCAGTCCATGTCCAAATGCAGCAAGACCTGGACAATATCCAAGCTTGGGCTGACAAGTGGCAAATAACATTTGCGCCGCACAAATGTCAGGCAATGACCATCTCCAACAAGAGAGAATCTAACCATCACCTCTTGACATTCAAAGGCATTACCATCGCTGAAACCCCCACTATCAACATCCTGGGGGTTAACATTGACCAGAAACTGAACTGGACTAGGCATGTAAATACTGTGGCTACAAGAGCAGGTCAGAGCCTAGGAATCGTGCGATGAGTAACTCACATCCTGACTTCCAAAGACTGTCCACCATCTACAAGGCGCAAGGTGGAGTGTGATGGAATACTGCCCACTTGCCTGGGTGAGTGCAGCTCCAAGACACTCAAGAAGCTTGACAGCATACAGGACAAAGCAGCCCACTTGATTGGCACCACATCCACAAACATTCACTCCCTCCACCACCGACGCACAGTAGCAGCAGTGTGTACCATCTACAAGATGCACTGCAGGAATTCACCTAGGCTCCTTAGATAGCATCTTCCAAACCCACGACCACTGCCATCTAGACAGACAAGGGCAGCAGACACATGGTAACACCACCACCTGAAAGTTCCCTTCCAAGCCACTCACCATCCTGACTTGGAAATATATCACCATTCCTTCACTGTCGCTGGGTCAAAATCCTGGAACTTCCTCACTAACAGCACTCGTGGGTGTACCCACATCACATGGACTGCAGCAGTTCAAGAAAGCAGCTCACCACCACCTTCTCAAGGGCAATTAGAGATGGGCAATAAATGCTGACCCAGCCAGTGAAGCCAACATTCCATGAACAAATTTTTAAAAAAAATGGATAGAAAAATCTAGGCAGACTCTCTGAGAGATTTGACTTTTCCACAGCAGCCTGTTGCATGTATATAGTGAAAGAAGCAATGATTGGTCTTGTGCAGTCCCAGAATTGAACCAGAACCAACATTAGTTGGCTTCTCTTTTTCTATCCTTTTTTCTGGATTAACCCTATATTGGCAATCACAGCGGACTTAGTCCCTTTGAAATGTACCCAATAATAATGATGCTTCTAGATATTGAGGAGTTTAGACCAAGGAGTCAGCAATGTAAGATTAAATTTGAGAGATTTAGGACAGAGTAGAGGAGAAGCTTCTTTTATACAGAGGGATTGTGAAGCTGTGGATTATCCTGACAATTGATGCAGAGACCAAGTCAACATTAGAAATAAATTATATAGTGGTTGCAAAGAGGATAAAGAAATGTGGAAAAAGGAAAGGCACAAGTTAGGATAAATGCCAACATAGACAAGTTGGACCAAATGGGCTGTTTCCTTGCTGTAAATTTTATGAAATTAGTAAAAAATCTTCATTTTTTTTCTCCAGGTCTTGTACTACCTGAAGGTCAAAGTGCAGCAATTGACCAGTCAATGCTGGATGCTTCGAATCTTCTGGCCAGTGTGCCAAAACCTCAGCAGTCCGCCTATCATGTGATATTTGAGGTGACCATGCAACCTATCCATGGCTTTCTCTCCTTAGCTGATGTGCGCAAGGTGCAGCACTTTACGCAGTCTGATTTGTTTGATTCTGTGCTACAGTATACACACAACAGGGTCGGGGCATTAACAGATAGCTTCACATTTCGAGTCTGGTTGAGTCCAAGGAGAAAGTCATTTTCACATCCTGCGGATGATGGATCTGTTATTGTTATTTCTGAGCTCTTCAATATAACTGTGGTGCCAGTGAAGGATCATCCTCCACGGATTGTAACTACTGGACTCACCCTGCATGTCCTGCAAGGCTCCAGCTTTGTGCTGACACAAGATCACATGAACACTGTTGACTTTGATAACTTACCAGAAGAAATTCTGTACAGTATCGTCACAGGACCAGACAATGGTTTCTTTGTGAATCAGGTTAATGACAGCACTGTCGTAAAGCAATTCACACAGGCGGATATCAATGCTGGCAGAGTGCTATTCAAAGCAGCTGGGCAGGCAGCTTCTGGCCTGTTCCAGTTCAGTGTCTCCGATGGGAAATATTCAGCAGTTGGGGGGTTTGTCACTATTGAAGTTACGCCAGTGACTGTTAATATGATCCACAACAAAGAAATTGTATTACTGCAGGGTAATGCGTCAGTGCCGATAACCAGAGAGGAACTCCTAATAGACACCAAAGAAAATGATGTTATACTCTATAAGATAATCCAACAACCAAAGTATGGAAAAATAATTGTAAACCAGTCTGTTGTGACCGAGTTCTTGCAGAAACACATTGATAATGGAGAGCTAAAATACTACATGAAAGATTTTTCTGTTTATCGAGATAGCTTCCATTTCTGTGCAGTGACCCGTGAGGGCAATTTATCAGGTACCGTGAATGTTACTGTGCAGCCCCTGGTAAGGGTAGCCCGGGATGTGTCCTGGCCCAGAAGTACCACCATTCTGATTGACACAGATGTTTTGGATGCTAGTGATCTGGCCAAGAAAACCCAGAGCATTCCTTCCTTCCACATCATTCAACAGCCCAAAGCTGGAAAACTAATCAAACTGCAGAAACAGAATGGAAGTCAAAACCAGCCCAGAAGTAACTTTACCCAAGCTGATCTAGAAGATGGAAGTGTGGCAATGGAAGTTTTTGATTATGATGAAGCTAGCCCTTACTCTGACATTGATGGCTTCCAATTTCTCCTGAAAGCTGATGGAGTGCCACCTGGCATTGGTACTTTTGAATTTAGGACTATCCCATATATACCCACTCATCATTACAATGCTACACTGCTTGAAGTCCCCTCCTTGATTCAGATTAAGTTACCAAATTCGAACATCAGCCCTACAGTCCAGAAAGGTGATGAAATGGACATATATTCATCGACTGTAACTTGGGATCCCTATGAAATTGTTAGAAGAGGCAATATACCAACATCAGACAATGTAGTCACAGGATTCGAACCAACAGCAAGCAATGAGAAGGTTCTTACATCAGGGAATAATCTTACAGTTATTATTATTGCTATCATCCTTATTGTTTTGCTGTTGCTAATTGCTGTAATAATTGCAATTTATCTGACAAAACGCAACAAAACAGGAAAGCATAATGTGCAGATGCCTCCATCGAAACCCAAGAATGGCACTGTGGAGAAGGAGACCTTTAGGAAGACAGATCAAGTTCAGTCTGTTCCTCTAGTGAATGTCAGGCCACTAAACGGCACAGAAACACAATCCAACAGTGGGCATGTTAACCCTGACAACAACCAGTTCTGCAGGACAAGCAATCCTACTCTGAAAACCAATCAGTACTGGGTGTGATCTCTGCACTGGCTCACCCACTTTACCGTCCCAGTCCAGGATGGTGCTTCAAGTGAGTTATCACACCATATCAGCACCTTATGTACCAGAGGCAATAACATTTTCACAAGGTCTCTGCTTTAACAACACAATAGAGAACATTCTCGAACTTCATCTGAAAGAAGAAACATCCCCAATTGGATGGGAATCCTGACTCATCTGACTGTCCACTTGGAGGCTAGTGGCTTGTAAGGTCATTTTGCAAACCAGTCCCTTATTGGCTCCAAGAGATGACTCATTCCACAATTCAAAAATATATTAAAAAAAAACTGGTTTTAAAAAAGAACACACCAAGATAATATTTATTCCAACTGCATCAGCTCTTATGGGTTGTGGTATCGTCATTACTGACTCTTGCTGGTGGAGAGAGAGGGACAGACAGACACAAGTATTCAGACAGACCACAATGAGGATGTTGGAGTTGGGTTGTGTTTGCATCAGCCTGCAATATGATTATTGCAGTTTTGATTAACAGGACCAAAGGTTATTTAATAGAACATTGCTCTGGTTCTGAATATTTTCTACACTGTAACAAGAAACACAGACATATTCACACAGCCACACTGTCCCTACAGAACCTGTGAAAATAACACTATCTATTTCACTCAAGACCATGAAAGGCTGATGAGATTCCCAGTGGCAACCATATTGGTTCTGATTGTTTCACAGTGTTAAACAGGAGTTGGCATGTTTGCTGTAGATTTTTGATTGAGTTGATGATTATTTAATTCTTGGTACAATGCAGTCCTGTTCTGATTTTAATGAAGGACAGCAATAAAACAGCACCTGCAAAATAACACCCCAATTCTCCCACTAAGCCATCTTCAGTTTTCGTTGCCTTCCTAAGTTAGACTGCCACTCATATTACATTGATCACCACCTTTTCTGACTCCCATGTCAGCTGATATGTTTCCTTTTCCTTAGACATTATCCCCTTCTTTTTCAACATGGCCCCTTCCTCAAAAAAAACAACCCTTGACCTTACTATCCCCCTCTCCAACCGGCCCAGATTGTGCACTCAATGATAAGTAAAGATATTAAAGGCAAACTTTCTTCAGTCGGAGCCCACACTCAATGTAACAGCATTCACCATTCTGAATGTTAAAACTAATCTTCAATAAAAAGCTAATAATTGCTAATAATTCTAATTCTTTGTTAAGAGTCTAGAAAACAGCCATTGTTATCTGTCAAAAAGCTGACTAAAATTAACATAACCACAGAAGAAGGGATTCCTGTTCTTCCATGACATAACAGCAAGTACGGTGGGTCCCATCAATCAGAATTCCCGCTCTAGGTGAAAATTGAATCTTGTGTTCCATTGAATCCAGTGAGCCAAGAATTCTAGAAGCTCGTGAGCTCTTCCAAGAGCAGACTGGGACAAACAAAGGGAATTTTAGTGTAAATTCAAACCAGTAATGAATACCCAAGCACAGGTTGTATGAAATTGGCAAACACAATGTAAATTTCTTATGCTGGATATAATAAAAATAATGGTTCTTGCAGCAATGTGGAATTTTTGTTCATTTACACGGAACCAAATGAAGCAGGAAATTACCAGGTTTGAACAGAGTTTCCTGACTTTAACTACAAGTGCCTCAGTGCCTCTTTGGTTAGGAAGGATGCCTGCTCTTGATTCCCATTGTGGTGAAAAGTCTGTTGTAGGGGGAAAGAATCACAGGTGAAGTTATGATGTCCCTTATAGTCATATAGCCTGTCTTTGCTCACATGCAGAATGGTCACCTGGATGAGGTGTAGGAAGGCAGGCACTCAGTGGAACTGTATCTGTGCAACTTCAGTACAGGAACCAATAAAATTGGAAAAAAAAACACACTCCTGCAATCCTTGAGTGGGTGATGGGTGGCTGTGCACTAAAATGAATCAGTTTGTCCAAGTCCCAGTCTGGGCACTACAGCTGCAACAGCTTTGCATTGTTGTGGTAATTGGACCATAGAGATTCTAGAAAATAGCATCCAGTTTCCAGATGAATTTGGCCTTTTCCGGAAGAATGTAACCTGTCGTTAAAGGGATCCTCCAGGGTACATCTCAGCAGGTCTCTTTGAGAGCTAAGTTGGCAGCAATATCACAAGAATAGCAGATGTTTTAAGTGAATTATTTGTATCAGTATTCATAAAAGATGGTGTGGAAAATCTTGGATGACACAAGAACCTATAACGTTTGTACAGGTCACAGAGTATGTGTTATGATAAAGTGTTAACTATCAACAGGGACACCTGGAGCAGATGGTATACACTCTAAAATCCTCCCAGGAAATCAGTGAAAGGTGAGATTTGGATCAATACTCCAAAAGTGCAGGATCTATCTCAGGTTTGTAGGTTGCTTCTTGTTTAATTTGAATTGAGAAATGAACGGGGGAAATGTGAGGTATTACTGTAACATAATGCCTAAAATGTGACCTAGAGAGGCTCTTGGTCAGAAGAATTCAGGATTGTTTTAAAGTAACAAATTGCAGGATCAAACATCATTTTCTCCTCTGAGACCTGGGTTTCTGTGGTAATCTGAGGTGTAATACACCTTTAAGAGAGTGTGAGCAGATTGGCCATGTGACTGTAAGACCCAATAGCTGTGTAGCTCGGGTTACAATGTTAATATTAGTTTAGAGTAGGGTCTGGTTGGAGAAGCACATATGTTAGTGCTCTGTTGTCTGTGTAAATAAATAGCATATGCTTCATTTCATATTGGTCTCTGTGTCTGCAGTATATTGTAATTAACTCACCTGCTGACAGATAAGTGTGCAACCGGTTCACAAGCAAAGCAACCCCATAGTAGAACATAACAACTGGCAACGAGGCAAAACACGACCAATCGACAACTCCAAGGAAAGCTGTGAAAACTCAACTGTAGTGAATTAGCCATGCCCTGCAGGCCAATTGTAAGTACATTACAATTGTAAGCCCTCACCATAGTCATCGAAGCTATCGCCCTCCATAATGCTACAATTTGGCCGCATTGAACCGTTTGATCAGACAACTGACGACTGGTCACATTATATTGAACACCTTGCGTTTTTCTTTTTGGCCAATGACATATTGGGGAAGGAGAAGAGGCGGGCGTTCCTCTTATCAACATGTGGCAGTAAAACCTAATTTGCAGTCTAATGACACCCATTGCCCCAGATTCCAAGAACTTTGATGAGTTGGCAAATCTAGTGAAAAGCCACTTTCAGCCGAAACCCTCGGTAACAACATAGCATTTTAAATTAAATTCGCGGTGTTGCACCCCTGGAGAGACAGTCGCTTGCTTTGTAGCAGCCTTAATTAAAACAATTAACAGAGCACTGAGAGTTCGGGACGTCGATTAATGACATGTTAAGAAACCGATTAGGGTGTGGGATTAACAAAGACGCCATTCAAAAAAGGTTGTTGTCAGAAACAAATTTAGACTTCAGCAAGGTGCTGGAGTTGGTGCTCACAATGGAAAGTGTGTTCAGGGACTCAGAAGAAATCAAGGGAGCACAAAATTGCACCATTCTTCACGTTGGGAGAGAGGCACCGGCTAGAAATGGCCCAGAAGTACAGGGCTCCACAAAAAGGTGGGAAACAACTGCCAGTAACAGGACAGCAAAAAGCAATGGTTTAACGGATAAAAACCCACAATAATAGCAGAATTGGAACCAGACAGCCTGCAATCGAATGACAATTTTAATAAACCGAGTGTTTCTACTGCCATTGCAATGGGCACATTATACGATATTGTAAAGAAAAATTGAGGCAAAATTTCAAACAAAAAGGCAGAAGTCGTGAAATTTATATAATAGAGAAACCAGAAGAAACAGAGTCAGGTATTTACTCACTACACAACTTAAAAATGGGTAAAACAGAGCCAATCCACTTGACAGTAGAAGTCAACAGAAAACCCATTTGAATGGAGACGGATACAGGCACATCCACAACAGTCATAAGGGAAGGCATGTTTAAGTACCTGAATGGAGGAGGCCACTCACTAAGACTGGAAAACTCAGGTTAAAAACATATACTGCTGAAGACATCCAAGTAAAAGGTATATGCAAGGTTCCAGTACAATATGGAAGCCAGTCTGCTACTCTACCTCTCATGGTGTTAGCAGGCAGAGGTCCGAGTCTCCTTGGAAGAAACTGGTTAAGAGAGGTCAATCTTGAGAAATTACTGAGATCTCAATCAGAAGCAGTAAGTGTTGCTATTTGGAAAAAGGAGCCTGTAAAGACTCAACAAAAGGAACTTGAGGAGCTGATCCTTCAGGACAGAGCTCGAGTTGAAGTCAGTAACCTCCAAAAAGAAAAAGAAAACCTGCTGAAGGACTTTCACATATTGCAAGATTCCCTCAGATCCCAATTTGCACCACTAAAAAAGTGAGGAAGAACAGAAAGAATTCCGCATATCTCTGGCTGAGATGAACAACCAATTAGCCGAGAAAACACAACAATGCTTAATTCTCCAGGAAACAACTAATAAATATAAAAAAGAAATGGAAGAGCTGAAGAATCAGCTACGTGATTGCCAAGAAGCCTTAAAAATAGAGACCCCTGAGTTTTCAAAAGAGCTGACAGTTGAGGAAATGCTGGAAGACTCAACTGCTGAGTTCACTCAAGTTGAGCTCGTATCTGAGCCTAGTCTGGCCAATAGGGAAGTGGAAGAGGAAGCCAAGATTAAAGTCAGCACCGCCAAGAAGAAAACCCATCAAAAGGTGACACTTAGGAAGAGAAAGCAAAATTACTAGCAAGGCCCTGAATTTTTTTTTACACAATAGGAAGCTGATCATTGCGTGTTGAATTTAGCTTTGCCCAACAGAACCTGCTTCACAGTTGCCATTCATATCCTTGAACTTGGAGGGGAGGAGCAATAGGAGTGCAGGCGATTGGGCATTAAAGAGGGTGAAAACATTCTCGTTGGAATCTACACCCACAGGTAGAAGGAAATCCCCTTGCTTTGGAAGGAGCTGTAGGATCCGCTGAGCCTGAGAGAGTCGAAGAGGCAAACTCACAGGTTCCTACTGGGGAGCCTAGTGGACAGGTAACTCCTGAGAGGGAGGCCTCGGAAAAACCATCTGAAGTCGTAGAACTACAACGGTCGACTCGTTTGAAAAAGCCTCCAGAGAAAGTAAATTTGTAAATAGTTAATATATTGAAAAATGTACTTTCAAGAGGGAGGGATGTGGTAATCTGAGGTGTAATACACCTTTAAGAGACTGTGAGCAGATTGACCACGTGACTGTAAAACCCAATAGCTGTGTAGCCAGGGCTACCATGTTAATAACAAAAAAACTGCGGATGCTGGAAATCCAAAACAAAAACAGAATTACCTGGAAAAACTCAGCAGGTCTGGCAGCATCGGCGGAGAAGAAAAGAGTTGCCGTTTCGAGTCCTCATGACCCTTCGACAGAACTTGAGTTCGAGTCCAGGAAAGAGCTGAAATATAAGCTGGTTTAAGGTGTGTGTGTGGGGGGCGGAGAGATAGAGAGACAGAGAGGTGGGGGGGTGGGGTGTGGTTGTAGGGACAAACAAGCAGTGATAGAAGCAGATCATCAAAAGATGTCAACGACAATAGTACAATAGAACACATAGGTGTTAAAGTTAAAGTTGGTGATATTATCTAAACGAATGTGCTAATTAAGAATGGATGGTAGGGCACTCAAGGTATAGCTCTAGTGGGGTTTAACCCAAACCTCCCTGTCGCTTGCCATTTTAACACTCCACCCTGCTCTCTTGCCCACATGTCTGTCCTTGGCTTGCTACATTGTTCCAGTGAAGCCCAACGCAAACTGGAGGAACAACACCTCATCTTCCGACTAGGGACTTTACAGCCTTCCGGACTGAATATTGAATTCAACAACTTTAGGTCGTGAGCTCCCTCCCCCATCCCCACCCCCTTTCTGTTTCCCCCTTCCTTTTTTTTCCCCAATAAATTATAAAGATTTTCCTTTTCCCACCTATTTCCATTATAAAAAAAACCCCACTAGAGCTATACCTTGAGTGCCCTACCATCCATTCTTAATTAGCACATTCGTTTAGATAATATCACCAACTTTAACTTTAACACCTATGTGTTCTATTGTACTATTGTCGTTGACATCTTTTGATGATCTGCTTCTATCACTGCTTGTTTGTCCCTACAACCACACCACGCACCCCCCCCCACCTCTCTGTCTCTCTATCTCTCCGCCCCCCACACACACACCTAAAACCAGCTTATATTTCAGCTCTTTCCTGGACTCGAACTCAAGTTCTGTCGAAGGGTCATGAGGACTCGAAACGTCAACTCTTTTCTTCTCCGCCGATGCTGCCAGACCTGCTGAGTTTTTCCAGGTAATTCTGTTTTTGCTACCATGTTAATGTTAGTCTAGAGTAGCACTCTGTTGTCTGTGTAAATAAATAGTATAAGCTTCATTTCATATTGGTCTCTGTGTCTGCAGTATATTGTAATCACCTCACCTGCTGACAGATAAGTGTGCGACCGGCTCACAAGCAAAGTGGCCCCATGGTAGAACATAACAACTGGCAACGAGGCAAAACACGACCAGTCGAAGACACCAAGGAAAGCCTCGAAAATGCAACTGAACTGAATTAGCCATGCCCTGCAGGCCGATTGTAAGTACATTACAAATGTAAGCCCTCACCATAGTCGTTAAAGTTATCTCCCTCCAGTATGCTTCAATTTGGCCGCATCGAACTGTTTGATCAGACCACCGATGACTGGTCACATTTCTTATTGGCCAATGACATATCAGAGGAGGAGAAAAGGCGGGTGATTCTCTTATTGACATGTGGCAGTAAAACATACGGCCTCACTCGTAGTCTAATGGCATTGTAGAACATAACAGTTTCAATTTAGCCTAGACTGAAAATGAAATGAGTTTGGGGTTTTACATGTGCAGGCGTTCCCTCACACCCATACCCCGATACATAACAACCACATATACTAACACACGCATAAGAAAGAAGATATATGCAGTCATGCCTAAATATACACTTGGCACACACAACTCCATCAACACGTACTCAAACATCTGGACACACATCAACATATTCCTGTTGATCTGTTAATAATCTTATACAGAGAGTATTCACCCAGTTACACATATACCACAAGGCTGGAATACTGGGCAGAAACTGGAAGCCAAGTCATTTCAGTCATGCCTGGACTGAGCTGGATTCCAATTCTGGGGGATGGTGAGAAAGGAACTCTCTCATTCAGTATTTGGTCAACTATAACATCTCATTACAATAACATGCAGTGACCCTCCTTGTCTCAGCTTGCACACCCTCTTCCAACATGCTTGAGGCAGCACTTCACACTCATTTATTAAGTAATATTAACTATTAGTTGTTCCACACTGCTCATCCAGTGTATGTGAGTGTGAGAGTTACAGATATTTGGACTTATGGGGCCATTATTCTGTTGTGGAAGTAGCATAGGGTTGCCTCATTTAAAAAAGGCCTGGACTAATAATCAGGAGACATGAGTTCAGATCTCACCAGCACAGCTGGGAAATTTAAATTCAATTAAGTAAATCAGGAATAAAAAACTAGTCTCAGTAATGGTGATCATGAGACTATCAGATTGTTGTAAAAACCCATCTGGTTCACTAATGTCCTTTAGGGAAGGAAATCTGCCATCTTTAACTGGTCTGGCCTACATGTGACTCCAGACCACAGCCATGTGGCTGACGCTTAACTGCCCTTTGAAATGGCCTAGGAAACTACTCTGTTGTGACCTTCACCTTCTCAGGGGCAATTAGGGATGAGCAAGAATAAATGAATGAATTTTTAAAAATGACATGAATTTACATTTTTGTAAACTCCAAGCAGTCATCTTAACTCATGGACTGACAAATTCAAGACAGGACTGCTGGTGACTCAAAGATAGAGCTCAACTTTTGAGTACCTGGCGAGGCAGTTCAATTCCATTCAAACTAATGCCAAAATCCCAAATCCACTACCTTCACCAGCAGATACGTGGGAACGCCACCACCTGCAAGTTACCCTCAAGTAACACATCATCCTGACTTGGAAATATATCACAATCCTTTCGGTGCCACCCAGCCAAAACCCTGCAACTTCCTTTCTAACAGCACTGTGGGTGTACCTATGGGCTGCAGTGGTTTAAAAGGCAAATTGGGGTGGGCAATAATTGCTGGACTTGCCAGAGCAATCCTCTGAGCAACAGATACATAGCGAGTAGATGATGGCATTGGACAGCTTCAAGCTGACTCAGTTCATTCGACAGCAATGGGCAGGGTTAACAGATGAATCAGGGAGGAGTCCATTGCCTATGCTCTGACCACCAGATGGCAGTGTTGTGCAGACTGGGGCAGTGAGACCCTGTGCCAAGTAGGAGGTTGGACATAGCTGAAGCATTCAAATTAATACTGTGACATGATTATTGCACAATGTCAGGAGTGTTGGAGGGGATCGACAATAAACGACGCTGCACTGGAAGGAGGCATCATGAAATCACTCACACAGCCAATCAGAAGCCCTGGTATACACCCAACCAGGAACTAAGAACCTATGAATGCCGGGACAATGTGGTAAGGCACCATCACAATATCCCTTCATTGCAAAGAAACAAAAATTCTTGCTGGGGGGGGAGAATGCGTTCATCACATCAGTCAATAGTAATACAATAGTAATACACAATTACTTTACATCTGTATAAGAAACAGATGAGCTGGGAGAACTTGATACTCTTGTACAAAAGATTACCTTTATGGATGGTCCCTGGGAAACAATTTAACCAGGTAGAAGAGCTGCCTGTACCACCGCACACCCTAATACAGACACTCCAGCCAACAAAGCCTTTAACCAAACTATCAAAGGTGTAGCAGCCATTCCGGGTACTTATCACGTGTACTCTGGGACCTCATAGAATTACTGATATACCATACTGTAATAAACTTATATCCCACACGCATCACTGTAACACACTTATACCCCACACCCATCACTGTAACACAATTATACCCCACACCCCTCACTGTAACACACTTATACCCCACACGCATCACTGTAACACACTTATACCCCACACCCATCACTGTAACACAATTATACCCCACACCCTCACTGTAACACACTTATACCCCACATCTCTCACTGTAACACACTTATACCCCACACCCTCACTGTAACACACTTATACCCCACACCCCTCACTGTAACACACTTATACCCCACACCTCACAATGTAACACACTTATGCCACACACCCTCACTGTAACACACTTATACCCCACACCCCTCACTGCAACAAATTTATACCCCACACCCCTCACTGTAACACACTTCTACCCCACACCTGTCACTGTAACACTTATACCCCACACCCCTCACTGTCACACACTTATACCCCACACCCCTCACTGTAACAAACTTATAACCCACACCCTCACTGTAACACACGTATACCCACACCCTCACTGTAACACACTTATACCCCACACCCTCACTGTAACACACTTATACCCCACACCGGTCACTGTAACACACTTATACCCCACACCGGTCACTGTAACACACTAATGCCCCACACCCCACACTGTAACACACTTATACCCCACACCCATCACTGTAAACACTTATACCCCACACCCCTCACTGTAACACACTTATACCCCACACCCTCACTATAACACACTTATACCCCACATCTCTCACTGTAACACACTTATACCCCACACCCTCAATGTAACACACTTATACTCCACACACTCACTGTAACACACTTATACCCCACAGCTCTCACTGTAACAAACTTATACCCCACACCCCTCACTGTAACACACTTATACCCCACACCTCACACTGTAACACACTTATACCCCACATCCCTCACTGTAACACACTTAAACGCAACACCCCTCACTGTAACAAACTTATACCCCACACCCTCACTGTAACACACTTATACCTCACACCCTCACTGTAACACACTTATACCCCACAACCTTACCGTAATAAACTTATACCCCACACCCCTCACTGTAACACACTTATACTCCACACCCCTCACTGTTACACGCTTATACCCCACACCCCTCACTGTAACACACTTATAACCCACCTCCCTCACTGTAACACACTTATACCCCACAACCCTCACTGTAACACACTTATACCCCACACCCCACACTGTAACACACTTATACCCCACACCCCTCACTGTAACACACTTATACCCCACAACCTCACTGTAACACACTTATACCACACACCCTCACTGTGACACTTATACCCCACACCCTCACTGTGACACACTTATACACCACACCCCCAGTGACACACTTATATCCAACACCCTCACTGTAACACACTTATACCCCCCACCCTCACTGTGACACACTTATGCCCCACACCTTCACTGTAACACAATTATACCCCACATCCTCACTGTAACACACATATGCCCCACACCCCTCACTGTAACACACTTATGCCCCACACCCCTCACTGTAACACACTTATGCCCCACACCCACCACTGTAACACACTTATGCACCACACCCCTCACTGTAACACACTTATACCCCACACCCCTCACTGTAACACACTTATACCCCACAACCCTCACGGTAACACACTAATAGACCACACCATCACTGTAACACACTTATACCCCACACCGTCACTGTAACACACTTATACCCCACACCCACCACTGTAACACACTTATGCACCACACCCCTCACTGTAACACACTTATACCCCACACCCCTCACTGTAACACACTTATGCCCCATACCCCTCACTGTAACACACTTATACCCCACAACCCTCACGGTAACACACTAATAGACCACACCCTCACTGTAACACACTTATACCCCACACCCTCAATGTAAAAAACTTATACCCCACACCCTCACTGTAACACACTTATGCCCCACACCTCTCCCTGTAACACACTTATACCTCACACCCTCACTGTAACACACTTATACCCCACAACCTTACTGTAATAAACTTATACCCCACACCCCTCACTGTAACACACTTATACTCCACACCCCTCACTGTAACACACTTATAGCCCAAACACCTCACTGTAACACACTTATACTCCACAACCCTCACTGTTACACACTTATACCCCACACCCCTCACTGTAACACACTTATAACCCACGTCCCTCACTGTAACACACTTATACCCCACAACCCACACTATAACACACTTATACCCCACACCCCTCACTGTAACACACTTATACCCCACAACCTCACTGTAACACACTCATACTGCACACCCTCACTGTGACACTTATACCCCACACCCTCACTGTGACACACTTATACACCACACCCCCACTGTGACACACTTATATCCAACACCCTCACTGTAACACACTTATACCCCACAACCTCACTGTAACACACATATACCCCACACCCTCACTGTAACACACTTATACCCCACATCCTCACTGTAACACACATATGCCCACACCCTCACTGTAACACACTTATACCCCACACCCTCACTGTAACACACTTATACCCCACACCGGTCACTGTAACACACTTATACCCCACACCGGTCACTGTAACACACTAATGCCCCACACCCCTCACTGTAACACACTTATACCCCACACCCATCACTGTAAACACTTATACCCCACACCCCTCACTGTAACACACTTATACCCCACACCCTCACTATAACACACTTATACCCCACATCTCTCACTGTAACACACTTATACCCCACACCCTCAATGTAACACACTTATACTCCACACACTCACTGTAACACACTTATACCCCACAGCTCTCACTGTAACAAACTTATACCCCACACCCCTCACTGTAACACACTTATACCCCACACCTCACACTGTAACACACTTATACCCCACATCCCTCACTGTAACACACTTATACGCAACACCCCTCACTGTAACAAACTTATACCCCACACCCTCACTGTAACACACTTATACCCCACACCTCTCACTGTAACACACTTATACCTCACACCCTCACTGTAACACACTTATACCCCACAACCTTACCGTAATAAACTTATACCCCACACCCCTCACTGTAACACACTTATACTCCACACCCCTCACTGTAACAAACTTATAGCCCAAACCCCTCACTGTAACACACTTATACTCCACACCCCTCACTGTTACACGCTTATACCCCACACCCCTCACTGTAACACACTTTTAACCCACCTCCCTCACTGTAACACACTTATACCCCACAACCCTCACTGTAACACACTTATACCCCACACCCCACACTGTAACACACTTATACCCCACACCCCTCACTGTAACACACTTATACCCCACAACCTCACTGTAACACACTTATACCGCACACCCTCACTGTGACACTTATACCCCACACCCTCACTGTGACACACTTATACACCACACCCCCAGTGACACACTTATATCCAACACCCTCACTGTAACACACTTATACCCCACACCCTCACTGTGACACACTTATGCCCCACACCTTCACTGTAACACACTTATACCCCACATCCTCACTGTAACACACATATGCCCCACACCCCTCACTGTAACACACTTATGCCCCACACCCCTCACGGTAACACACTTATGCCCCACACCCACCACTGTAACACACTTATGCACCACACCCCTCACTGTAACACACTTATACCCCACACCCCTCACTGTAACACACTTATACCCCACAACCCTCACGGTAACACACTAATAGACCACACCATCACTGTAACACACTTATACCCCACACCGTCACTGTAACACACTTATACCCCACACCCCTCACTGTAACACACTTATGCCCCACACCCTCACTGTAACACACTTAAACCCCACAACCTTACTGTAATAAACTTATACCCCACACCCCTCACTGTAACACACTTATACTCCACACCCCTCACTGTAACACACTTATAGCCCAAACACCTCACTGTAACACACTTTTACTCCACAACCCTCACTGTTACACACTTATACCCCACACCCCTCACTGTAACACACTTATAACCCACGTCCCTCACTGTAACACACTTATACCCCACAACCCACACTGTAACACACTTATACCCCACACCCCTCACTGTAACACACTTATACCCCACAACCTCACTGTAACACACTCATACTGCACACCCTCACTGTGACACTTATACCCCACACCCTCACTGTGACACACTTATACACCACACCCGCACTGTGACACACTTATATCCAACACCCTCACTGTAACACACTTATACCCCACAACCTCACTGTAACACACATATACCCCACACCCTCACTGTAACACACTTATACCCCACATCCTCACTGTAACACACATATGCCCCACACCCCTCACGGTAACACACTTATGCCACACACCCCTCACTGTAACACACTTATGCCCCACACCCCTCACTGTAACACACTTATACACCATACCCCTCACTGTAACACACCTATACCCCACAACCCTCCCGGTAACACACTTATACCACACATCCTCACTGTAACACGCTTATACCCCACACCCTCACTGTAACACACTTATATCCCATACTCCTCACTGTAACACACTTAAACCCAACAACCTCACTGTAACACACTTATACCCCACACCCTCACTGTAACACACTTATACCCCACACCCTCACTGTAACACGCTTATACCCCACACCTCTCAGTGTAACACACTTATACCCCACACCCTCACTGTAACACGCTTATACCCCACACCTCTGTGTAACACACTTACACCCCACACCCTCACTGTAACACACTTATACCCCACAACCTCACTGTAACACACTTATACCCACACCCCTCACTGTAACACACTTATACCCCACAACCTCACTGTAACACACTTATACCGCACACCCTCACTGTGACACTTATACCCCACACCCTCACTGTGACACACTTATACACCACACCCCCACTTTGACACTCTTATATCCAACACCCTCACTGTGACACACTTATGCCCCAAACCCTCAATGTAACACACTTATACCCCAGACTCCTCACTGTAACATACTCAAACCCTACACCCTCACTGTAACACACTTATACCTCACACCCCTCACTGTAACAAACTTATAACCCACATCCTCACTGTAACACACTTATACCCCACACCCTCACTGTAACACACTTATACCACACACCGGTCACTATAACACACTAATACCCCACACCCCTCACTGTAACACACTTATACCCCACACCCGTCACTGTAACACACTTATACCCCACACCCTCACTGTAACACACGTATACCCCACATCTCTCACTGTAACACACTGATACCCCACACCCCTCATGTAACAAACTTATAAACCACACACTCACTGTAACACACTTATACCCCACACCTCTCACTGTAACACACTTATACCGCACACCCTCACTGTGACACACTTATACCCCACACCCTCACTGTGACACATTTATACACCACACCCCCACTGTGACACACTTATATCCCACACCCCTCACTGTAACACACTTATACCCCACACCACACACTGTAACACACTTATACCCCACATGCCTCACTGTAACGCGCTTATACCACAGACCCCTCACTGTAACACACTTATACCCCACACCCCTAACTGTAACACATTTATACCCCGCACCCCTCACTGTAACACACTGATACGCCACACCCCATAACTGTAACACACTTACACACCACACCCTCACTGTAACACACTTATACCCCATACCCCTCACTGTTACACGCTTATACCCCACACCCCTCACTGTAACACACTTATAACCCACCTCCCTCACTGTAACACACTTATACCCTACAACCCTCACTGTAACACACTTATAACCCACACCCCACACTGTAACACACTTATACCCCACACCCCTCACTGTAACACACTTATACCCCACAACCTCACTGTAACACACTTATACTGCACACCCTCACTGTGACACTTATACCCCACACCCTCACTGTGACACACTTATACACCACACCCCCAGTGACACACTTATATCCAACACCCTCACTGTAACACACTTATACCCCACACCCTCACTGTGACACACTTATGCCCCACACCCTCACTGTAACACACTTATACCCCACATCCTCACTGTAACACACATATGCCCCACACCCCTCACTATAACACACTTATGCGCCACACCCCTCACTGTAACACACTTATGCCCCACACCCACCACTGTAACACACTTATGCACCACACCCCTCACTATAACACACTTATACCCCACACCCCTCACTGTAACACACTTATAACCCACGTCCCTCACTGTAACACACTTATACCCCACAACGCACACTGTAACACACTTATACCCCACACCCCTCACTGTAACACACTTATACCCCACAACCTCACTGTAACACACTCATACTGCACACCCTCACTGTGACACTTATACCCCACACCCTCACTGTGACACACTTATACACCACACCCCCACTGTGACACACTTATATCCAACACCCTCACTGTAACACACTTATACCCCACAACCTCACTGTAACACACATATACCCCACACCCTCACTGTAACAGACTTATACCCCACATCCTCACTGTAACACACATATGCCCCACACCCCTCACGGTAACACACTTATGCCACACACCCCTCACTGTAACACACTTATACACCATACCCCTCACTGTAACACACTTATACCCCACAACCCTCCCGGTAACACACTTATACCACACATCCTCACTGTAACACGCTTATACCCCACACCCTCACTGTAACACACTTATATCCCATACTCCTCACTGTAACACACTTAAACCCAACAACCTCACTGTAACACACTTATACCCCACACCCTCACTGTAACACACTTATACCCCACACCCTCACTGTAACACGCTTATACCCCACCCCTCTCAGTGTAACACACTTATACCCCACACCCTCACTGTAACACGCTTATACCCCACACCTCTCAGTGTAACACACTTACACCCCACACCCTCACTGTAACACACTTATACCCCACAACCTCACTGTAACACACTTATACCCACACCCCTCACTGTAACACACTTATACCCCACACCCTCACTGTAACACACTTATACCGCACACCCTCACTGTGACACTTATACCCCACACCCTCACTGTGACACACTTATACACCACACCCCCACTTTGACACTCTTATATCCAACACCCTCACTGTGACACACTTATGCCCCAAACCCTCAATGTAACACACTTATACCCCAGACTCCTCACTGTAACATACTCAAACCCTACACCCTCACTGTAACACACTTATACCTCACACCCCTCACTGTAACAAACTTATAACCCACATCCTCACTGTAACACACTTATACCCACACCCTCACTGTAACACACTTATACCCCACACCCTCACTGTAACATACTTATACCACACACCGGTCACTATAACACACTAATACCCCACACCCCTCACTGTAACACACTTATACCCCACACCCGTCACTGTAACACACTTATACCCCACACCCTCACTGTAACACACGTATACCCCACATCTCTCACTGTAACACACTTATACCCCACACCTCTCACTGTAACAAACTTATACCCCACACCCCTCACTGTAACACACTTATACCCCACACCTCACACTGTAACACACTTATACCCCTCACCCCTCACTGTAACACACTGATACCCCACACCCCTCATGTAACAAACTTATAAACCACACACTCACTGTAACACACTTATACCCCACACCTCTCACTGTAACACACTTATACCGCACACCCTCACTGTGACACACTTATACCCCACACCCTCAATGTGACACATTTATACACCACACCCCCACTGTGACACACTTATATCCCACACCCCTCACTGTAACACACTTATACCCCACACCACACACTGTAACACACTTATACCCCACATGCCTCACTGTAACGCGCTTATACCACAGACCCCTCACTGTAACACACTTATACCCCACACCCCTAACTGTAACACATTTATACCCCGCACCCCTCACTGTAACACACTGATACGCCACACCCCATAACTGTAACACACTTACACACCACACCCTCACTGTAACACACTTATACCCCATACCCCTCACTGTTACACGCTTATACCCCACACCCCTCACTGTAACACACTTATAACCCACCTCCCTCACTGTAACACACTTATACCCCACAACCCTCACTGTAACACACTTATACCCCACACCCCTCACTGTAACACACTTATACCCCACAACCTCACTGTAACACACTTATACTGCACACCCTCACTGTGACACTTATACCCCACACCCTCACTGTGACACACTTATACACCACACCCCCAGTGACACACTTATATCCAACACCCTCACTGTAACACACTTATACCCCACACCCTCACTGTGACACACTTATGCCCCACACCCTCACTGTAACACACTTATACCCCACATCCTCACTGTAACACACATATGCCCCACACCCCTCACTGTAACACACTTATGCCCCACACCCCTCACTGTAACACACTTATGCCCCACACCCACCACTGTAACACACTTATACCCCACACCCTCACTGTGACACATTTATACACCACACCCCCACTGTGACACACTTATATCCCACACCCCTCACTGTAACACACTTATACCCCACACCACACACTGTAACACACTTATACCCCACATGCCTCACTGTAACGCGCTTATACCACAGACCCCTCACTGTAACACACTTATACCCCACACCCCTAACTGTAACACATTTATACCCCGCACCCCTCACTGTAACACACTGATACGCCACATCCCATAACTGTAACACACTTACACACCACACCCTCACTGTAACACACTTATACCCCATACCCCTCACTGTTACACGCTTATACCCCACACCCCTCACTGTAACACACTTATAACCTACCTCCCTCACTGTAACACACTTATACCCCACAACCTCACTGTAACACACTTATACTGCACACCCTCACTGTGACACTTATACCCCACACCCTCACTGTGACACACTTATACACCACACCCCCACTGTGACACTCTTATATCCAACACCCTCACTGTGACACACTTATGCCCCAAACCCTCACTGTAACACACTTATACCCCAGACTCCTCACTGTAACATACTCAAACCCTACACCCTCACTGTAACACACTTATACCCCACACCCCTCACTGTAACAAACTTATAACCCACACCTTCACTGTAACACACTTATACCCACACCCTCACTGTAACACACTTATACCCCACACCCTCACTGTAACACACTTATACCACACACCGGTCACTATAACACACTAATACCCCACACCCCTCTCTGTAACACACTTATACCCCACACCCCTCACTGTAACACACTTATACCCCACAACCTCACTGTAACACACTTATACTGCACACCCTCACTGTGACACTTATACCCCACACCCTCACTGTGACACACTTATACACCACACCCCCAGTGACACACTTATATCCAACACCCTCACTGTAACACACTTATACCCCACACCCTCACTGTGACACACTTATGCCCCACACCCTCACTGTAACACACTTATACCCCACATCCTCACTGTAACACACATATGCCCCACACCCCTCACTGTAACACACTTATGCCCCACACCCCTCACTGTAACACACTTATGCCCCACACCCACCACTGTAACACACTTATGCACCACACCCCTCACTGTAACACACTTATACCCCACACCCCTCACTGTAACACACTTATACCCCACAACCCTCACGGTAACACACTAATAGACCACACCATCACTGTAACACTTATACCCCACACCGTCACTGTAACACACTTATACCCCACACCCCTCACTGTAACACACTTATGCCCCACACCTCTCACTGTAACACACTTATACCTCACACCCTCACTGTAACACACTTATACCCCACAACCTTACTGTAATAAACTTATACCCCACACCCCTCACTGTAACACACTTATACTCCACAACCCTCACTGTAACACACTTATAGCCCAAACACCTCACTGTAACACACTTATACTCCACAACCCTCACTGTTACACACTTATACCCCACACCCCTCACTGTAACACACTTATAACCCACCTCCCTCACTGTAACACACTTATACCCCACAACCCACACTGTAACACACTTATACCCCACACCCCTCACTGTAACACACTTATACCCCACAAGCTCACTGTAACACACTCATACCGCACACCCTCACTGTGACACTTATACCCCACACCCTCACTGTGACACACTTATACACCACACCCCCACTGTGACACACTTATATCCAACACCCTCACTGTAACACACTTATACCCCACACCCTCACTGTGACACACTTATGCCCCAAACCCTCAATGTAACACACATATACCCCACACCCCTCACTGTAACACACTTATAACCCACCTCCCTCACTGTAACACACTTATACCCCACAACCCACACTGTAACACACTTATACCCCACACCCCTCACTGTAGCACACTTATACCCACACCCTCACTGTAACACACTTATACCCCACACCCTCACTGTAACACACTTATACCACACACCGGTCACTATAACACACTAATACCCCACACCCCTCTCTGTAACACACTTATACCCCACACCCCTCACTGTAACACACTTATACCCCACAACCTCACTGTAACACACTTATACTGCACACCCTCACTGTGACACTTATACCCCACACCCTCACTGTGACACACTTATACACCACACCCCCAGTGACACACTTATATCCAACACCCTCACTGTAACACACTTATACCCCACACCCTCACTGTGACACACTTATGCCCCACACCCTCACTATAACACACTTATACCCCACATCCTCACTGTAACACACATATGCCCCACACCCCTCACTGTAACACACTAATGCCCCACACCCCTCACTGTAACACACTTATGCCCCACACCCACCACTGTAACACACTTATGCACCACACCCCTCACTGTAACACACTTATACCCCACACCCCTCACTGTAACACACTTATACCCCACAACCCTCACGGTAACACACTAATAGACCACACCATCACTGTAACACTTATACCCCACACCGTCACTGTAACACACTTATACCCCACACCCCTCACTGTAACACACTTATGCCCCACACCTCTCACTGTAACACACTTATACCTCACACCCTCACTGTAACACACTTATACCCCACAACCTTACTGTAATAAACTTATACCCCACACCCCTCACTGTAACACACTTATACTCCACAACCCTCACTGTAACACACTTATAGCCCAAACACCTCACTGTAACACACTTATACTCCACAACCCTCACTGTTACACACTTATACCCCACACCCCTCACTATAACACACTTATAACCCACCTCCCTCACTGTAACACACTTATACCCCACAACCCACACTGTAACACACTTATACCCCACACCCCTCACTGTAACACACTTATACCCCACAAGCTCACTGTAACACACTCATACCGCACACCCTCACTGTGACACTTATACCCCACACCCTCACTGTGACACACTTATACACCACACCCCCACTGTGACACACTTATATCCAACACCCTCACTGTAACACACTTATACCCCACACCCTCACTGTGACACACTTATGCCCCAAACCCTCAATGTAACACACATATACCCCACAACCTCACTGTGACACACTTATACACCACACCCCCACTGTGACACACTTATATCCCACACCCTCACTGTAACACACTTATACCCCACACCCACACTGTGACACACTTATACCCCACACCCTCACTGTAACACACATATACCCCACAACCTCAATGTAACACACTTATACCCCACACCCTCACTGTCACACACTTATACCCCACATCCTCACTGTAACACACATATGCCCCACACCCCTCACGGTAACACACTTATGCCCCACACCCCTCACTGTAACACACTTATGCCCCACACCCCTCACTGTAACACATTTATACACCATACCCCTCACTGTAACACACTTATACCCCACAACCCTCACGGTAACACACTTATACCACACATCCTCACTGTAACACGCTTATACCCCACACCCTCACTGTAACACACTTATATCCCATACTCCTCACTGTAACACACTTAAACCCAACAACCTCACTGTAACACACTTATACCCCACACCTTCACTGTAACACACTTATACCCCACACCCTCACTGTAACACGCTTATACCCCACACCTCTCAGTGTAACACACTTATACCCCACACCCTCACTGTAACACGCTTATACCCCACACATCTCAGTGTAACACACTTACACCCCACACCCTCACTGTAACACACTTATACCCCACAACCTCACTGTAACACACTTATATCCCACACCCCTCACTGTAACACACTTATACCCCACAACCTCACTGTAACACACTTATACCGCACACCCTCACTGTGACACTTATACCCCACACCCTCACTGTGACACACTTATACACCACACCCCCACTGTGACACTCTTATATCCAACACCCTCACTGTGACACACTTATGCCCCAAACCCTCACTGTAACACACTTATACCCCAGACTCCTCACTGTAACATACTCAAACCCTACACCCTCACTGTAACACACTTATACCCCACACCCCTCACTGTAACAAACTTATAACCCACACCTTCACTGTAACACACTTATACCCACACCCTCACTGTAACACACTTATACACCACACCCTCACTGTAACACACTTATACCACACACCGGTCACTATAACACACTAATACCCCACACCCCTCTCTGTAACACACTTATACCCCACACCCATCACTGTAACACACTTATACCCCACACCCGTCACTGTAACACACTTATACCTGACACCCTCACTGTAACACACGTATACCCCACATCTCTCACTGTAACACACTTATACCCCACACCTCTCACTGTAACAAACTTATACCCCACACCCCTCACTGTAACACACTTATACCCCACACCTCACACTGTAACACACTTATACCCCACACCCCTCACTGTAACACACTGATACCCCACACCCCTCATGTAACAAACTTATACCCCACACCCTCACTGTAACACACTTATACCCCACACCTCTCACTGTAACACACTTATACCGCACACGCTCACTGTGACACACTTATACCACACACCCTCACTGTGACACACTTATACACCACACCCCCACTGTGACACACTTATACCCCACACCACACACTGTAACACACTTATACCCCACATGCCTCACTGTAACGCGCTTATACCACACACCCCTCACTGTAACACACTTATACCCCACACCCCTAACTGTAAAACATTTATACCCCACACCCCTCACTGTAACACACTGAAACGCCACACCCTCACTGTAACACACTTATACCCCATACCCCTCACTGTAACACACTTATACCCCGCAGCCCTCACTGTAACACACTTATACCCCAGACTCCTCACTGTAACATACTCAAACCCTACACCCTCACTGTAACACACTTATACCCCACACCCTCACTATAACACACTTATACCCCACACCCTCACTGTAACACAGTTATACCCAACACCCCACACTGTAACACGCTTATACCCCACACCCTCACTGTAACATGCTTATACCCCACACCTCTCACTGTAACACACTTATACCCCACACCACTCACTGTAACACGCTTATAACCCACACCCTCACTGTAACACGATTATACCCCACACCTCTCACTGTAACACGCTTATACCCCACACCCCTCAATGTAACACTCTTATACCCCACACCCCTCACTGTAACACACTTATACCCCATACCGTAACATGTTGATACCCCACACTCTCACTGTAACACACTTATACCCCACACCGTCACTGTAACACACTTATACCCCACACCCTCACTGTAACACAGTTATACCCAACACCCTCACTGTAACACATTTACACCCCAAACCCTCACTGTAACAAACTTATACCCCAGACTCCTCACTGTAACATACTCAAACCCTACACCCTCACTGTAACACACTTATACCCCACACCCCTCACTGTAACAAACTTATAACCCACAGCCTCACTGTAACACACTTATACCCCACACCCATCACTGTAACACACTTATACCCCACACCCGTCACTGTAACACACTTATACCCCACACCCTCACTGTAACACACGTATACCCCACATCTCTCACTGTAACACACTTATACCCCACACCTCTCACTGTAACAAACTTATACCCCACACCCCTCTCTGTAACACACTTATACCCCACACCTCACACTGTAACACACTTATACCCCACACCCCTCACTGTAACACACTGATACCCCACACCCCTCATGTAACAAACCTATACCCCACACCCTCACTGTAACACACTTATACCCCACACCTCTCACTGTAACACACTTATACCGCACACCCTCACTGTGACACACTTATAACCCACACCCTCACTGTGACACACCTATACACCACACCCCCACTGTGACACACTTATATCCCACACCCCTCACTGTAACACACTTATACCCCACACCACACACTGTAACACACTTATACCCCACATGCCTCACTGTAACGCGCTTATACCACACACCCCTCACTGTAACACACTTATACCCCACACCCCTAACTGTAACACATTTATACCCCACACCCCTCACTGTAACACACTGATACGCCACACCCCATAACTGTAACACACTTACACTCCACACCCTCACTGTAACACACTTATACCCCGCAGGCCTCAACATAACACACTTATACCCCAGACTCCTCACTGTAACATACCCAAACCCTACACCCTCACTGTAACACACTTATAACCCACACCCTCACTGTAACACAGTTATACCCAACACCCCACACTGTAACACGCTTATACCCCACACCCTCACTGTAACATGCTTATACCCCACACCTCTCACTGTAACACACTTATACCCCACACCCTCGCTGTAACACACTTATACCCCACACCTGTCACTGTAACACACTTATACCCCACACCACTCGTTGTAACACGCTTAGACCTCACATCTCTCAATGTACCACGTTTATACCCCACACCCCTCACTGTAACACGCTTATACCCCACACCCTCACAGTAACACACTTATACCCCACACCACTCACTGTAACACGCTTATAACCCACACCCTCACTGTAACACGATTATACCCCACACCTCTCACTGTAACACGCTTATACCCCACACCCCTCAATGTAACACTCTTATACCCCACACCCCTCACTGTAACACACTTATACCCCATACCGTAACATGTTGATACCCCACACTCTCACTGTAACACACTTATACCCCACACCGTCACTGTAACACACTTATACCCCACACCCTCACTGTAACACAGTTATACCCAACACCCTCACTGTAACACATTTACACCCCAAACCCTCACTGTAACAAACTTATGCCCAACACGCCTCACTGCAACACGCTTATACCCCACACCCTCACTGTAACACACTTATACCCCAGACACCTCACTGTAACATACTCAAACCCTACACCCTCACTGTAACACACTTATACCCCACACCCCTCACTGTAACAAACTTATAACCCACAGCCTCACTGTAACACACTTATACCCCACACCCATCACTGTAACACACTTATACCCCACACCCGTCACTGTAACACACTTATACCCCACACCCTCACTGTAACACACGTATACCCCACATCTCTCACTGTAACACACTTATACCCCACACCTCTCACTGTAACAAACTTATACCCCACACCCCTCTCTGTAACACACTTATACCCCACACCTCACACTGTAACACACTTATACCCCACACCCCTCACTGTAACACACTGATACCCCACACCCCTCATGTAACAAACCTATACCCCACACCCTCACTGTAACACACTTATACCCCACACCTCTCACTGTAACACACTTATACCGCACACCCTCACTGTGACACACTTATAACCCACACCCTCACTGTGACACACCTATACACCACACCCCCACTGTGACACACTTATATCCCACACCCCTCACTGTAACACACTTATACCCCACACCACACACTGTAACACACTTATACCCCACATGCCTCACTGTAACGCGCTTATACCACACACCCCTCACTGTAACACACTTATACCCCACACCCCTAACTGTAACACATTTATACCCCACACCCCTCACTGTAACACACTGATACGCCACACCCCATAACTGTAACACACTTACACTCCACACCCTCACTGTAACACACTTATACCCCGCAGGCCTCAACATAACACACTTATACCCCAGACTCCTCACTGTAACATACCCAAACCCTACACCCTCACTGTAACACACTTATAACCCACACCCTCACTGTAACACAGTTATACCCAACACCCCACACTGTAACACGCTTATACCCCACACCCTCACTGTAACATGCTTATACCCCACACCTCTCACTGTAACACACTTATACCCCACACCCTCGCTGTAACACACTTATACCCCACACCTGTCACTGTAACACACTTATACCCCACACCACTCGTTGTAACACGCTTAGACCTCACATCTCTCAATGTACCACGTTTATACCCCACACCCCTCACTGTAACACGCTTATACCCCACACCCTCACAGTAACACACTTATACCCCACACCACTCACTGTAACACGCTTATAACCCACACCCTCACTGTAACACGATTATACCCCACACCTCTCACTGTAACACGCTTATACCACACATCCTCACTGTACCACACATATGCCCCACACCCCTCAATGTAACACACTTATGCCCCACACCCCTGACTGTAACACACTTATGCAACACACCCCTCACTGTAACACACTTATACCCCACACCCCTCACTGTAACACACTTATACCCCATACTCCTCACTGTAACACACTTATACACCACAACCCTCACGGTAACACACTTATACCCACACCCTCACTGTAACACACTTATACCCAACACCCCTCACTGTAACACACTTATACCCCACAACCCTCACGGTAACACACTTATAGACCACACCCTCACTGTAACACACTTATACCCACACCTTCACTGTAACACACTTATACCCCACACCCTCACTGTAACACACTTATACCCCACACCGGTCACTGTAACACACTAATGCCCCACACCCCTCACTGTAACACACTTATACCCCACAACCCTCACTGTAACACACTTATACGCCACACCCTCACTGTAACACACTTATACCCCACACCCTCACTGTAACACGCTTATACCCCACAGCTCTCACTGTAACAAACTTATACCCCACACCGCTCACTGTAACACACTTATACCCCACACCTCACACTGTAACACACTTATATCCCACATCCCTCACTGTAACACACTTATACGCAACACCCCTCACTGTAACAAACTTATACCCCACACCCTCACTGTAACACACTTATACCCCACACCTCTCACTGTAACACACTTATACCTCACACCCTCACAGTAACACACTTATACCCCACAACCTTACTGTAATAAACTTATGCCCCACACCCCTCACTGTAACACACTTATACTCCACACCCCTCACTGTAACACACTTATAGCCCAAACCCCACTGTAACACACTTATACTCCACACCCCTCACTGTTACACACTTATACCCCACACCCCTCACTGTAACACACTTATAACCCACCTCCCTCACTGTAACACACTTATACCCCACACCCCACACTGTAACACACTTATACCCCACACCCCACACTGTAACACACTTATACCCCACACCCCACACTGTAGCACACTTACACCCCACAACCTCACTGTAACACACTTATACCGCACACCCTCACTGTGACACTTATACCCCACACCCTCACTGTGACACACTTATGCACCACACCCCCACTGTGACACACTTATATCCAACACCCTCACTGTAACACACTTTTAACTCACACCCTCAATGTAACACACATATACCCCACAACCTCACTGTAACACACTTATACCCCACACCCTCACTGTAACACACTTATGCCCCACATCCTCACTGTAACACACATATGCCCCACACCCCTCACTGTAACAAACTTATGCCCCACACCCCTCACTGTAACACACTTATGCCCCACACCCACCACTGTAACACACTTATGCACCACACCCCTCACTGTAACACACTTATACCCCACACCCCTCACTGTAACACACTTATGCCCCATACCCCTCACTGTAACACACTTATATCCCACAACCCTCACGGTAACACACTAATAGACCACACCCCTCACTGTAACACACTTATACCCAACACCCCTCACTGTAACACACTTATACCCCACAACCTCACTGTAACACACTTATACCGCACACCCTCACTGTGACACTTATACCCCACACCCTCACTGTGACACTTATACCCCACACCCTCACTGTGACACACTTATACACCACACCCCCACTGTGACACACTTATATCCAACGCACTGTAACACACTTATACCCCACACCCCTCACTGTAACACACTTTTGCCTGACACCCCTCACTGTAACACACTTATACCCCACACCCCACAATGTAACACACTTATAACCCACACCCCTCACTGTTACACATGTATACCCCACACCCCTCACTGTCACACACTTATACCCCACACCCCTCACTGTAACAAACTTATAACCCACACCCTCACTGTAACACACTTATACCCACACCCTCACTGTAACACACTTATACCCACACCCTCACTGTAACACACTTATACCCCACACCCTCACTGTAACACACTTATACCCCACACCGGTCACTGTAACACACTAATGCCCCACACCCCTCACTGTAACACACTTATACCCCACACCCCTCACTGTCACACACTTATACCCCACACCCCTCACTGTAACAAACTTATAACCCACACCCTCACTGTAACACACGTATACCCACACCCTCACTGTAACACACTTATACCCACACCCTCACTGTAACACACTTATACCCCACACCCTCACTGTAACACACTTATACCCCACACCGGTCACTGTAACACACTAATGCCCCACACCCCTCACTGTAACACACTTATACCCCACACCCATCACTGTAACACACTTATACCCCACAACCCTCACTGTAACACACTTATACCCCACACCCTCACTATAACACACTAATACCCCACATCTCTCACTGTAACACACTTATACCCCACACCCTCAATGTAACACACTCATACTCCACACACTCACTGTAACACACTTATACCCCACAGCTCTCACTGTAACAAACTTATACCCCACACCCCTCACTGTAACACACTTATACCCCACACCTCACACTGTAACACACTTATACCCCACATCCCTCACTGTAACACACTTATACGCAACACCCCTCACTGTAACAAACTTATACCCCACACCCTCACTGTAACACACTTATACCCCACACCCCTCACTGTAACACACTTATACCCCACAACCTCACTGTAACACACTTATACCGCACACCCTCACTGTGACACTTATACCCCACACCCTCACTGTGACACACTTATACACCACACCCCCAGTGACACACTTATATACAACACCCTCACTGTGACACACTTATGCCCCACACCCTCACTGTAACACACTTATACCCCACATCCTCACTGTAACACACATATGCCCCACACCCCTCACTGTAACACACTTATGCCCCACACCCCTCACTGTAACACACTTATGCCCCACACCCACCACTGTAACACACTTATGCACCACACCCCTCACTGTAACACACTTATACCCCACACCCCTCACTGTAACACACTTATACCCCACAACCCTCACGGTAACACACTAACAGACCACACCATCACTGTAACACACTTATACCCCACACCGTCACTGTAACACACTTATACCCCACACCCCTCACTGTAACACACTTATGCCCCACACCTCTCACTGTAACACACTTCTACCTCACACCCTCACTGTAACAAACTTATACCCCACACCCCTCTCTGTAACACAGTTATACCCCACACCTCACACTGTAACACACTTATACCCCACACCCCTCACTGTAACACACTGATACCCCACACCCCTCATGTAACAAACCTATACCCCACACCCTCACTGTAACACACTTATACCCCACACCTCTCACTGTAACACACTTATACCGCACACCCTCACTGTGACACACTTATAACCCACACCCTCACTGTGACACACCTATACACCACACCCCCACTGTGACACACTTATATCCCACACCCCTCACTGTAACACACTTATACCCCACACCACACACTGTAACACACTTATACCCCACATGCCTCACTGTAACGCGCTTATACCACACACCCCTCACTGTAACACACTTATACCCCACACCCCTAACTGTAACACATTTATACCCCACACCCCTCACTGTAACACACTGATACGCCACACCCCATAACTGTAACACACTTACACTCCACACCCTCACTGTAACACACTTATACCCCGCAGGCCTCAACATAACACACTTATACCCCAGACTCCTCACTGTAACATACCCAAACCCTACACCCTCACTGTAACACACTTATAACCCACACCCTCACTGTAACACAGTTATACCCAACACCCCACACTGTAACACGCTTATACCCCACACCCTCACTGTAACATGCTTATACCCCACACCTCTCACTGTAACACACTTATACCCCACACCCTCGCTGTAACACACTTATACCCCACACCTGTCACTGTAACACACTTATACCCCACACCACTCGTTGTAACACGCTTAGACCTCACATCTCTCAATGTACCACGTTTATACCCCACACCCCTCACTGTAACAAGCTTATACCCCACACCCTCACAGTAACACACTTATACCCCACACCACTCACTGTAACACGCTTATAACCCACACCCTCACTGTAACACGATTATACCCCACACCTCTCACTGTAACACGCTTATACCACACATCCTCACTGTACCACACATATGCCCCACACCCCTCAATGTAACACACTTATGCCCCACACCCCTGACTGTAACACACTTATGCAACACACCCCTCACTGTAACACACTTATACCCCACACCCCTCACTGTAACACACTTATACCCCATACTCCTCACTGTAACACACTTATACACCACAACCCTCACGGTAACACACTTATACCCACACCCTCACTGTAACACACTTATACCCAACACCCCTCACTGTAACACACTTATACCCCACAACCCTCACGGTAACACACTTATAGACCACACCCTCACTGTAACACACTTATACCCACACCTTCACTGTAACACACTTATACCCCACACCCTCACTGTAACACACTTATACCCCACACCGGTCACTGTAACACACTAATGCCCCACACCCCTCACTGTAACACACTTATACCCCACAACCCTCACTGTAACACACTTATACGCCACACCCTCACTGTAACACACTTATACCCCACATCTCTCACTGTAACACACTTATACACCACACCCTCAATGTAACACACTTATACCCCACACCCTCACTGTAACACGCTTATACCCCACAGCTCTCACTGTAACAAACTTATACCCCACACCGCTCACTGTAACACACTTATACCCCACACCTCACACTGTAACACACTTATATCCCACATCCCTCACTGTAACACACTTATACGCAACACCCCTCACTGTAACAAACTTATACCCCACACCCTCACTGTAACACACTTATACCCCACACCTCTCACTGTAACACACTTATACCTCACACCCTCACAGTAACACACTTATACCCCACAACCTTACTGTAATAAACTTATGCCCCACACCCCTCACTGTAACACACTTATACTCCACACCCCTCACTGTAACACACTTATAGCCCAAACCCCTCTGTAACACACTTATACTCCACACCCCTCACTGTTACACACTTATACCCCACACCCCTCACTGTAACACACTTATAACCCACCTCCCTCACTGTAACACACTTATACCCCACACCCCACACTGTAACACACTTATACCCCACACCCCACACTGTAACACACTTATACCCCACACCCCACACTGTAACACACTTATACCCCACACCCCTCACTGTAACACACTTATACCCCACAACCTCACTGTAACACACTTATACCGCACACCCTCACTGTGACACTTATACCCCACACCCTCACTGTGACACACTTATGCACCACACCCCCACTGTGACACACTTATATCCAACACCCTCACTGTAACACACTTTTAACTCACACCCTCAATGTAACACACATATACCCCACAACCTCACTGTAACACACTTATACCCCACACCCTCACTGTAACACACTTATTCCCCACATCCTCACTGTAACACACATATGCCCCACACCCCTCACTGTAACACACTTATGCCCCACACCCCTCACTGTAACACACTTATGCCCCACACCCACCACTGTAACACACTTATGCACCACACCCCTCACTGTAACACACTTATACCCCACACCCCTCACTGTAACACACTTATGCCCCATACCCCTCACTGTAACACACTTATATCCCACAACCCTCACGGTAACACACTAATAGACCACACCCCTCACTGTAACACACTTATACCCAACACCCCTCACTGTAACACACTTATACCCCACAACCTCACTGTAACACACTTATACCGCACACCCTCACTGTGACACTTATACCCCACACCCTCACTGTGACACTTATACCCCACACCCTCACTGTGACACACTTATACACCACACCCCCACTGTGACACACTTATATCCAACGCACTGTAACACACTTATACCCCACACCCCTCACTGTAACACACTTTTGCCTGACACCCCTCACTGTAACACACTTATACCCCACACCCCACAATGTAACACACTTATAACCCACACCCCTCACTGTTACACATGTATACCCCACACCCCTCACTGTCACACACTTATACCCCACACCCCTCACTGTAACAAACTTATAACCCACACCCTCACTGTAACACACTTATACCCACACCCTCACTGTAACACACTTATACCCACACCCTCACTGTAACACACTTATACCCCACACCCTCACTGTAACACACTTATACCCCACACCGGTCACTGTAACACACTAATGCCCCACAGCCCTCACTGTAACACACTTATACCCCACACCCCTCACTGTCACACACTTATACCCCACACCCCTCACTGTAACAAACTTATAACCCACACCCTCACTGTAACACACGTATACCCACACCCTCACTGTAACACACTTATACCCACACCCTCACTGTAACACACTTATACCCCACACCGGTCACTGTAACACACTAATGCCCCACACCCCTCACTGTAACACACTTATACCCCACACCCATCACTGTAACACACTTATACCCCACAACCCTCACTGTAACACACTTATACCCCACACCCTCACTATAACACACTTATACCCCACATCTCTCACTGTAACACACTTATACCCCACACCCTCAATGTAACACACTCATACTCCACACACTCACTGTAACACACTTATACCCCACAGCTCTCACTGTAACAAACTTATACCCCACACCCCTACTGTAACACACTTATACCCCACACCTCACACTGTAACACACTTATACCCCACATCCCTCACTGTAACACACTTATACGCAACACCCCTCACTGTAACAAACTTATACCCCACACCCTCACTGTAACACACTTATACCCCACACCCCTCACTGTAACACACTTATAACCCACAACCTCACTGTAACACACTTATACCGCACACCCTCACTGTGACACTTATACCCCACACCCTCACTGTGACACACTTATACACCACACCCCCAGTGACACACTTATATCCAACACCCTCACTGTGACACACTTATGCCCCACACCCTCACTGTAACACACTTATACCCCACATCCTCACTGTAACACACATATGCCCCACACCCCTCACTGTAACACACTTATGCCCCACACCCCTCACTGTAACACACTTATGCCCCACACCCACCACTGTAACACACTTATGCACCACACCCCTCACTGTAACACACTTATACCCCACACCCCTCACTGTAACACACTTATACCCCACAACCCTCACGGTAACACACTAACAGACCACACCATCACTGTAACACACTTATACCCCACACCGTCACTGTAACACACTTATACCCCACACCCCTCACTGTAACACACTTATGCCCCACACCTCTCACTGTAACACACTTCTACCTCACACCCTCACTGTAACACACTTATACCCCACAACCTTACTGTAATAAACTTATACCCCACACCCCTCACTGTAACACACTTATACTCCACACCCCTCACTGTAACACACTTATAGCCCAAACACCTCACTGTAACACACTTATACTCCACAACCCTCACTGTTACACACTTATACCCCACACCCCTCACTGTAACACACTTATAACCCCCCTCCCTCACTGTAACACACTTATACCCCACAACCCACACTGTAACACACTTATACCCCACACCCCTCACTGTAACACACTTATACCCCACAACCGCACTGTAACACACTCATACCGCACACCCTCACTGTGACACTTATACCCCACACCCTCACTGTGACACACTTATACACCACACCCCCACTGTGACACACTTATATCCAACACCCTCACTGTAACACACTTATACCCCACAACCTCACTGTGACACACTTATGCCCCAAACCCTCAATGTAACACACATATACCCCACAACCTCACTGTGACACACTTATACACCACACCCCCACTGTGACACACTTATATCCCACACCCTCACTGTAACACACTTATACCCCACAACCACACTGTGACACAGTTATGCCCCAAACCCTCATTGTGACACACTTATACCTCACAACCCTCACTGTAACACACTTATACCCCACACCCTCAATGTAACACACTTATACCCCACACCCTCACTGTAACACACATATACCCCACAACCTCACTGTAACACACTTATACCCCACACCCTCACTGTAACACACTTATGCCCCACATCCTCACTGTAACACACATATGCCCCACACCCCTCACGGTAACACACTTATGCCCCACACCCCTCACTGTAACACACTTATGCCCCACACCCCTCACTGTAACACACTTATGCCCCACACCCCTCACTGTAACACACTTATACACCATACCCCTCACTGTAACACACTTATACCCCACAACCCTCACGGTAACACACTTATACCCCACACCGTCACTGTAACACGCTTATACCCCACACCTCTCAGTGTAACACACTTATACCCCACACCCTCACTGTAACACGCTTATACCCCACACCTCTCAGTGTAACACACTTACACCCCACACCCTCACTGTAACACACGTATACCCCACAACCTCACTGTAACACACTTATACCCCACACCCCTCACTGTAACACACTTATACCCCACAACCTCACTGTAACACACTTATACCGCACACCCTCACTGTGACACTTATACCCCACACCCTCACTGTGACACACTTATACACCACACCCCCACTGTGACACTCTTATATCCAACACCCTCACTGTGACACACTTATGCCCCAAACCCTCACTGTAACACACTTATACCCCACACCCTCACTGTAACACACTTATACCACACACCGGTCACTATAACACACTAATACCCCATACCCCTCACTGTAACACACCTATACCCCACACCCATCACTGTAACACACTTATACCCCACACCCGTCACTGTAACACACTTATGCCCCACACCTCTCACTGTAACACACTTATACCCCACACCCATCACTGTAACACACGTATACCCCACATCTCTCACTGTAACACACTTATACCCCACACCTCTCACTGTAACAAACTTATACCCCACACCCCGCACTGTAACACACTTATACCCCACACCTCACACTGTAACACACTTATACCCCACACCCCTCACTGTAACACACTGATACCCCACACCCCTCATGTAACAAACTTATACCCCACACCCTCACTGTAACACACTTATACCCCACACCTCTCACTGTAACACACTTATACCGCACACCCTCACTGTGACACACTTATACCCCACACCCTCACTGTGATACACTTATACACCACACCCCCACTGTGACACACTTATACCCCACACCACACACTGTAACACACTTATACCCCACATGCCTCACTGTAACGCGCTTATACCACACACCCCTCACTGTAACACACTTATACCCCACACCCCTAACTGTAACACATTTATACCCCACACCCCTCACTGTAACACACTGATACGCCACACCCCATAACTGTAACACACTTACACACCACACCCTCACTGTAACAAACTTATACCCCACACCCTCACTGTAACACACTTATACCCCACACCTCTCACTGCAACACACTTATACCGCACACCCTCACTGTGACACACTTATACCCCACACCCTCACTGTGACACACTTATACACCACACCCCCACTGTGACACACTTATATCCCACACCCCTCACTGTAACACACTTATACCCCACACCACACACTGTAACACACTTATACCCTACATGCCTCACTGTAACGCACTTATACCACACACCCCTCACTGTAACACACTTATACCCCACACCCCTAACTGTAACACATTTATACCCCACACCCCTCACTGTAACACACTGATACGCCACACCCCATAACTGTAACACACTTACACACCACACCCTCACTGTAACACACTTATACCCCATACCCTTCACTGTAACACACTTATACCCCGCAGCCCTCACTGTAACACACTTATACCCCAGACTCCTCACTGTAACATACTCAAACCCTACACCCTCACTGTAACACACTTATACCCCACACCCTCACTATAACACACTTATACCCCACACCCTCACTGTAACACAGTTATACCCAACACCCCACACTGTAACACGCTTATACCCCACACCTCTCACTGTAACACACTTATACCCCACACCCTCGCTGTAACACACTTATACCCCACACCACTCACTGTAACACGCTTATAACCCACACCCTCACTGTAACACGATTATACCCCACACCTCTCACTGTAACACGCTTATACCCCACACCCCTCAATGTAACACTCTTATACCCCACACCCCTCACTGTAACACACTTATACCCCATACCGTAACATGTTCATACCCCACACCCTCACTGTAACACACTTATACCCCACACCGTCACTGTAACACACTTATACCCCACACCCTCACTGTAACACAGTTATACCCAACACCCTCAATGTAACACATTTACACCCCAAACCCTCACTGTAACAAACTTATGCCCAACACGCCTCACTGCAACACGCTTATACCCCACACCCTCACTGTAACACACTTATACCCCAGACTCCTCACTGTAACATACTCAATCCCTACACCCTCACTGTAACACACTTATACCCCACACCCCTCACTGTAACAAACTTATAACCCACACCCTCACTGTAACACACTTATACCCACACCCTCACTGCAACACACTTATACCCCACACCCTCACTGTAACACACTTATACCCCACACCCATCACTGTAACACACTTATACCCCACACCCGTCACGGTAACACACTTATACCCCACACCCTCACTGTAACACACGTATACCCCACATCTCTCACTGTAACACACTTATACCCCACACCTCTCACTGTAACAAACTTATACCCCACACCTCTCACTGTAACAAACTTATACCCCACACCCCTCACTGTAACACACTTATACCCCAAGCTCACACTGTAACACACTTATACCCCACACCCCTCACTGTAACACACTGATACCCCACACCCCTCATGTAACAAACTTATACCCCACACCCTCACTGTAACACACTTACACCCCACACCTCACTGTAACACACTTATACCGCACACCCTCACTGTGACACACTTATACCCCACACCCTCACTGTGACACACCTATACACCACACCCCCACTGTGACACACTTATATCCCACACCCCTCACTGTAACACACTTATACCCCACACCCCACAATGTAACACACTTATGCCACACACCCTCACTGTAACACACTTATACCCCACACCCCTCACTGCAACAAATTTATACCCCACACCCTCACTGTAACACACTTATAACCCACCTCCCTCACTGTAACACACTTATACCCCACAACCCACACTGTAACACACTTATACCCCACACCCCTCACTGTAACACACTTATAACCCACCTCCCTCACTGTAACACACTTATACCCCACAACCCACACTGTAACACACTTATACCCCACACCCCTCACTGTAACACACTTATAACCCACCTCCCTCACTGTAACACACTTATACCCCACAACCCACACTGTAACACACTTATAACCCACCTCCCTCACTGTAACACACTTATACCCCACAACCCACACTGTAACACACTTATACCCCACACCCCTCACTGTAACACACTTATAACCCACCTCCCTCACTGTAACAAACTTATAACCCACCCCCCTCACTGTAACACACTTATACCCCACAACCCACACTGTAACACACTTATACCCCACACCCCTCACTGTAACACACTTATAACCCACCTCCCTCACTGTAACACACTTATACCCCACACCACACACTGTAACACACTTATACCCCACATGCCTCACTGTAACGCGCTTATACCACACACCCCTCACTGTAACACACTTATACCCCACACCCCTAACTGTAACACATTTATACCCCACACCCCTCACTGTAACACACTGATACGCCACACCCCATAACTGTAACACACTTACACTCCACACCCTCACTGTAACACACTTATACCCCGCAGGCCTCAACATAACACACTTATACCCCAGACTCCTCACTGTAACATACCCAAACCCTACACCCTCACTGTAACACACTTATAACCCACACCCTCACTGTAACACAGTTATACCCAACACCCCACACTGTAACACGCTTATACCCCACACCCTCACTGTAACATGCTTATACCCCACACCTCTCACTGTAACACACTTATACCCCACACCCTCGCTGTAACACACTTATACCCCACACCTGTCACTGTAACACACTTATACCCCACACCACTCGTTGTAACACGCTTAGACCTCACATCTCTCAATGTACCACGTTTATACCCCACACCCCTCACTGTAACACGCTTATACCCCACACCCTCACAGTAACACACTTATACCCCACACCACTCACTGTAACACGCTTATAACCCACACCCTCACTGTAACACGATTATACCCCACACCTCTCACTGTAACACGCTTATACCACACATCCTCACTGTACCACACATATGCCCCACACCCCTCAATGTAACACACTTATGCCCCACACCCCTGACTGTAACACACTTATGCAACACACCCCTCACTGTAACACACTTATACCCCACACCCCTCACTGTAACACACTTATACCCCATACTCCTCACTGTAACACACTTATACACCACAACCCTCACGGTAACACACTTATACCACACATCCTCACTGTAACACGCTTATACCCCACACCCTCACTGTAACACACTTATATCCCATACTCCTCACTGTAACACACTTAAACCCAACAACCTCACTGTAACACACTTATACCCCACACCCTCACTGTAACACACTTATACCCCACACCCTCACTGTAACACGCTTATACCCCACACCTCTCAGTGTAACACACTTATACCCCACACCCTCACTGTAACACGCTTATACCCCACACCTCTCAGTGTAACACACTTACACCCCACACCCTCACTGTAACACACTTATACCCCACAACCTCACTGTAACACACTTATACCCCACACCCCTCACTGTAACACACTTATACCCCACAACCTCACTGTAACACACTTATACCGCACACCCTCACTGTGACACACTTATACACCACACCCCCACTGTGACACTCTTATATCCAACACCCTCACTGTGACACACTTATGCCCCAAACCCTCACTGTAACACACTTATACCCCAGACTCCTCACTGTAACATACTCAAACCCTACACCCTCACTGTAACACACTTATACCCCACACCCCTCACTGTAACAAACTTATAACCCACACCTTCACTGTAACACACTTATACCCACACCCTCACTGTAACACACTTATACCCCACACCCTCACTGTAACACACTTATACCACACACCGGTCACTATAACACACTAATACCCCACACCCCTCTCTGTAACACACTTATACCCCACACCCATCACTGTAACACACTTATACCCCACACCCGTCACTGTAACACACTTATACCCCACACCCTCACTGTAACACACGTATACCCCACATCTCTCACTGTAACACACTTATACCCCACACCTCTCACTGTAACAAACTTATACCCCACACCCTCACTGTAACACACTTATACCCCACACCCTCACTGTAACACACGTATACCCCACATCTCTCACTGTAACACACTTATACCCCACACCTCTCACTGTAACAAACTTATACCCCACACCTCTCACTGTAACACACTTATACCGCACACCCTCACTGTAACACACTTATACCGCACACCCTCACTGTGACACACTTATACCCCACACCCTCACTGTGACACACCTATACACCACACCCCCACTGTGACACACTTATATCCCACACCCCTCACTGTAACACACTTATACCCCACACCCCACAATGTAACACACTTATGCCACACACCCTCACTGTAACACACTTATACCCCACACCCCTCACTGCAACAAATTTATACCCCACACCCTCACTGTAACACACTTATAACCCACCTCCCTCACTGTAACACACTTATACCCCACAACCCACACTGTAACACACTTATACCCCACACCCCTCACTGTAACACACTTATAACCCACCTCCCTCACTGTAACACACTTATACCCCACAACCCACACTGTAACACACTTATACCCCACACCCCTCACTGTAACACACTTATAACCCACCTCCCTCACTGTAACACACTTATACCCCACAACCCACACTGTAACACACTTATAACCCACCTCCCTCACTGTAACACACTTATAACCCACCTCCCTCACTGTAACACACTTATACCCCACAGCCCACACTGTAACACACTTATACCCCACACCCCTCACTGTAACACACTTATAACCCACCTCCCTCACTGTAACACACTTATAACCCACCTCCCTCACTGTAACACACTTATACCCCACAACCCACACTGTAACACACTTATACCCCACACCCCTCACTGTAACACACTTATAACCCACCTCCCTCACTGTAACACACTTATACCCCACACCACACACTGTAACACACTTATACCCCACATGCCTCACTGTAACGCGCTTATACCACACACCCCTCACTGTAACACACTTATACCCCACACCCCTAACTGTAACACATTTATACCCCACACCCCTCACTGTAACACACTGATACGCCACACCCCATAACTGTAACACACTTACACTCCACACCCTCACTGTAACACACTTATACCCCGCAGGCCTCAACATAACACACTTATACCCCAGACTCCTCACTGTAACATACCCAAACCCTACACCCTCACTGTAACACATTTACACCACCAACCCTCACTGTAACAAACTTATGCCCAACACCCCTCACTGTAACACGCTTATACCCCACACCCTCACTGTAACATGCATATGCACCACATCTCTCACTGTAACACACTTATACCGCACACCCTCACTGTGACACACTTATACACCACACCCCCACTGTGACACACTTATATCCAACACCCTCACTGTAACACACTTATACCCCACACCCTCACTGTAACACACTTATACCCCACACCCTCACTGTAACACACTTATACCCCACACTCCTCACTGTAACACACTTATACCCCACACCCCTCACTGTAACACACTTATACCCACACCCCTCACTGTAACACACTTATGCCCCACACCCTCACTGTAACACACTTATACCCACACCCTCACTGTAACACACTTATACCCACACCCTCACTGTAACACACTTATACCCCACACACCTCACTGTAATACACTTATACCCACACCCCTCACTGTAACACACTTATACCCCACACCCTCACTGTAACACACTTATACCCCACACCCTCACTGTAACACACTTATACCCCACACCCTCACTGTAACACACTTATACCCCACACCCCTCACTGTAACACACTTATAACCCCCCTCCCTCACTGTAACACACTTATACCCCACACCCTCACTGTAACACACTTATACCCCACACCCCTCACTGTAACACACTTATAACCCACCTCCCTCACTGTAACACACTTATACCCCACACCCCTCACTGTAACACACTTATACCCCAAACCCTCACTGTAACACACTTATACCACACATCTCTCACTGTAACACACTTATACCCCACACCCTCAATGTAACACACTATAACCCACCTCCCTCACTGTAACACACTTATAACCCACCTCCCTCACTGTAACACACTTATACCCCACAGCCCTCACTGTAACACACTTATACCCCACACCCCTCACTGTAACACACTTATAACCCACCTCCCTCACTGTAACACACTTATAACCCACCTCCCTCACTGTAACACACTTATACCCCACAACCCACACTGTAACACACTTATACCCCACACCCCTCACTGTAACACACTTATAACCCACCTCCCTCACTGTAACACACTTATACCCCACACCCCTCACTGTAACAAACTTATAACCCACACCCTCACTGTAACACACTTATACCCACACCCTCACTGTAACACACTTATACCCCACACCCCTCACTGTAACACACTTATACCCACACCCTCACTGTAACACACTTATACCCCACACCCTCACTGTAACACACTTATACCCACACCCGTCACTGTAACACACTTATACCCGCACACCCTCACTGTAACACACTTATACCCCACACCCATCACTGTAACACACTTATACCCACACCCTCACTGTAACACACTTATACCCCACACCCTCACTGTAACACACTTATACCCCACACCCTCACTGTAACACAGCTTATACCCCACACCCTCACTGTAACACACTTATACCCCACACCCCTCACTGTAACACACTTATACCCACACCCTCACTGTAACACACTTATACCCCACACCCTCACTGTAACACACTTATACCCCACACCCCTCACTGTAACACACGTTATACCCCACACCCTCACTGTAACACACTTATACCCCACACCCTCACTGTAACACACTTATACCCCACACCTCACTGTAACACACTTATACCCCACACCCCTCACTGTAACACACTTATACCCCACACCCTCACTGTAACACACTTATACCCCACACCCCTCACTGTAACACACTTAAACCCCACACCCTCACTGTAACACACCTTATACCCACACCCCTCACTGTAACAAACTTATAACCCACACCCTCACTGTAACACACTTATACCCACACCCTCACTGTAACACACTTATACCCACACCCTCACTGTAACACACTTATACCCCACACCCCTCACTGTAACACACTTATACCCCACACCCCTCACTGTAACAAACTTATACCCCACACCCCTCACTGTAACACACTTATACCCCACACCCTCACTGTAACACACTTATACCCACACCCTCACTGTAACACACTTATACCCCACACCTTCACTGTAACACACTTATACCCCACACCCTCACTGTAACACACTTATACCCACACCCTCACTGTAACACACTTATACACCACAACCCTCACGGTAACACACTTATACCCACACCCTCACTGTAACACACTTATACCCACACCCTCACTGTAACACACTTACACCGCACACCCTCACTGTAACACACTTATACCCCACACCCTCACTGTAACACACTTATACCCCACACCCCTCACTGTAACACACTTATACCCCACACCCTCACTGTAACACACTTATACCCCACACCCTCACTGTAACACACTTATACCCCACACCCTCACTGTAACACACTTATACCCCACACCCTCACTGTAACACACTTATACCCCACACCCTCACTGTAACACACTTATACCCCACACCCTCACTGTAACACACTTATACCCCACACCTCTCACTGTAACACACTTATACCCCACACCCCTCACTGTAACACACTTATACCCACACCCCTCACTGTAACACACTTATACCCCACACCCTCACTGTAACACACTTATACCCCACACCCTCACTGTAACACACTTATACCCCACACCCTCACTGTAACACACTTATACCCACCTCCTCACTGTAACACACTTATACCCCACACCCTCACTGTAACACACCTTATACCCCACACCCTCACTGTAACACACTTATACCCCACACCCTCACTGTAACACACTTTATACCCCACACCCTCACTGTAACACACTTATACCCACCACCCTCACTGTAACAACTTATACCCCACACCCTCACTGTAACACACTTATACCCCACACCCTCACTGTAACACACTTATAACCCACCTCCCTCACTGTAACACACTTATACCCCACAACCCTCACTGTAACACACTTATACCCACACACCCCTCACTGTAACACACTTATAACCCACACCCCTCACTGTAACACACTTATACCCCACACCCACACTGTAACACACTTATACCCCACCACCTCACCTGTAACACACTTATACCCCACCACCCTCACTGTAACAACCTTATAACCGACCAGCCCACACTGTGACACACTTATACCCCACACCCTCACTTTAACACACTTATACCCCACACCCCACACTGTAACACACTTATAACCCACTCCCTCACTGTAACACACTTATACCCCACACCCACACTGTAACACACTTATACCCCCACACCCTCACTGTAAAACACTTATAACCCACCTCCCTCACTGTAACACACTTATACCCCACACCTCACTGTAACAAACTTATACCCCAACACCCCTCACTGTAACACACTTATACCCCACACCCCTCACTGTAACACACTTATACCACCACCCTCACTGTAACACACTTATACCCCACAACCGTCACTGTAAACACTTATAGCCCACACCCCTCACTGTAACACACTTATACCCCACACCCTCACTGTTAACAACTTATACCCCAACCCCCACTGTGAACCACACTTATAACCCACACCCTCACAGTTAACACCTTATACCCCACAACCCTCACTGTAACACACTTATACCCACACTCCTCACTGTAACACACTTATAACCCCACACCCCACACTGTAACACACTTATACCCACAACCCTCACTGTAACACACTTATACCCCACACCCTCACTGTAACACACTTATACCCCACACCCTCACTGTAACACACTTATACCCCACACCTCACTGTAACACACTTATACCCACACCTCACAGTGGAACACACTTATACCCCACAGCCCTCACTGTAACACACTTATTCACCACACCCCTCACTGTAACACACTTATACCCCACACCCCTCACTGTAACACACTTTATACCCCACACCCTCACTGTAACACACTTATCCGCCCACACCTCAACTGTAACACACATATAACCCCTACACCCTCACTGTAACACACTTATACCACCAAACCCACACTGTAACACACTTATTCCCAACATCCTCACTGTAACACACATATGCCCCACACCCTCACTGTAACACACTTATACCCCACACCCTCACTGTAACACACTTATACCCACACCCTCACTGTAACACACTTATACCCCACACCCCTCACTGTAACACACTTATACCCCACACCCTCACTGTAACACACTTATACCCCACACCCTCACTGTAACACACTTATACCCCACACCCTCACTGTAACACACTTATACCCCACACCCTCACTGTAACACACTTATACCCCACACCCTCACTGTAACACACTTATACCCCACACCCTCACTGTAACACACTTATACCCCACACCCCTCACTGTAACACACTTATACCCCACACCCTCACTGTAACACACTTATACCCCACACCCTCACTGTAACACACTTATACCCCACACCCCTCACTGTAACACACTTATACCCCACACCCTCACTGTAACACACTTATACCCCACACCCTCACTGTAACACACTTATACCCCACACCCCTCACTGTAACACACTTATACCCCACACCCTCACTGTAACACACTTATACCCCACACCCTCACTGTAACACACTTATACCCCACACCCTCACTGTAACACACTTATACCCCACACCCTCACTGTAACACACTTATACCCCACACCCTCACTGTAACACACTTATACCCCACACCCTCACTGTAACACACTTATACCCACACCCCTCACTGTAACACACTTATACCCCACACCCTCACTGTAACACACTTATACCCCACACCCTCACTGTAACACACTTATACCCCACACCCTCACTGTAACACACTTATACCCCACACCTCACACTGTAACACACTTATACCCCACATCCCTCACTGTAACACACTTATACCCCACACCCCTCACTGTAACACACTTATACTCCACACCCCTCACTGTAACACAATTATACTCCACACCCCTCACTGTAACACACTTATGCCCCACACCCCTCACTGTAACACACTTATACCCCATACCTCTCATTGTAACACACTTATACCCCACACCCTCACTGTAACACACTTATACCCCACACCCCTCACTGTAACACACTTATACCCCACACCCCTCACTGTAACACACTTATACCCCACACCCCTCACTGTAACACACTTATACCCCACACCCCTCACTGTAACACACTTATACCCCACAACCGCACTGTAACACACTTATACCCCACACCCTCACTGTAACACACTTATACCCCACACCCTCACTGTAACACACTTATACCCCACACCCCTCACTGTAACACACTTATACCCCACACCCTCACTGTAACACACTTATACTCCACACCCCTCACTGTAACACACATTATTACCCCACAACCCCCACTGTAACACACTTATACTCCCACACCCTCACTGTAACACACTTATACCCCACAACCTCACTGTAACACACTTATGCCCCACACCCCCCTCACTGTAACACACTTATACCCCACACCCTCACTGTAACACACTTTATGCCCCACACCCACACTGTAACACACTTATACCCCACACCCTCACTGTAACACACTTATACCCCACACCCTCATGGTAACACACTAATAGACCACACACTCACTGTAACACACTTATACCCCACACCCTCAATGTAACACACTTATACCCCACACCCACACTGTAACACACTTATACCCCACACCCCTCACTGTAACACACTTATACCCCACACCCCTCACTGTAACACACTTATACCCCACAACCTCACTGTAACACACTTATACCCCACACCCCTCACTGTAACACACTTATACCCCACACCCTCACTGTAACAACTTATACCCACACCCCTCACTGTAACACACTTATACCCCACACCCCTCACTGTAACACACTTATACCCCCACACCCCTCACTGTAACACACTTATACCCCACACCCTCACTGTAACACACTTATACCCCCACACCCTCACTGTAACACACTTATACCCCACACCCTCACTGTAACACACTTATACCCCACACCCTCACTGTAACACACTTATACCCCACAGCCGTCACTGTAACCACACTATAGCCCCACACCCTCAATGTAACACACTTATACCCCACACCCCTCACTGTACACACACGTATACCCCACACCCCTCAACTGTAACACACTTATACCCCACACCCCTCACTGTAACACACGTATACCCCACACCCTCACTGTAACACACTTATACCCACACCCTCACTGTAACACTCTATACCCCACACCCTCACTGTGACACACTTATAACCCACACCCCTCACTGTGATCACTCTTATATCCACACCCTCAAGGTGACACACTTATACCACAACACCCTCACTGTAACACACTTAATACCACACCTTCCCTGAAAGACAGTCACCCTCACTGTAACACACTTAAACACACACCGGTCACTAGTAACACACTAATACCCCATACATACCCCTCACGGTAGACACACTTATACCCCACACACCATCACTGGTAACACACTTAATACGCCACACCCCGTCACTGTAACACACTTATACCCCACACCCTCACTGTAACACACTTATACCCCCACACCCCTCACTGTAACACACTTATACCCCACACCCTCACTGTATATAGACCACACCCTCACTGTAACACACTTATACCCCACACCCTCACTGTAACACACTTATACCCCACACCCCTCACTGTAACACACTTATACCCCACACCTCTCACTGTAACACACTTATACCCCACACCCCTCACTGTAACACACTTATACCCCACACCCCGCACTGTAACACACTTATACCCACACACCTCACTGTATCACACTTATACCCCACACCCTCACTGTAACACACTTATACCCACACCCTCACTGTAACACACTTATACCCCACACCCTCACTGTAACACACTTATACCCCACACCCTCAATGTAACACACTTATACCCCACAACCTCACTGTAACACACTAATACCCCACACCCTCACTGTAACACACTTATACCCACACCCCTCACTGTAACACACTTATACCCCACACCCTCACTGTAACACACTTATACCCCACACCCCTCACTGTAACACACTTATACCCCACACCCTCACTGTAACACACTTATACCCCACACCCTCACTGTAACACACTTATACCCCACACCCCTCACTGTAACACACTTATACCCCACACCCTCACTGTAACACACTTATACCCCACACCCTCACTGTAACACACTTATACCCCACAACCCTCACTGTAACACACTTATACGCCCACACCCTCACTGTAACAAACTATATACCCCACACCCCTCACTGTACACACTTATACCCCACACCTCTCACTGTAACACACTTATACTCCCAACCCTCACTGTAACACACTTATACCCCACACCCCTCACTGTACAAACTTATAGCCCCACACCCCTCACTGTAACACACTTATACCCACCTCCCCTCACTGTAACACACCTTATAGCCCCAACCCCTCACTGTAACACACTTATACCCCACACCCCTCACTGTAACACACTTATACCCCACACCCTCAACTGTAACACACTTATACACCCACACCCTCACTGTAACACACTTATAGGCCCCACACCTCTCACTGTAACACACTTATACCCACACACCTCACTGTAACACACATATAGCCCACACACCTCACTGTAACACACTTATACCCCACACCCTCACTGTAACACACTTATACCCACACCCCTCACTGTAACACACTTATAAGCCCACCCCTCACTGGTACACACTATACCCCACAACCCTCACTGTAACACACTTATACCCCACAACTCCTCACTGTACACACTTATACCACACACCCTCACTGTAACACACTTATACCCACAACCCACACTGTAACACACTTATACCCCACACCCATCACTGTAACACACTTATACCCCACACCCCGCACTGTAACACACTTTTCCGCACACCCTCACTGTAACACACTTATACCCACATCCTCACTGTGACACACTTATACCCCACACCCCTCACTGTAACACACTTATAGCCCCACACCCTCACTGTAACACACTTATACCCCACACCCTCACTGTAACACACTTATACCCCACACCCCTCACTGTAACACACTTATACCCACACCCTCACTGTAACACACTTATACCCCACACCCTCACTGTAACACACTTATACCCCACACCCTCACTGTAACACACTTATACCCCACACCCTCACTGTAACACACTTATACCCCACACCCTCACTGTAACACACTTATACCCCACACCCCTCACTGTAACACACTTATACCCACACCCCTCACTGTAACACACTTATACCCCACACCCTCACTGTAACACACTTATACCCACACCCTCACTGTAACACACTTATACCCCACACCTCACTGTGACACACTTATACCCCACACCCCTCACTGTGACACACTTATACCCCACACCCATCACTGTAACACACTTATACCCCACACCCTCACTGTAACACACTTATACCCCACACCCCTCACTGTAACACACTTATACCCCACACCCTCACTGTACACACTTATACGCCACACCCTCACTGTAACACACTTATACCCACAACCCTCACTGTAACACACTTTATACCCCACACCCTCACTGTAACACACTTATAACCCCACACCCTCACTGTAACACACTTATACTCCACAACCCTCACTGTTACACACTTATACCCACACCCTCACTGTAACACACTTATACACCCACACCCTCACTGTAACACACTTATACCCACATCCCTCCACTGTAACACACTTATACCCCACACCCCTCACTGTAACACACTTATACCCACACCCCTCACTGTAACACACTTATACCCCTACCTCCTCCTGTAACACACTTATACCTCCACACCCTCACTGTAACACACTTATACCCCACACCCCTCACTGTAACACACTTATACCCACCACCCTCACTGTAACACACTTATACCCCAAACCCTCACTGTAACCACACTTATACCCCACACCCTCACTGTAACACCTTATACCCCACACCGCTCACTGTAACACACTTATACCCACACCCCTCACTGTAACACACTTATACCCCACACCCTCACTGTAACACACTTATACCCCACACCCTCACTGTAACACACTTATACCCCCACACCCTCACTGTAACACACTTATACCCCCACACCCTCACTGTAACACACTTATACCCCACACCCCATCACTGTAACACACTTATACCCCACACCTCTCACTGTAACACTCTTATACCCCACACCCTCACTGTAGACACACTTATACCCCACACCTCTCACTGTAACACACTTATACCCCACAACCCTCAACTGTAACACACTTATACCCCACACCCCTCACTGTAACACACTTATACCCCAACACCCTCACTGTAACACACTTATACCCCACACCCTCACTGTAACACACTTATACCCCACACCCTCACTGTAACACACTATACCCACACCACTCACTGTAACACACTTATACCCACACCCATCACTGTAACACACGTATACCCACACCTCACACTGTAACACACTTATACCGCCCACACCCCTCATGTAACACACTTATACCCCACACCACCTCACTGTTACAAACTTATACCCACACACCCTCACTGTAACACAACTCAAACCCCACACCCTCACTGTAACACACTTATACCCCACACCCTCACTGATAACACACTTATACCCCCACACCCCACACTGTAACACACATTATACCCCACACCCCCTCACTGTAACTCACTTATACCCCACAACCTCACTGTAACACACTTATACGCCCACACCCTCACTGTGACACACTTATACCCCACACCACTCACTGTAACACACTTATACACCCAACACCCTCCCACTGTACACACTTTATACCCCACACCCTCACTGTAACACTCATATACCCCACACCCCTCACTGTAACACACTTATACCCCACACCCCTCACTGTAACACCACTTTACCCACAACCTCACTGTAACACACTTATCCCCACACCCCTCACGTAACACACTTATTCCCCACACCCTCACTGTAACACACTTATACCCACACCCTCACTGTAACACACTTATACCCCACACCCCTCACTGTAACACACTTATACCCACACCCCTCACTGTAACACACTTATACCCCACACCCTCACTGTAACACACTTATACCCCACACCCCTCACTGTAACACACTTATACCCCACACCCTCACTGTAACACACTTATACCCCACACCCCTCACTGTAACACACTTATACCCACACCCTCACTGTAACACACTTATACCCACACCCTCACTGTAACACACTTATACCCCACACCCTCACTGTAACACACTTATACCCACACCCTCACTGTAACACACTTATAACCCACACCCCCTCACAGTAACACACTTATACCCCACACCCTCACTGTAACCCACTTATACCCCACACCCTCACTGTATATACCCCACATCCTCACTGTATATACCCCACACCCTCACTGTAACACACTTATGCTCCCAACCCCTACTGTAACACACTTATACCCCACACCCTCACTGTAACACACTTATACCCCACACCCCTCACTGTAACACACTTATACCCCACACCCCTCACTGTAACACACTTATACACCACACCCCTCACTGTAACACACTTATAACCCACCACCCTCACTGTAACACACTTATACCCACACCCTCACTGTAACACACTTATACCCCTACACCCTCACTGTAACACACTTAACCCCACACCCTCACTGTAACACACTTATACCCCACACCCCTCACTGTAACACTTATACCCCACACCCTCACTGTAACACACTTATACCCCACACCCCTCACTGTAACACACTTATACCCCACACCCTCACTGTAACACACTTATACCCCACACCCCTCACTGTAACACACTTAAACCCCACACCCTCACTGTAACACACTTATACCCCACACCCTCACTGTAACACACTTATACCCCACACCCCTCACTGTAACACACTTATACCCCACACCCCTCACTGTAACACACTTATACCCCACACCCTCACTGTAACACACTTATACCCCACACCCCTCACTGTAACACACTTATACCCCACACCCTCACTGTAACACACTTATACCCCACACCCCTCACTGTAACACACTTATACCCCACACCCTCACTGTAACACACTTATACCCCACACCCTCACTGTAACACACTTATACCCACACCCTCACTGTAACACACTTATACCCCACACCCTCACTGTAACACACTTATACCCCACACCCTCACTGTAACACACTTATACCCCACACCCTCACTGTAACACACTTATACCCCACACCCTCACTGTAACACACTTATACCCCACACCCTCACTGTAACACACTTATACCCCACACCCTCACTGTAACACACTTATACCCCACACCCCTCACTGTAACACACTTATACCCCACACCCCTCACTGTAACACACTTATACCCCACACCCTCACTGTAACACACTTATACCCCACACCCTCACTGTAACACACTTATACCCCACACCCTCACTGTAACACCTTATACCCCACACCCTCACTGTACACACTCTATACCCCAACCACTCACTGTAACACACTTATACCCCACACCCCTCACTTGTAACACACTTATACCCCACACCCCTCACTGTAACACACCTTATACCCCACACCCTCACTGTAACACAAGTTATACCCCCACACCTCACTGTAACACACTTATACCCACACCCTCACTGTAACACACTTATACCCCACACCCTCACTGTAACACACTTATACCCACCACCCCTCACTGTAACACACTTATACCCCACAACCTCACTGTAACAAACTTATGCCCACACACCCTCACTGTAACACCTTATACCCCACACCCTCACTGTACACACTTATACCCCACACCCTCACTGTACACACTTATACCCCACACCCACCACTGTAACACACTTATACCCCACACCCTCACTGTAACACACTTATACCCCACCACCCTCACTGTAACACACTTATACCCCACACCCTCACTGTAACACACTTATAGCCCACACCCTCACTATAACACACGTATACCCCACACCTCTCACTGTAACAAACTTATACCCCACACCCCTCACTGTAACACACTTATACCCCAAACCTCACACTGTAACACACTTATACCCCACACCGTCACTGTAACACACTTATACCCCACACCCCTCACTGTAACACACTTATACCCCACACCACTCACTGTAACACACTTATACCCCACACCTCTCACTGTAACCACTTATACCCACACCCCTCACTGTAACACACTTATACCCCACAACCTCACTGTAACACACTTATACCCACACCCTCTCACTGTAACACACTTATACCCCACACCCATCACTGTAACACACTTATACCCCACACCCTCACTGTAACACACTTATACCCCACACCTCTCACTGTAACACACTTATACCCTCACACCTCTCACTGTAACACAACTTATACCCCACCACCCTCACTGTAACACACTTATACCCCACACTCCTCACTGTAACACACTTATACCCCACACCCCTCACTGTTAACACACTTATAACCCACACCCTCACTGTAACACACTTATACCCACACCCTCACTGTAACACACTTATACCCCACACCCACACTGTAACACACTTATACCCCACACCCCTCACTGTAACACACTTATACCCCACACTCCTCACTGTAACACACTTATACCCACACCCTCACTGTAACACACTTATACCCCACACCCTCACTGTAACACACTTATGCCCCACACCCTCCACTGTAACACACTTATACCCCACACCCTCACTGTAACACACTTATACCCCACACCCTCACTGTAACACACTTATTCCCCACACCGCTCACTGTAAACACACATATAGCCCACACCCCTCACTGGAACACACTTATACCCCACACCCTCACTGTAACACACTTATACCCCACACCCTCACTGTAACACACTTATGCCCCACACCCTCTCACTGTAACACACTTATACCCCACACCCCTCACTGTAACACACTTATACCCCACACCCCTCACTGTAACACACTTATACCCCACAACCCACACTGTAACACACTTATACCCAACACCCTCACTGTAACACACTTATACCCCACACCCTCACTGTAACACACTTATACCCCACATCCCTCACTGTAACACACTTATACCCCACACCCCTCACTGTAACACACTTATACCCCACACCCCTCACTGTAACACACTTATACCCCACACCCTCACTGTAACACACTTATACCCTCAACCCTCACTGTAACACACTTATACCCCACACCCCTCACTGTAACACACTTATACCCACAACCCTCACTGTAACACACTTATACCCACACCCTCACTGTAACACACTTATACCCCACACCCCTCACTGTAACACACTTATACCCCACACCCTCACTGTAACACACTTATACCCCACACCCCTCACTGTAACACACTTATACCCCACACCCCTCACTGTAACACACTTATACCCCACACCCTCACTGTAACACACTTATACCCCACACCCTCACTGTAACACACTTATACCCCACCCCTCACTGTAACACACTTATACCCCACACCCTCACTGTAACACACTTATACCCCACACCCTCACTGTAACACACTTATACCCCACACCCCTCACTGTAACACACTTATACCCCACACCCTCACTGTAACACACTTATACCCCACACCCTCACTGTAACACACTTATACCCCACACCCTCACTGTAACACACTTATACCCCACACCCTCACTGTAACACACTTATACCCCACACCCCTCACTGTAACACACTTATACCCCACACCCTCACTGTAACACACTTATACCCCACACCCTCTCTGTAACACACTTATGACCCACACCCACTCACTGAACACACGTTATATCCCCACACCCCTCACTGTAACACACGCTTATACCCCACACCCACCACTGTAACACACCTTATACCACCACACCCTCACTGTACCACACTTATACCCACACCCTTCAATGTAACACCACTTATGCCCCACACCCTCACTGTAACTCACTTATAACCCACACCCCTCACTGTAACACACATATGCCCCACACCCCTCACTGTAACACACTTATACCCCCACACCCTCACTGTAACACACTTATACACCACACCCTCACTGTAACACACTATACCCCACACCCCTCACTGTAACACACTTTTACCACCACACCCCTCACTGTAACACACTTATACCCCACACCTCACTGTAACACACTTATACCGCCACACCCTCACTGTAACACACTTATTACCCCCCTCCTCACTGTAACACACTTATACCCACACCCCACACTGTAACACACTTATAACCAACGACACTGTAACACACTAATACCCCACACCCCTCACTGTAACACATTATACCCCACAAACCCTCACTGTAACACCAATTTATCGCCCACACCCTCACTGTATATACCCCACACACTCACTGTATATATCCCACACCCTCACTGTATATACCCCACACCCTCACTGTATATACCCCACACCCTCACTGTATATACCCCACACCCTCACTGTATATACCCCACACCCTCACTGTATATACCCCACACCCTCACTGTAACAAACTTATACACCACACCCTCACTGTAACACACTTATACCCCACACCCCTCACTGTAACACACTTATACCCCACACCCTCACTGTAACACACTTATACCGCACACCGCTCACTGTAACACACTTATACCCCACACCCTCACTGTAACACACTTATACCCCACACCCATCACTGTAACACACTTATACCCCACACCCTCACTGTAACACACTATACCCCACACCCTCACTGTAACACACTTATACCCCACATCCCTCACTGTAACACACTTATACCCCACACCCCTCACTGTAACACACTTATAGTCCCCACACCCCTCACAGTAACACACTTATACACCACACCCCTCACTGTAACACACTTATACCCCACACCCTCACTGTAACACACTTATAACCCCACCTCCCCTCACTGTAAACACACTTATACCCCACAACCCCTCACTGTAACACACTTATACCCCACCACCCCGCACTGTAACACACTTATACCCCACACCCTCACTGTAACACACTTATACCCCACAACCCTCACTGTAACACACTTATACCGCACACCCCCTCACTGTAACACACTTATAACCCCACATCCCTCACTGTAACACACTTATAACACCACAACCCACCACTGTAACACACTTATAACCCCACCTCCACACTGTAACACACTTATACCCCACCACCCTCACTGTAACACACTTATACCCCACATCCACACTGTAACACACTTATACCCCACAACCTCACTGTAACACACTTATACCCAACACCGTCACTGTAACACACTTATTCCCCACATCCCTCACTGTAACACACTTATACCCACAATCCCTCACTGTAACACATCTATACCCCACACCCCACACTGTAACACACTTATACCCCACACCCTCACTGTAACACACTTATACCCCACATCCTCACTGTAACACACTATACCCCACACCCTCACTGTAACACACTTATACCCACACCCCTCACTGTAACACACTTATACCCCACACCCTCACTGTAACACACTTATACCCACACCCTCACTGTAACACACTATACCCCACACCCTCACTGTACACACTTATACCCCACACCCTCACTGTAACACACTTATACCCCACACCTCTCACTGTAACACACTTATACCCCACCACCCCCTCACTGTAACACACTTATACCCACACCCTCACTGTAACACACTTATACCCACACCCTCACTGTAACACACTTATACCCACAACCCTCACTGTAACACACTTATACCCCACACCCTCACTGTAACACACTTATACCCCCACCCCTCACTGTAACACACATATACCCCACACCCTCACTGTATATACAACACACCCTCACTGTATATACCCCACACCCTCACTGTAACACACTTATACCCAACACCGTCACTGTACCACATTTACACCACCAACCCGCACTGTAACAAACTTATACCCCACACCCTCACTGTAACACACTTATCCCCACAGCCCTCACTGTAACACACTTATACCCCACAACCCTCACTGTAACACACTTATACCACACACCCTCACTGTAACACACTTATACCCCACACCCCTCACTGTAACACACTTATACCCCACACCCTCACTGTAACACACTTATACCCCACACCCTCACTGTAACACACTTATAACCCCACACCCTCACTGTACACACTTATACCCCACACCCTCACTGTAACACACTTATACCCCACACCTCTCACTGTAACACACTTATACCCCACACCCCTCACTGTAACACACTTATACCCCACACCCATCACTGTAACACACTTATACCCACACCCCTCACTGTAACACACTTATACCCCACATCTCTCACTGTAACACACTTATACACCACACCCTCAATGTAACACACTTATACCCCACACCCGTCACTGTAACACACTTATACCCCACACCCTCACTGTAACACACTTATACCCCACAACCTCACTGTAACACACTTATACCCCACACCCTCACTGTAACACACTTATACCCCACACCCTCACTGTGACACACTTATACCACCACACCTCTCACTGTAACACACTTATACCCACACCCTCACTGTAGACACACTTATACCCCACACCCCTCACTGTAACACACTTATACCCCACACCCCACTGTAACACACTTATACCCCACACCCTCACTGTAACACACTTATACCCCAACACCCTCACTGTAACACACTTATACCCCACATCCCTCACTGTAACACACTTATACCCCACACCCCTCACTGTAACACACTTATACCCACACCCCTCACTGTAACACACTATAGCCCCACACCCTCACTGTAACACACTTATACCCCACAACCCTCACTGTAACACACTTATACCCCACACCCCTCACTGTAACACACTTATACCCCACACCCTCACAGTAACATACTAAACCCCACACCCTCACTGTAACACACTTATACCCCACACCCCTCACTGTAACACACTTATACCCCACAACCCTCACTGTAACACACTTATACCACACCCTCACTGTAACACGCTTATACCCACACTCTCACTGTAACACACTTATTCCCCACACCCTCACTGTAACACACTTATACCCACACCCTCACTGTAACACAGCTTATACCCACACCCTCACTGTAACACATTATACCCCACAACCTCTCACTGTAACACACTTATACCCCACACCCTCACTGTAACACACTTATACCCCACACCCTCACTGTAACACACTTATACCCCACACCCTCACTGTAACACACTTATACCCCACACCCTCACTGTAACACACTTATACCCCACACCCCTCACTGTAACACACTTATACCCCACACCCTCACTGTAACACACTTATACCCCACACCCTCACTGTAACACACTTATACCCCACACCCTCACTGTAACACACTTATACCCCACACCCCTCACTGTAACACACTTATACCCCACACCCTCACTGTAACACACTTATACCCCACACCCCTCACTGTAACACACTTATACCCCACACCCTCACTGTAACACACTTATACCCCACACCCTCACTGTAACACACTTATACCCCACACCCTCACTGTAACACACTTATACCCCACACCCTCACTGTAACACACTTATACCCCACACCCTCACTGTAACACACTTATACCCCACACCCTCACTGTAACACACTTATACCCCACACCCTCACTGTAACACACTTATACCCCACACCCTCACTGTAACACACTTATACCCCACACCCTCACTGTAACACACTTATACCCCACACCCTCACTGTAACACACTTATACCCCACACCCTCACTGTAACACACTTATACCCCACACCCTCACTGTAACACACTTATACCCCACACCCTCACTGTAACACACTTATACCCCACACCCTCACTGTAACACACTTATACCCCACACCCCTCACTGTAACACACTTATACCCCACACCCTCACTGTAACACACTTATACCCCACACCCTCACTGTAACACACTTATACCCCACACCCCTCACTGTAACACACTTATACCCCACACCCCTCACTGTAACACACTTATACCCCACACCCTCACTGTAACACACTTATACCCACACCCCTCACTGTAACACACTTATACCCCACACCCTCACTGTAACACACTTATACCCCACACCCTCACTGTAACACACTTATACCCCACACCCTCACTGTAACACACTTATACCCCACACCCTCACTGTAACACACTTATACCCCACACCCTCACTGTAACACACTTATACCCCACACCCTCACTGTAACACACTTATACCCCACACCCTCACTGTAACACACTTATACCCCACACCCTCACTGTAACACACTTATACCCCACACCCTCACTGTAACACACTTATACCCCACACCCTCACTGTAACACACTTATACCCCACACCCTCACTGTAACACACTTATACCCCACACCCTCACTGTAACACACTTATACCCCACACCCTCACTGTAACACACTTATACCCCACACCCTCACTGTAACACACTTATACCCCACACCCTCACTGTAACACACTTATACCCCACACCCTCACTGTAACACACTTATACCCCACACCCTCACTGTAACACACTTATACCCCACACCCCTCACTGTAACACACTTATACCCCACACCCCTCACTGTAACACACTTATACCCCACACCCTCACTGTAACACACTTATACCCCACACCCTCACTGTAACACACTTATACCCCACACCCTCACTGTAACACACTTATACCCCACACCCTCACTGTAACACACTTATACCCCACACCCTCACTGTAACACACTTATACCCCACACCCTCACTGTAACACACTTATACCCCACACCCTCACTGTAACACACTTATACCCCACACCCCTCACTGTAACACACTTATACCCCACACCCTCACTGTAACACACTTATACCCCACACCCTCACTGTAACACACTTATACCCCACACCCTCACTGTAACACACTTATACCCCACACCCTCACTGTAACACACTTATACCCCACACCCTCACTGTAACACACTTATACCCCACACCCTCACTGTAACACACTTATACCCCACACCCTCACTGTAACACACTTATACCCCACACCCTCACTGTAACACACTTATACCCCACACCCTCACTGTAACACACTTATACCCCACACCCTCACTGTAACACACTTATACCCCACACCCTCACTGTAACACACTTATACCCCACACCCTCACTGTAACACACTTATACCCCACACCCTCACTGTAACACACTTATACCCCACACCCTCACTGTAACACACTTATACCCCACACCCTCACTGTAACACACTTATACCCCACACCCTCACTGTAACACACTTATACCCCACACCCTCACTGTAACACACTTATACCCCACACCCCTCACTGTAACACACTTATACCCCACACCCCTCACTGTAACACACTTATACCCCACACCCTCACTGTAACACACTTATACCCCACACCCTCACTGTAACACACTTATACCCCACACCCTCACTGTAACACACTTATACCCCACACCCTCACTGTAACACACTTATACCCCACACCCTCACTGTAACACACTTATACCCCACACCCTCACTGTAACACACTTATACCCCACACCCTCACTGTAACACACTTATACCCCACACCCTCACTGTAACACACTTATACCCCACACCCTCACTGTAACACACTTATACCCCACACCCTCACTGTAACACACTTATACCCCACACCCTCACTGTAACACACTTATACCCCACACCCTCACTGTAACACACTTATACCCCACACCCTCACTGTAACACACTTATACCCCACACCCTCACTGTAACACACTTATACCCCACACCCTCACTGTAACACACTTATACCCCACACCCTCACTGTAACACACTTATACCCCACACCCTCACTGTAACACACTTATACCCCACACCCTCACTGTAACACACTTATACCCCACACCCTCACTGTAACACACTTATACCCCACACCCTCACTGTAACACACTTATACCCCACACCCTCACTGTAACACACTTATACCCCACACCCTCACTGTAACACACTTATACCCCACACCCTCACTGTAACACACTTATACCCCACACCCTCACTGTAACACACTTATACCCCACACCCTCACTGTAACACACTTATACCCCACACCCCTCACTGTAACACACTTATACCCCACACCCTCACTGTAACACACTTATACCCCACACCCTCACTGTAACACACTTATACCCCACACCCTCACTGTAACACACTTATACCCCACACCCTCACTGTAACACACTTATACCCCACACCCTCACTGTAACACACTTATACCCCACACCCTCACTGTAACACACTTATACCCCACACCCTCACTGTAACACACTTATACCCCACACCCTCACTGTAACACACTTATACCCCACACCCTCACTGTAACACACTTATACCCCACACCCTCACTGTAACACACTTATACCCCACACCCTCACTGTAACACACTTATACCCCACACCCTCACTGTAACACACTTATACCCCACACCCTCACTGTAACACACTTATACCCCACACCCTCACTGTAACACACTTATACCCCACACCCTCACTGTAACACACTTATACCCCACACCTCACTGTAACACACTTATACCCCACACCCTCACTGTAACACACTTATACCCCACACCCTCACTGTAACACACTTATACCCCACACCCTCACTGTAACACACTTATACCCCACACCCTCACTGTAACACACTTATACCCCACACCCTCACTGTAACACACTTATACCCCACACCCTCACTGTAACACACTTATACCCCACACCCTCACTGTAACACACTTATACCCCACACCCCTCACTGTAACACACTTATACCCCACACCCCTCACTGTAACACACTTATACCCCACACCCCTCACTGTAACACACTTATACCCCACACCCTCACTGTAACACACTTATACCCCACACCCTCACTGTAACACACTTATACCCCACACCCTCACTGTAACACACTTATACCCCACACCCTCACTGTAACACACTTATACCCCACACCCTCACTGTAACACACTTATACCCCACACCCTCACTGTAACACACTTATACCCCACACCCTCACTGTAACACACTTATACCCCACACCCTCACTGTAACACACTTATACCCCACACCCTCACTGTAACACACTTATACCCCACACCCCTCACTGTAACACACTTATACCCCACACCCTCACTGTAACACACTTATACCCCACACCCTCACTGTAACACACTTATACCCCACACCCTCACTGTAACACACTTATACCCCACACCCTCACTGTAACACACTTATACCCCACACCCTCACTGTAACACACTTATACCCCACACCCTCACTGTAACACACTTATACCCCACACCCTCACTGTAACACACTTATACCCCACACCCTCACTGTAACACACTTATACCCCACACCCTCACTGTAACACACTTATACCCCACACCCTCACTGTAACACACTTATACCCCACACCCCTCACTGTAACACACTTATACCCCACACCCTCACTGTAACACACTTATACCCCACACCCTCACTGTAACACACTTATACCCCACACCCTCACTGTAACACACTTATACCCCACACCCTCACTGTAACACACTTATACCCCACACCCCTCACTGTAACACACTTATACCCCACACCCCTCACTGTAACACACTTATACCCCACACCCTCACTGTAACACACTTATACCCCACACCCTCACTGTAACACACTTATACCCCACACCCTCACTGTAACACACTTATACCCCACACCCTCACTGTAACACACTTATACCCCACACCCTCACTGTAACACACTTATACCCCACACCCTCACTGTAACACACTTATACCCCACACCCTCACTGTAACACACTTATACCCCACACCCTCACTGTAACACACTTATACCCCACACCCTCACTGTAACACACTTATACCCCACACCCTCACTGTAACACACTTATACCCCACACCCTCACTGTAACACACTTATACCCCACACCCTCACTGTAACACACTTATACCCCACACCCTCACTGTAACACACTTATACCCCACACCCTCACTGTAACACACTTATACCCCACACCCTCACTGTAACACACTTATACCCCACACCCTCACTGTAACACACTTATACCCCACACCCTCACTGTAACACACTTATACCCACACCCCTCACTGTAACACACTTATACCCCACACCCTCACTGTAACACACTTATACCCCACACCCTCACTGTAACACACTTATACCCCACACCCTCACTGTAACACACTTATACCCCACACCCTCACTGTAACACACTTATACCCCACACCCTCACTGTAACACACTTATACCCCACACCCTCACTGTAACACACTTATACCCACACCCCTCACTGTAACACACTTATACCCCACACCCTCACTGTAACACACTTATACCCCACACCCTCACTGTAACACACTTATACCCCACACCCTCACTGTAACACACTTATACCCCACACCCTCACTGTAACACACTTATACCCCACACCCTCACTGTAACACACTTATACCCCACACCCCTCACTGTAACACACTTATACCCCACACCCTCACTGTAACACACTTATACCCCACACCCTCACTGTAACACACTTATACCCCACACCCTCACTGTAACACACTTATACCCCACACCCTCACTGTAACACACTTATACCCCACACCCTCACTGTAACACACTTATACCCCACACCCTCACTGTAACACACTTATACCCCACACCCTCACTGTAACACACTTATACCCCACACCCTCACTGTAACACACTTATACCCCACACCCTCACTGTAACACACTTATACCCCACACCCTCACTGTAACACACTTATACCCCACACCCTCACTGTAACACACTTATACCCCACACCCTCACTGTAACACACTTATACCCCACACCTCACTGTAACACACTTATACCCCACACCCTCACTGTAACACACTTATACCCCACACCCTCACTGTAACACACTTATACCCCACACCCTCACTGTAACACACTTATACCCCACACCCTCACTGTAACACACTTATACCCCACACCCTCACTGTAACACACTTATACCCCACACCCTCACTGTAACACACTTATACCCCACACCCTCACTGTAACACACTTATACCCCACACCCTCACTGTAACACACTTATACCCCACACCCTCACTGTAACACACTTATACCCCACACCCTCACTGTAACACACTTATACCCCACACCCTCACTGTAACACACTTATACCCCACACCCTCACTGTAACACACTTATACCCCACACCCTCACTGTAACACACTTATACCCCACACCCTCACTGTAACACACTTATACCCCACACCCTCACTGTAACACACTTATACCCCACACCCTCACTGTAACACACTTATACCCCACACCCTCACTGTAACACACTTATACCCCACACCCTCACTGTAACACACTTATACCCCACACCCTCACTGTAACACACTTATACCCCACACCCTCACTGTAACACACTTATACCCCACACCCTCACTGTAACACACTTATACCCCACACCCTCACTGTAACACACTTATACCCACACCCTCACTGTAACACACTTATACCCCACACCCTCACTGTAACACACTTATACCCCACACCCTCACTGTAACACACTTATACCCCACACCCTCACTGTAACACACTTATACCCCACACCCTCACTGTAACACACTTATACCCCACACCCTCACTGTAACACACTTATACCCCACACCCCTCACTGTAACACACTTATACCCCACACCCTCACTGTAACACACTTATACCCCACACCCTCACTGTAACACACTTATACCCCACACCCCTCACTGTAACACACTTATACCCCACACCCTCACTGTAACACACTTATACCCCACACCCTCACTGTAACACACTTATACCCCACACCCTCACTGTAACACACTTATACCCCACACCCTCACTGTAACACACTTATACCCCACACCCTCACTGTAACACACTTATACCCCACACCCTCACTGTAACACACTTATACCCCACACCCTCACTGTAACACACTTATACCCCACACCCTCACTGTAACACACTTATACCCCACACCCTCACTGTAACACACTTATACCCCACACCCTCACTGTAACACACTTATACCCCACACCCTCACTGTAACACACTTATACCCCACACCCTCACTGTAACACACTTATACCCCACACCCTCACTGTAACACACTTATACCCCACACCCTCACTGTAACACACTTATACCCCACACCCTCACTGTAACACACTTATACCCCACACCCTCACTGTAACACACTTATACCCCACACCCTCACTGTAACACACTTATACCCCACACCCTCACTGTAACACACTTATACCCCACACCCTCACTGTAACACACTTATACCCCACACCCCTCACTGTAACACACTTATACCCCACACCCTCACTGTAACACACTTATACCCCACACCCTCACTGTAACACACTTATACCCCACACCCTCACTGTAACACACTTATACCCCACACCCTCACTGTAACACACTTATACCCCACACCCTCACTGTAACACACTTATACCCCACACCCTCACTGTAACACACTTATACCCCACACCCTCACTGTAACACACTTATACCCCACACCCTCACTGTAACACACTTATACCCCACACCCTCACTGTAACACACTTATACCCCACACCCTCACTGTAACACACTTATACCCCACACCCTCACTGTAACACACTTATACCCCACACCCTCACTGTAACACACTTATACCCCACACCCTCACTGTAACACACTTATACCCCACACCCTCACTGTAACACACTTATACCCCACACCCTCACTGTAACACACTTATACCCCACACCCTCACTGTAACACACTTATACCCCACACCCTCACTGTAACACACTTATACCCCACACCCTCACTGTAACACACTTATACCCCACACCCTCACTGTAACACACTTATACCCCACACCCTCACTGTAACACACTTATACCCCACACCCTCACTGTAACACACTTATACCCCACACCCTCACTGTAACACACTTATACCCCACACCCTCACTGTAACACACTTATACCCCACACCCTCACTGTAACACACTTATACCCCACACCCTCACTGTAACACACTTATACCCCACACCCTCACTGTAACACACTTATACCCCACACCCTCACTGTAACACACTTATACCCCACACCCTCACTGTAACACACTTATACCCCACACCCTCACTGTAACACACTTATACCCCACACCCTCACTGTAACACACTTATACCCCACACCCTCACTGTAACACACTTATACCCCACACCCTCACTGTAACACACTTATACCCCACACCCTCACTGTAACACACTTATACCCCACACCCTCACTGTAACACACTTATACCCCACACCCTCACTGTAACACACTTATACCCCACACCCTCACTGTAACACACTTATACCCCACACCCTCACTGTAACACACTTATACCCCACACCCCTCACTGTAACACACTTATACCCCACACCCTCACTGTAACACACTTATACCCCACACCCTCACTGTAACACACTTATACCCCACACCCTCACTGTAACACACTTATACCCCACACCCTCACTGTAACACACTTATACCCCACACCCTCACTGTAACACACTTATACCCCACACCCTCACTGTAACACACTTATACCCCACACCCTCACTGTAACACACTTATACCCCACACCCTCACTGTAACACACTTATACCCCACACCCTCACTGTAACACACTTATACCCCACACCCTCACTGTAACACACTTATACCCCACACCCCTCACTGTAACACACTTATACCCCACACCCTCACTGTAACACACTTATACCCCACACCCTCACTGTAACACACTTATACCCCACACCCTCACTGTAACACACTTATACCCCACACCCTCACTGTAACACACTTATACCCCACACCCTCACTGTAACACACTTATACCCCACACCCTCACTGTAACACACTTATACCCCACACCCTCACTGTAACACACTTATACCCCACACCCTCACTGTAACACACTTATACCCCACACCCTCACTGTAACACACTTATACCCCACACCCTCACTGTAACACACTTATACCCCACACCCTCACTGTAACACACTTATACCCCACACCCCTCACTGTAACACACTTATACCCCACACCCTCACTGTAACACACTTATACCCCACACCCTCACTGTAACACACTTATACCCCACACCCTCACTGTAACACACTTATACCCCACACCCCACTGTAACACACTTATACCCCACACCCTCACTGTAACACACTTATACCCCACACCCCTCACTGTAACACACTTATACCCCACACCCTCACTGTAACACACTTATACCCCACACCCTCACTGTAACACACTTATACCCCACACCCTCACTGTAACACACTTATACCCCACACCCTCACTGTAACACACTTATACCCCACACCCTCACTGTAACACACTTATACCCCACACCTCACTGTAACACACTTATACCCCACACCCCTCACTGTAACACACTTATACCCCACACCCTCACTGTAACACACTTATACCCCACACCCTCACTGTAACACACTTATACCCCACACCCTCACTGTAACACACTTATACCCCACACCCTCACTGTAACACACTTATACCCCACACCCTCACTGTAACACACTTATACCCCACACCCTCACTGTAACACACTTATACCCCACACCCCTCACTGTAACACACTTATACCCCACACCCCTCACTGTAACACACTTATACCCCACACCCTCACTGTAACACACTTATACCCCACACCCTCACTGTAACACACTTATACCCCACACCCTCACTGTAACACACTTATACCCCACACCCTCACTGTAACACACTTATACCCCACACCCTCACTGTAACACACTTATACCCCACACCCTCACTGTAACACACTTATACCCCACACCCTCACTGTAACACACTTATACCCCACACCCTCACTGTAACACACTTATACCCCACACCCTCACTGTAACACACTTATACCCCACACCCTCACTGTAACACACTTATACCCCACACCCTCACTGTAACACACTTATACCCCACACCCTCACTGTAACACACTTATACCCCACACCCCTCACTGTAACACACTTATACCCCACACCCTCACTGTAACACACTTATACCCCACACCCTCACTGTAACACACTTATACCCCACACCCTCACTGTAACACACTTATACCCCACACCCTCACTGTAACACACTTATACCCCACACCCCTCACTGTAACACACTTATACCCCACACCCTCACTGTAACACACTTATACCCCACACCCTCACTGTAACACACTTATACCCCACACCCTCACTGTAACACACTTATACCCCACACCCTCACTGTAACACACTTATACCCCACACCCTCACTGTAACACACTTATACCCCACACCCTCACTGTAACACACTTATACCCCACACCCTCACTGTAACACACTTATACCCCACACCCTCACTGTAACACACTTATACCCCACACCCTCACTGTAACACACTTATACCCCACACCCTCACTGTAACACACTTATACCCCACACCCTCACTGTAACACACTTATACCCCACACCCTCACTGTAACACACTTATACCCCACACCCCTCACTGTAACACACTTATACCCCACACCCTCACTGTAACACACTTATACCCCACACCCTCACTGTAACACACTTATACCCCACACCCTCACTGTAACACACTTATACCCCACACCCTCACTGTAACACACTTATACCCCACACCCTCACTGTAACACACTTATACCCCACACCCTCACTGTAACACACTTATACCCCACACCCTCACTGTAACACACTTATACCCCACACCCTCACTGTAACACACTTATACCCCACACCCTCACTGTAACACACTTATACCCCACACCCTCACTGTAACACACTTATACCCCACACCCTCACTGTAACACACTTATACCCCACACCCTCACTGTAACACACTTATACCCCACACCCTCACTGTAACACACTTATACCCCACACCCTCACTGTAACACACTTATACCCCACACCCTCACTGTAACACACTTATACCCCACACCCTCACTGTAACACACTTATACCCCACACCCTCACTGTAACACACTTATACCCCACACCCTCACTGTAACACACTTATACCCCACACCCTCACTGTAACACACTTATACCCCACACCCCTCACTGTAACACACTTATACCCCACACCCTCACTGTAACACACTTATACCCCACACCCTCACTGTAACACACTTATACCCCACACCCTCACTGTAACACACTTATACCCCACACCCTCACTGTAACACACTTATACCCCACACCCTCACTGTAACACACTTATACCCCACACCCTCACTGTAACACACTTATACCCCACACCCTCACTGTAACACACTTATACCCCACACCCTCACTGTAACACACTTATACCCCACACCCTCACTGTAACACACTTATACCCCACACCCTCACTGTAACACACTTATACCCCACACCCTCACTGTAACACACTTATACCCCACACCCCTCACTGTAACACACTTATACCCCACACCCTCACTGTAACACACTTATACCCCACACCCTCACTGTAACACACTTATACCCCACACCCTCACTGTAACACACTTATACCCCACACCCTCACTGTAACACACTTATACCCCACACCCTCACTGTAACACACTTATACCCCACACCCTCACTGTAACACACTTATACCCCACACCCCTCACTGTAACACACTTATACCCCACACCCTCACTGTAACACACTTATACCCCACACCCTCACTGTAACACACTTATACCCCACACCCCTCACTGTAACACACTTATACCCCACACCCTCACTGTAACACACTTATACCCCACACCCCTCACTGTAACACACTTATACCCCACACCCTCACTGTAACACACTTATACCCCACACCCTCACTGTAACACACTTATACCCCACACCCTCACTGTAACACACTTATACCCCACACCCTCACTGTAACACACTTATACCCCACACCCTCACTGTAACACACTTATACCCCACACCCTCACTGTAACACACTTATACCCCACACCCCTCACTGTAACACACTTATACCCCACACCCTCACTGTAACACACTTATACCCCACACCCCTCACTGTAACACACTTATACCCCACACCCCTCACTGTAACACACTTATACCCCACACCCTCACTGTAACACACTTATACCCCACACCCTCACTGTAACACACTTATACCCCACACCCTCACTGTAACACACTTATACCCCACACCCTCACTGTAACACACTTATACCCCACACCCTCACTGTAACACACTTATACCCCACACCCTCACTGTAACACACTTATACCCCACACCCTCACTGTAACACACTTATACCCCACACCCTCACTGTAACACACTTATACCCCACACCCTCACTGTAACACACTTATACCCCACACCCTCACTGTAACACACTTATACCCCACACCCTCACTGTAACACACTTATACCCCACACCCTCACTGTAACACACTTATACCCCACACCCTCACTGTAACACACTTATACCCCACACCCTCACTGTAACACACTTATACCCCACACCCTCACTGTAACACACTTATACCCCACACCCTCACTGTAACACACTTATACCCCACACCCTCACTGTAACACACTTATACCCCACACCCTCACTGTAACACACTTATACCCCACACCCTCACTGTAACACACTTATACCCCACACCCCTCACTGTAACACACTTATACCCCACACCCTCACTGTAACACACTTATACCCCACACCCCTCACTGTAACACACTTATACCCCACACCCTCACTGTAACACACTTATACCCCACACCCTCACTGTAACACACTTATACCCCACACCCTCACTGTAACACACTTATACCCCACACCCTCACTGTAACACACTTATACCCCACACCCTCACTGTAACACACTTATACCCCACACCCTCACTGTAACACACTTATACCCCACACCCTCACTGTAACACACTTATACCCCACACCCTCACACTGTAACACACTTATACCCCACACCCTCACTGTAACACACTTATACCCCACACCCTCACTGTAACACACTTATACCCCACACCCTCACTGTAACACACTTATACCCCACACCCTCACTGTAACACACTTATACCCCACACCCTCACTGTAACACACTTATACCCCACACCCTCACTGTAACACACTTATACCCCACACCCTCACTGTAACACACTTATACCCCACACCCTCACTGTAACACACTTATACCCCACACCCTCACTGTAACACACTTATACCCCACACCCTCACTGTAACACACTTATACCCCACACCCTCACTGTAACACACTTATACCCCACACCCTCACTGTAACACACTTATACCCCACACCACTGTAACACACTTATACCCCACACCCCTCACTGTAACACACTTATACCCCACACCCTCACTGTAACACACTTATACCCCACACCCCTCACTGTAACACACTTATACCCCACACCCTCACTGTAACACACTTATACCCCACACCCTCACTGTAACACACTTATACCCCACACCCTCACTGTAACACACTTATACCCCACACCCTCACTGTAACACACTTATACCCCACACCCTCACTGTAACACACTTATACCCCACACCCTCACTGTAACACACTTATACCCCACACCCTCACTGTAACACACTTATACCCCACACCCTCACTGTAACACACTTATACCCCACACCCTCACTGTAACACACTTATACCCCACACCCTCACTGTAACACACTTATACCCCACACCCTCACTGTAACACACTTATACCCCACACCCCTCACTGTAACACACTTATACCCCACACCCTCACTGTAACACACTTATACCCCACACCCTCACTGTAACACACTTATACCCCACACCCTCACTGTAACACACTTATACCCCACACCCTCACTGTAACACACTTATACCCCACACCCTCACTGTAACACACTTATACCCACACCCTCACTGTAACACACTTATACCCCACACCCTCACTGTAACACACTTATACCCCACACCCTCACTGTAACACACTTATACCCCACACCTCACTGTAACACACTTATACCCCACACCCTCACTGTAACACACTTATACCCCACACCCCTCACTGTAACACACTTATACCCCACACCCTCACTGTAACACACTTATACCCCACACCCTCACTGTAACACACTTATACCCCACACCCTCACTGTAACACACTTATACCCCACACCCTCACTGTAACACACTTATACCCCACACCCTCACTGTAACACACTTATACCCCACACCCTCACTGTAACACACTTATACCCCACACCCTCACTGTAACACACTTATACCCCACACCCTCACTGTAACACACTTATACCCCACACCCTCACTGTAACACACTTATACCCCACACCCTCACTGTAACACACTTATACCCCACACCCCTCACTGTAACACACTTATACCCCACACCCTCACTGTAACACACTTATACCCCACACCCTCACTGTAACACACTTATACCCCACACCCTCACTGTAACACACTTATACCCCACACCCTCACTGTAACACACTTATACCCCACACCCCTCACTGTAACACACTTATACCCCACACCCTCACTGTAACACACTTATACCCCACACCCTCACTGTAACACACTTATACCCCACACCCTCACTGTAACACACTTATACCCCACACCCCTCACTGTAACACACTTATACCCCACACCCTCACTGTAACACACTTATACCCCACACCCTCACTGTAACACACTTATACCCCACACCCTCACTGTAACACACTTATACCCCACACCCTCACTGTAACACACTTATACCCCACACCCTCACTGTAACACACTTATACCCCACACCCTCACTGTAACACACTTATACCCCACACCCCTCACTGTAACACACTTATACCCCACACCCTCACTGTAACACACTTATACCCCACACCCTCTCACTGTAACACACTTATACCCCACACCCTCACTGTAACACACTTATACCCCACACCCTCACTGTAACACACTTATACCCCACACCCTCACTGTAACACACTTATACCCCACACCCTCACTGTAACACACTTATACCCCACACCCTCACTGTAACACACTTATACCCCACACCCTCACTGTAACACACTTATACCCCACACCCTCACTGTAACACACTTATACCCCACACCCTCACTGTAACACACTTATACCCCACACCCTCACTGTAACACACTTATACCCCACACCCTCACTGTAACACACTTATACCCCACACCCCTCACTGTAACACACTTATACCCCACACCCTCACTGTAACACACTTATACCCCACACCCTCACTGTAACACACTTATACCCCACACCCCTCACTGTAACACACTTATACCCCACACCCTCACTGTAACACACTTATACCCCACACCCTCACTGTAACACACTTATACCCCACACCCTCACTGTAACACACTTATACCCCACACCCTCACTGTAACACACTTATACCCCACACCCTCACTGTAACACACTTATACCCCACACCCTCACTGTAACACACTTATACCCCACACCCTCACTGTAACACACTTATACCCCACACCCTCACTGTAACACACTTATACCCCACACCCTCACTGTAACACACTTATACCCCACACCCTCACTGTAACACACTTATACCCCACACCCTCACTGTAACACACTTATACCCCACACCCTCACTGTAACACACTTATACCCCACACCCTCACTGTAACACACTTATACCCCACACCCTCACTGTAACACACTTATACCCCACACCCTCACTGTAACACACTTATACCCCACACCCTCACTGTAACACACTTATACCCCACACCCTCACTGTAACACACTTATACCCCACACCCTCACTGTAACACACTTATACCCCACACCCTCACTGTAACACACTTATACCCCACACCCTCACTGTAACACACTTATACCCCACACCCTCACTGTAACACACTTATACCCCACACCCTCACTGTAACACACTTATACCCCACACCCCTCACTGTAACACACTTATACCCCACACCCCTCACTGTAACACACTTATACCCCACACCCCACTGTAACACACTTATACCCCACACCCTCACTGTAACACACTTATACCCCACACCCTCACTGTAACACACTTATACCCCACACCCTCACTGTAACACACTTATACCCCACACCCTCACTGTAACACACTTATACCCCACACCCTCACTGTAACACACTTATACCCCACACCCTCACTGTAACACACTTATACCCCACACCCTCACTGTAACACACTTATACCCCACACCCTCACTGTAACACACTTATACCCCACACCCTCACTGTAACACACTTATACCCCACACCCTCACTGTAACACACTTATACCCCACACCTCACTGTAACACACTTATACCCCACACCCTCACTGTAACACACTTATACCCCACACCCTCACTGTAACACACTTATACCCCACACCCTCACTGTAACACACTTATACCCCACCCCTCACTGTAACACACTTATACCCCACACCCTCACTGTAACACACTTATACCCCACACCCTCACTGTAACACACTTATACCCCACACCCCTCACTGTAACACACTTATACCCCACACCCTCACTGTAACACACTTATACCCCACACCCCTCACTGTAACACACTTATACCCCACACCCTCACTGTAACACACTTATACCCCACACCCTCACTGTAACACACTTATACCCCACACCCCTCACTGTAACACACTTATACCCCACACCCTCACTGTAACACACTTATACCCCACACCCTCACTGTAACACACTTATACCCCACACCCTCACTGTAACACACTTATACCCCACACCCTCACTGTAACACACTTATACCCCACACCCTCACTGTAACACACTTATACCCCACACCCTCACTGTAACACACTTATACCCCACACCCTCACTGTAACACACTTATACCCCACACCCTCACTGTAACACACTTATACCCCACACCCCTCACTGTAACACACTTATACCCCACACCCTCACTGTAACACACTTATACCCCACACCCTCACTGTAACACACTTATACCCCACACCCTCACTGTAACACACTTATACCCCACACCCTCACTGTAACACACTTATACCCCACACCCTCACTGTAACACACTTATACCCCACACCCTCACTGTAACACACTTATACCCCACACCCTCACTGTAACACACTTATACCCCACACCCTCACTGTAACACACTTATACCCCACACCCTCACTGTAACACACTTATACCCCACACCCTCACTGTAACACACTTATACCCCACACCCTCACTGTAACACACTTATACCCCACACCCTCACTGTAACACACTTATACCCCACACCCTCACTGTAACACACTTATACCCCACACCCTCACTGTAACACACTTATACCCCACACCCTCACTGTAACACACTTATACCCCACACCCTCACTGTAACACACTTATACCCCACACCCTCACTGTAACACACTTATACCCCACACCCTCACTGTAACACACTTATACCCCACACCCTCACTGTAACACACTTATACCCCACACCCTCACTGTAACACACTTATACCCCACACCCTCACTGTAACACACTTATACCCCACACCCTCACTGTAACACACTTATACCCCACACCCCTCACTGTAACACACTTATACCCCACACCCTCACTGTAACACACTTATACCCCACACCCCTCACTGTAACACACTTATACCCCACACCCTCACTGTAACACACTTATACCCCACACCCCTCACTGTAACACACTTATACCCCACACCCTCACTGTAACACACTTATACCCCACACCCTCACTGTAACACACTTATACCCCACACCCTCACTGTAACACACTTATACCCCACACCCTCACTGTAACACACTTATACCCCACACCCTCACTGTAACACACTTATACCCCACACCCTCACTGTAACACACTTATACCCCACACCCTCACTGTAACACACTTATACCCCACACCCTCACTGTAACACACTTATACCCCACACCCTCACTGTAACACACTTATACCCCACACCCCTCACTGTAACACACTTATACCCCACACCCTCACTGTAACACACTTATACCCCACACCCCTCACTGTAACACACTTATACCCCACACCCCTCACTGTAACACACTTATACCCCACACCCTCACTGTAACACACTTATACCCCACACCCTCACTGTAACACACTTATACCCCACACCCTCACTGTAACACACTTATACCCCACACCCCTCACTGTAACACACTTATACCCCACACCCTCACTGTAACACACTTATACCCCACACCCTCACTGTAACACACTTATACCCCACACCCTCACTGTAACACACTTATACCCCACACCCTCACTGTAACACACTTATACCCCACACCCCTCACTGTAACACACTTATACCCCACACCCTCACTGTAACACACTTATACCCCACACCCTCACTGTAACACACTTATACCCCACACCCCTCACTGTAACACACTTATACCCCACACCCTCACTGTAACACACTTATACCCCACACCCTCACTGTAACACACTTATACCCCACACCCTCACTGTAACACACTTATACCCCACACCCTCACTGTAACACACTTATACCCCACACCCTCACTGTAACACACTTATACCCCACACCCTCACTGTAACACACTTATACCCCACACCCTCACTGTAACACACTTATACCCCACACCCTCACTGTAACACACTTATACCCCACACCCTCACTGTAACACACTTATACCCCACACCCTCACTGTAACACACTTATACCCCACACCCTCACTGTAACACACTTATACCCCACACCCTCACTGTAACACACTTATACCCCACACCCTCACTGTAACACACTTATACCCCACACCCTCACTGTAACACACTTATACCCCACACCCTCACTGTAACACACTTATACCCCACACCCTCACTGTAACACACTTATACCCCACACCCTCACTGTAACACACTTATACCCCACACCCTCACTGTAACACACTTATACCCCACACCCTCACTGTAACACACTTATACCCCACACCCTCACTGTAACACACTTATACCCCACACCCTCACTGTAACACACTTATACCCCACACCCTCACTGTAACACACTTATACCCCACACCCTCACTGTAACACACTTATACCCCACACCCTCACTGTAACACACTTATACCCCACACCCTCACTGTAACACACTTATACCCCACACCCTCACTGTAACACACTTATACCCCACACCCTCACTGTAACACACTTATACCCCACACCCCTCACTGTAACACACTTATACCCCACACCCTCACTGTAACACACTTATACCCCACACCCTCACTGTAACACACTTATACCCCACACCCTCACTGTAACACACTTATACCCCACACCCTCACTGTAACACACTTATACCCCACACCCCTCACTGTAACACACTTATACCCCACACCCTCACTGTAACACACTTATACCCCACACCCCTCACTGTAACACACTTATACCCCACACCCTCACTGTAACACACTTATACCCCACACCCTCACTGTAACACACTTATACCCCACACCCTCACTGTAACACACTTATACCCCACACCCTCACTGTAACACACTTATACCCCACACCCCTCACTGTAACACACTTATACCCCACACCCTCACTGTAACACACTTATACCCCACACCCCTCACTGTAACACACTTATACCCACACCCCTCACTGTAACACACTTATACCCCACACCCCTCACTGTAACACACTTATACCCCACACCCTCACTGTAACACACTTATACCCCACACCCTCACTGTAACACACTTATACCCCACACCCTCACTGTAACACACTTATACCCCACACCCTCACTGTAACACACTTATACCCCACACCCTCACTGTAACACACTTATACCCCACACCCTCACTGTAACACACTTATACCCCACACCCTCACTGTAACACACTTATACCCCACACCCTCACTGTAACACACTTATACCCCACACCCTCACTGTAACACACTTATACCCCACACCCCTCACTGTAACACACTTATACCCCACACCCCTCACTGTAACAAACTTATAACCCACACCCTCACTGTAACACACTTATACCCACACCCTCACTGTAACACACTTATACCCCACACCCTCACTGTAACACACTTATACCCCACACCCGTCACTGTAACACACTTATACCCCACACCCGTCACTGTAACACACTTATACCCCACACCCTCACTGTAACACACTTATACCCCACACCCTCACTGTAACACACTTATACCCCACACCCTCACTGTAACACACTTATACCCCACACCCTCACTGTAACACACTTATACCCCACACCCTCACTGTAACACACTTATACCCCACACCCTCACTGTAACACACTTATACCCCACACCCTCACTGTAACACACTTATACCCCACACCCTCACTGTAACACACTTATACCCCACACCCTCACTGTAACACACTTATACCCCACACCCTCACTGTAACACACTTATACCCCACACCCTCACTGTAACACACTTATACCCCACACCCTCACTGTAACACACTTATACCCCACACCCCTCACTGTAACACACTTATACCCCACACCCTCACTGTAACACACTTATACCCCACACCCTCACTGTAACACACTTATACCCCACACCCTCACTGTAACACACTTATACCCCACACCCCTCACTGTAACACACTTATACCCCACACCCTCACTGTAACACACTTATACCCCACACCCTCACTGTAACACACTTATACCCCACACCCTCACTGTAACACACTTATACCCCACACCCCTCACTGTAACACACTTATACCCCACACCCCTCACTGTAACACACTTATACCCCACACCCTCACTGTAACACACTTATACCCCACACCCTCACTGTAACACACTTATACCCCACACCCCTCACTGTAACACACTTATACCCCACACCCTCACTGTAACACACTTATACCCCACACCCTCACTGTAACACACTTATACCCCACACCCTCACTGTAACACACTTATACCCCACACCCTCACTGTAACACACTTATACCCCACACCCTCACTGTAACACACTTATACCCCACACCCTCACTGTAACACACTTATACCCCACACCCTCACTGTAACACACTTATACCCCACACCCCTCACTGTAACACACTTATACCCCACACCCCTCACTGTAACACACTTATACCCCACACCCTCACTGTAACACACTTATACCCCACACCCTCACTGTAACACACTTATACCCCACACCCCTCACTGTAACACACTTATACCCCACACCCTCACTGTAACACACTTATACCCCACACCCTCACTGTAACACACTTATACCCCACACCCCTCACTGTAACACACTTATACCCCACACCCTCACTGTAACACACTTATACCCCACACCCTCACTGTAACACACTTATACCCCACACCCTCACTGTAACACACTTATACCCCACACCCTCACTGTAACACACTTATACCCCACACCCTCACTGTAACACACTTATACCCCACACCCTCACTGTAACACACTTATACCCCACACCCTCACTGTAACACACTTATACCCCACACCCTCACTGTAACACACTTATACCCCACACCCCACTGTAACACACTTATACCCCACACCCTCACTGTAACACACTTATACCCCACACCCTCACTGTAACACACTTATACCCCACACCCTCACTGTAACACACTTATACCCCACACCCTCACTGTAACACACTTATACCCCACACCCTCACTGTAACACACTTATACCCCACACCCTCACTGTAACACACTTATACCCCACACCCTCACTGTAACACACTTATACCCCACACCCTCACTGTAACACACTTATACCCCACACCCCTCACTGTAACACACTTATACCCCACACCCCTCACTGTAACACACTTATACCCCACACCCTCACTGTAACACACTTATACCCCACACCCCTCACTGTAACACACTTATACCCCACACCCTCACTGTAACACACTTATACCCCACACCCTCACTGTAACACACTTATACCCCACACCCTCACTGTAACACACTTATACCCCACACCCTCACTGTAACACACTTATACCCCACACCCTCACTGTAACACACTTATACCCCACACCCTCACTGTAACACACTTATACCCACACACCCTCACTGTAACACACTTATACCCCACACCCTCACTGTAACACACTTATACCCCACACCCCTCACTGTAACACACTTATACCCCACACCCTCACTGTAACACACTTATACCCCACACCCTCACTGTAACACACTTATACCCCACACCCCTCACTGTAACACACTTATACCCCACACCCTCACTGTAACACACTTATACCCCACACCCTCACTGTAACACACTTATACCCCACACCCCTCACTGTAACACACTTATACCCCACACCCTCACTGTAACACACTTATACCCCACACCCTCACTGTAACACACTTATACCCCACACCCCTCACTGTAACACACTTATACCCCACACCCTCACTGTAACACACTTATACCCCACACCCTCACTGTAACACACTTATACCCCACACCCCTCACTGTAACACACTTATACCCCACACCCTCACTGTAACACACTTATACCCCACACCCTCACTGTAACACACTTATACCCCACACCCTCACTGTAACACACTTATACCCCACACCCTCACTGTAACACACTTATACCCCACACCCTCACTGTAACACACTTATACCCCACACCCTCACTGTAACACACTTATACCCCACACCCTCACTGTAACACACTTATACCCCACCCCTCACTGTAACACACTTATACCCCACACCCCTCACTGTAACACACTTATACCCCACACCCTCACTGTAACACACTTATACCCCACACCCCTCACTGTAACACACTTATACCCCACACCCTCACTGTAACACACTTATACCCCACACCCTCACTGTAACACACTTATACCCCACACCCTCACTGTAACACACTTATACCCCACACCCCTCACTGTAACACACTTATACCCCACACCCCTCACTGTAACACACTTATACCCCACACCCTCACTGTAACACACTTATACCCCACACCCTCACTGTAACACACTTATACCCCACACCCTCACTGTAACACACTTATACCCCACACCCTCACTGTAACACACTTATACCCCACACCCTCACTGTAACACACTTATACCCCACACCCTCACTGTAACACACTTATACCCCACACCCCTCACTGTAACACACTTATACCCCACACCCTCACTGTAACACACTTATACCCCACACCCTCACTGTAACACACTTATACCCCACACCCTCACTGTAACACACTTATACCCCACACCCTCACTGTAACACACTTATACCCCACACCCCTCACTGTAACACACTTATACCCCACACCCTCACTGTAACACACTTATACCCCACACCCTCACTGTAACACACTTATACCCCACACCCTCACTGTAACACACTTATACCCCACACCCTCACTGTAACACACTTATACCCCACACCCTCACTGTAACACACTTATACCCCACACCCTCACTGTAACACACTTATACCCCACACCCTCACTGTAACACACTTATACCCCACACCCCTCACTGTAACACACTTATACCCCACACCCTCACTGTAACACACTTATACCCCACACCCTCACTGTAACACACTTATACCCCACACCCCTCACTGTAACACACTTATACCCCACACCCTCACTGTAACACACTTATACCCCACACCCCTCACTGTAACACACTTATACCCCACACCCTCACTGTAACACACTTATACCCCACACCCTCACTGTAACACACTTATACCCCACACCCCTCACTGTAACACACTTATACCCCACACCCTCACTGTAACACACTTATACCCCACACCCTCACTGTAACACACTTATACCCCACACCCTCACTGTAACACACTTATACCCCACACCCTCACTGTAACACACTTATACCCCACACCCCTCACTGTAACACACTTATACCCCACACCCTCACTGTAACACACTTATACCCACACCCTCACTGTAACACACTTATACCCCACACCCTCACTGTAACACACTTATACCCCACACCCTCACTGTAACACACTTATACCCCACACCCTCACTGTAACACACTTATACCCCACACCCCTCACTGTAACACACTTATACCCCACACCCTCACTGTAACACACTTATACCCCACACCCTCACTGTAACACACTTATACCCCACACCCTCACTGTAACACACTTATACCCCACACCCTCACTGTAACACACTTATACCCCACACCCTCACTGTAACACACTTATACCCCACACCCTCACTGTAACACACTTATACCCCACACCCTCACTGTAACACACTTATACCCCACACCCTCACTGTAACACACTTATACCCCACACCCTCACTGTAACACACTTATACCCCACACCCTCACTGTAACACACTTATACCCCACACCCCTCACTGTAACACACTTATACCCCACACCCTCACTGTAACACACTTATACCCCACACCCTCACTGTAACACACTTATACCCCACACCCTCACTGTAACACACTTATACCCCACACCCTCACTGTAACACACTTATACCCCACACCCTCACTGTAACACACTTATACCCCACACCCTCACTGTAACACACTTATACCCCACACCCCTCACTGTAACACACTTATACCCCACACCCCTCACTGTAACACACTTATACCCCACACCCCTCACTGTAACACACTTATACCCCACACCCTCACTGTAACACACTTATACCCCACACCCTCACTGTAACACACTTATACCCCACACCCTCACTGTAACACACTTATACCCCACACCCTCACTGTAACACACTTATACCCCACACCCTCACTGTAACACACTTATACCCCACACCCTCACTGTAACACACTTATACCCACACCCTCACTGTAACACACTTATACCCCACACCCTCACTGTAACACACTTATACCCCACACCCTCACTGTAACACACTTATACCCCACACCCTCACTGTAACACACTTATACCCCACACCCTCACTGTAACACACTTATACCCCACACCCTCACTGTAACACACTTATACCCCACACCCTCACTGTAACACACTTATACCCCACACCCTCACTGTAACACACTTATACCCCACACCCTCACTGTAACACACTTATACCCCACACCCTCACTGTAACACACTTATACCCCACACCCTCACTGTAACACACTTATACCCCACACCCTCACTGTAACACACTTATACCCCACACCCCTCACTGTAACACACTTATACCCCACACCCTCACTGTAACACACTTATACCCCACACCCCTCACTGTAACACACTTATACCCCACACCCCTCACTGTAACACACTTATACCCCACACCCTCACTGTAACACACTTATACCCCACACCCTCACTGTAACACACTTATACCCCACACCCTCACTGTAACACACTTATACCCCACACCCTCACTGTAACACACTTATACCCCACACCCTCACTGTAACACACTTATACCCCACACCCTCACTGTAACACACTTATACCCCACACCCCTCACTGTAACACACTTATACCCCACACCCTCACTGTAACACACTTATACCCCACACCCTCACTGTAACACACTTATACCCCACACCCTCACTGTAACACACTTATACCCCACACCCTCACTGTAACACACTTATACCCCACACCCTCACTGTAACACACTTATACCCCACACCCTCACTGTAACACACTTATACCCCACACCCTCACTGTAACACACTTATACCCCACACCCTCACTGTAACACACTTATACCCCACACCCTCACTGTAACACACTTATACCCCACACCGTCACTGTAACACACTTATACCCCACAACCTCACTGTAACACACTTATACCCCACACCCCTCACTGTAACACGCTTATACCCCACACCCTCACAGTAACACACTTATACCCCACACCACTGTAACACACTTATACCCCACACCCCTCACTGTAACACGCTTATACCCCACACCCTCACTGTAACACACTTATACCCCACACCCTCACTGTAACACACTTATACCCCACACCCTCACTGTAACACACTTATACCCCACACCCTCACTGTAACACACTTATACCCCACACCCTCACTGTAACACACTTATACCCCACACCCTCACTGTAACACACTTATACCCCACACCCTCACTGTAACACACTTATACCCCACACCCTCACTGTAACACACTTATACCCCACACCCCTCACTGTAACACACTTATACCCCACACCCTCACTGTAACACACTTATACCCACACCCTCACTGTAACACACTTATACCCCACACCCCTCACTGTAACACACTTATACCCCACACCCTCACTGTAACACACTTATACCCCACACCCCTCACTGTAACACACTTATACCCCACACCCTCACTGTAACACACTTATACCCCACACCCTCACTGTAACACACTTATACCCCACACCCTCACTGTAACACACTTATACCCCACACCCCTCACTGTAACACACTTATACCCCACACCCCTCACTGTAACACACTTATACCCCACACCCTCACTGTAACACACTTATACCCCACACCCTCACTGTAACACACTTATACCCCACACCCTCACTGTAACACACTTATACCCCACACCCTCACTGTAACACACTTATACCCCACACCCTCACTGTAACACACTTATACCCCACACCCTCACTGTAACACACTTATACCCCACACCCTCACTGTAACACACTTATACCCCACACCCTCACTGTAACACACTTATACCCCACACCCTCACTGTAACACACTTATACCCCACACCCCTCACTGTAACACACTTATACCCCACACCCCTCACTGTCACACACCTATACCCCACACCCCTCACTGTAACACACTTATACCCCACACCCCTCACTGTAACACACTTATACCCCACACCCCACACTGTAACACACTTATACCCCACACCCTCACTGTAACACACTTATACCCCACACCCTCACTGTAACACACTTATACCCCACACCCTCACTGTAACACACTTATACCCCACACCCTCACTGTAACACACTTATACCCCACACCCTCACTGTAACACACTTATACCCCACACCCTCACTGTAACACACTTATACCCCACACCCTCACTGTAACACACTTATACCCCACACCCTCACTGTAACACACTTATACCCCACACCCTCACTGTAACACACTTATACCCACACCCCTCACTGTAACACACTTATACCCACACCCTCACTGTAACACACTTATACCCCACACCCCTCACTGTAACACACTTATACCCCACACCCTCACTGTAACACACTTATACCCCACACCCTCACTGTAACACACTTATACCCCACACCCTCACTGTAACACACTTATACCCCACACCCCTCACTGTAACACACTTATACCCCACACCCTCACTGTAACACACTTATACCCCACACCCCTCACTGTAACACACTTATACCCCACACCCTCACTGTAACACACTTATACCCCACACCCCTCACTGTAACACACTTATACCCCACACCCCTCACTGTAACACACTTATACCCCACACCCCTCACTGTAACACACTTATACCCCACAACCCTCACTGTAACACACTTATACCCCACACCCTCACTGTAACACACTTATACCCCACACCCCTCACTGTAACACACTTATACCCCACACCCTCACTGTAACACACTTATACCCCACACCCTCACTGTAACACACTTATACCCCACACCCTCACTGTAACACACTTATACCCCACACCCTCACTGTAACACACTTATACCCCACACCCCTCACTGTAACACACTTATACCCCACACCCCTCACTGTAACACACTTATACCCACACCCCTCACTGTAACACACTTATACCCCACACCCTCACTGTAACACACTTATACCCCACACCCTCACTGTAACACACTTATACCCCACACCCTCACTGTAACACACTTATACCCCACACCCTCACTGTAACACACTTATACCCCACACCCTCACTGTAACACACTTATACCCCACACCCTCACTGTAACACACTTATACCCCACACCCTCACTGTAACACACTTATACCCCACACCCTCACTGTAACACACTTATACCCCACACCCTCACTGTAACACACTTATACCCCACACCCTCACTGTAACACACTTATACCCCACACCCTCACTGTAACACACTTATACCCCACACCCTCACTGTAACACACTTATACCCCACACCCTCACTGTAACACACTTATACCCCACACCCCTCACTGTAACACACTTATACCCCACACCCTCACTGTAACACACTTATACCCCACACCCTCACTGTAACACACTTATACCCCACACCCTCACTGTAACACACTTATACCCCACACCCTCACTGTAACACACTTATACCCCACACCCTCACTGTAACACACTTATACCCCACACCCCTCACTGTAACACACTTATACCCCACACCCCTCACTGTAACACACTTATACCCCACACCCCTCACTGTAACACACTTATACCCCACACCCTCACTGTAACACACTTATACCCCACACCCTCACTGTAACACACTTATACCCCACACCCTCACTGTAACACACTTATACCCCACACCCCTCACTGTAACACACTTATACCCCACACCCTCACTGTAACACACTTATACCCCACACCCTCACTGTAACACACTTATACCCCACACCCTCACTGTAACACACTTATACCCCACACCCTCACTGTAACACACTTATACCCCACACCCTCACTGTAACACACTTATACCCCACACCCTCACTGTAACACACTTATACCCCACACCCCTCACTGTAACACACTTATACCCCACACCCCTCACTGTAACACACTTATACCCCACACCCTCACTGTAACACACTTATACCCCACCCCTCACTGTAACACACTTATACCCCACACCCTCACTGTAACACACTTATACCCCACACCCCTCACTGTAACACACTTATACCCCACACCCCTCACTGTAACACACTTATACCCCACACCCTCACTGTAACACACTTATACCCCACACCCTCACTGTAACACACTTATACCCCACACCCTCACTGTAACACACTTATACCCCACACCCCTCACTGTAACACACTTATACCCCACACCCTCACTGTAACACACTTATACCCCACACCCTCACTGTAACACACTTATACCCCACACCCTCACTGTAACACACTTATACCCCACACCCTCACTGTAACACACTTATACCCACACCCCTCACTGTAACACACTTATACCCCACACCCACTGTAACACACTTATACCCCACACCCTCACTGTAACACACTTATACCCCACACCCCTCACTGTAACACACTTATACCCCAAACCCCTCACTGTAACACACTTATACCCCACACCCTCAATGTAACACACTTATACCCCACACCCCTCACTGTAACACACTTATACCCCACACCCCTCACTGTAACACACTTATACCCCACACCCTCACTGTAACACACTTATACCCACACCCTCACTGTAACACACTTATACCCCACACCCCTCACTGTAACACACTTATACCCCACACCCTCACTGTAACACACTTATACCCCACACCCTCACTGTAACACACTTATACCCCACACCCTCACTGTAACACACTTATACCCCACACCCCTCACTGTAACACACTTATACCCCACACCCTCACTGTAACACACTTATACCCCACACCCTCACTGTAACACACTTATACCCCACACCCTCACTGTAACACACTTATACCCCACACCCTCACTGTAACACACTTATACCCCACACCCTCACTGTAACACACTTATACCCCACACCCTCACTGTAACACACTTATACCCCACACCCCTCACTGTAACACACTTATACCCCACACCCTCACTGTAACACACTTATACCCACACCCCTCACTGTAACACACTTATACCCCACACCCTCACTGTAACACACTTATACCCCACACCCTCACTGTAACACACTTATACCCCACACCCTCACTGTAACACACTTATACCCCACACCCCTCACTGTAACACACTTATACCCCACACCCCTCACTGTAACACACTTATACCCCACACCCTCACTGTAACACACTTATACCCCACACCCCTCACTGTAACACACTTATACCCCACACCCTCACTGTAACACACTTATACCCACACCCCTCACTGTAACACACTTATACCCCACACCCCTCACTGTAACACACTTATACCCCACACCCTCACTGTAACACACTTATACCCACACCCCTCACTGTAACACACTTATACCCACACCCTCACTGTAACACACTTATACCCCACACCCTCACTGTAACACACTTATACCCCACACCCTCACTGTAACACACTTATACCCCACACCCCTCACTGTAACACACTTATACCCCACACCCTCACTGTAACACACTTATACCCCACACCCTCACTGTAACACACTTATACCCCACACCCTCACTGTAACACACTTATACCCCACACCCTCACTGTAACACACTTATACCCCACACCCTCACTGTAACACACTTATACCCCACACCCTCACTGTAACACACTTATACCCCACACCCTCACTGTAACACACTTATACCCCACACCCTCACTGTAACACACTTATACCCCACACCCTCACTGTAACACACTTATACCCCACACCCTCACTGTAACACACTTATACCCCACACCCTCACTGTAACACACTTATACCCCACACCCTCACTGTAACACACTTATACCCCACACCCTCACTGTAACACACTTATACCCCACACCCTCACTGTAACACACTTATACCCCACACCCTCACTGTAACACACTTATACCCCACACCCCTCACTGTAACACACTTATACCCCACACCCTCACTGTAACACACTTATACCCCACACCCTCACTGTAACACACTTATACCCCACACCCTCACTGTAACACACTTATACCCCACACCCTCACTGTAACACACTTATACCCCACACCCCTCACTGTAACACACTTATACACCCACAAACCTCACTGTAACAACTTATTAGCAACACACCCTCACTGTAAACAAACTTATACCCCACACCCTCACTGTAACACACTTATACCCCAACACCTCTCACTGTAACACACATTATACCTCACACCCCTCACTGTAACACAGTTTATACCCCACAACCTTACTGTAATAAACTTATACCCCACACCCCTCACTGTAACACACTTATACTCCACACCCCTCACTGTAACACACTTACAGCCGATAAACCCCGGACTGTAACACACTTAAAATCCACACCCCTCACTGTTAACCACTTATACCCCACACACCCTCACTGTAACAAACCTTTACCCATGTCCCTCACTGTAAACACACTTATACCCCACACCCCTCACTGTAACACACTTATACCACACACCCACACTGTAACAACTTATGCCCCACATCCCTCACTGTAACACACTTATACCCACAAACCTCACTGTAACACACTCATACCGCACACCCTCACTGTGACACTTTTACCCCACACCCTCACTGTGACACACTTATACACCACACCCCCACTGTGACACACTTATATCCCACACCATCTCTGTAACACACTTATACCCCACACCCTCACTGTAACACACTTATGCCCCACACCCTCACTGTAACACACTTATGCACCACACCCCTCACTGTAACACACTTATACCCCACACCCTCACTGTAACACACTTATACTCCACATCTGTCGCTGTAACACACTTATACCCCACACCCTACATGTAACACACTTATACCCCACACCCTCACTGTAACACACTTATACCCCACACCCTCACTGTAACACACTTATACCCACAACCCTCACGGTAACACACTTATAGACCCACACCCCTCACCTGGAACACACTTATACCCCACACCCTCACCGTAACACACTTATACCTCACATCTGTCGCTGTACCACACTTATACCCCACACCCTCAATGTAACACACTTATACCCCACACCCTCACTGTAACACACTTATACCCCACACCTCTCACTGTAACAAACTTATACCCCACATCCCTCACTGTAACACACTTACACCCAACACCCCTCACTGTAACACACTTATACCCCACAACCCTCACGGTAACACACTTTTGACCACACCCTCACTGTAACACACTTATACCCAGACCCCTCACTGTAACACCATATACCCCACACCCTCACTGTAACACACTTATACCCCACACCGTCACTGTAACACACTAATGCCCCACACCCCTCACTGTAACACACTTATACCCCACACCCCTCACTGTAACACACTTATACCCCACACCCCACACTGTAACACACTTATACCCCACACCCCTCACTGTAACACACTTATACCCCACAACCTCACTGTAACACACTCATACCACACACCCCACTGTGACACTTACCCCCACACCCTCACTGTGACACACTTATACACCACACCCCCACTGTGACACACTTATACCCCACAACCTCACTGTAACACACTTATACCGCACACCCTCACTGTGACACACTTATACACCACACCCCCACTGTGACACACTTATATCCAACACCCTCACTGTAACACACGTATACCCCACACCCTCACTGTGACACACTTATGCCCCAAACCCTTAATGTAACACACATATACCCCACAACCTCACTGTAACACACTTATACCCCACACCCTCACTGTAACACACTTATACCCCACACCCCTCACTGTAACACACTTATACCCCACACCCTCACTGTAACACTCTTATACCCCACACCCCACACTGTAACACACTTATACCCCACACCCCTCACTGTAACACACTTATACCCCACAAACTCACTGTAACACACTTATACCGCACACCCTCACTGTGACACTTATACCCCACACCCTCACTGTGACACACTTATACACCACACCCCCACTGTGACACACTGATATCCAAAACGCTCACTGTAACACACTTATACCCCACACCCTCACTGTGACACACTTATGCTCCAAACCCTCACTGTAACACACTTATACCCACATCCTCACTGTAACACACATATGCCGCACACCCCTCACTGTAACACACTTATGCCCCACACCCCTCACTGTAACACACTTATGCCCCACACCCACCAGTGTAACACACTTATGCCCCATACCCCTCACTGTAACACACTTATACCCCACAACCTTCACGGTAACACACTAATAGACCTCACCCTCACTGTAACACACTTATACCCCACACCCTCACTGTAACACACATATGCCCCACACCCTCACTGTAACACGCTTATACCCCACACCCTCAATGTAACACACTTATAACCCACACCCTCACTGTAACACACTTATACCCCACACCCCTCACTGTAACACACTTATACCCCACACCCTCACTGTAACACACTTATACCCCACACCCTCACTGTAACACACTTATACCCCACACCCTCACTGTAACACACTTATACCCCACACCCTCACTGTAACACACTTATACCCCACACCCTCACTGTAACACACTTATACCCCACACCCTCACTGTAACACACTTATACCCCACACCCTCACTGTAACACACTTATACCCCACACCCTCACTGTAACACACTTATACCCCACACCCCTCACTGTAACACACTTATGCCCCACACCCCTCACTGTAACACACTTATACCCACACCCTCACTGTAACACACTTATACCCCACACCCTCACTGTAACACACTTATACCCCACACCCTCACTGTAACACACTTATACCCCACACCCCTCACTGTAACACACTTATACCCCACACCCTCACTGTAACACACTTATACCCCACACCCTCACTGTAACACACTTATACCCCACACCCTCACTGTAACACACTTATACCCCACACCCTCACTGTAACAAACTTATACCCCACACCGGTCACTGTAACACACTAATGCCCCACACCCCTCACTGTAACACACTGATACACCACACCCATCACTGTAACACACTTATACCCCACACCCCTCACTGTAACAGACTTATACCCCACACCCTCACTGTAACACACTTATACCACACATCTCTCACTGTAACACACTTATACCCCACACCCTCAATGTAACACACTTATACCCCACACCCTCACTGTAACACGCTTATACCCCACAGCTCTCACTGTAACAAACTTATACCCCACACCCCTCACTGTAACACACTTATACCCCACACCTCACACTGTAACAAACTTATACCCCACATCCCTCACTGTAACACACTTATACCCCACACCCCTCACTGTAACACACTTATACTCCACACCCCTCACTGTAACAAACTTATTGCCAAAACCCCTCACTGTAACACACTTATACTCCACAACCCTCACTGTTACACACTTATACCCCACCTCCCTCACTGTAACACACTTATACCCCACACCCCTCACTGTAACACACTCATACACCACACCCCACACTGTAACACACTTATACCCCACACCCCTCACTGTAACACACTTATACCCCACAACCTCACTGTAACACACTTATACCGCACACCCTCACTGTGACACACTTATACACCACACCCCCACTGTGACACACTTATATCCAACACCCTCACTGTAACACACTTATACCCCACACCCTCACTGTGACACACTTATGCCCCAAACCCTTAATGTAACACACATATAGCCCACAACCTCACTGTAACACACTTATACCCCACACCCTCACTGTAACACACTTATACCCCACACCCCTCACTGTAACACACTTATGCCCCACACCCACCACTGTAACACACTTATGCACCACACCCCTCACTGTAACACACTTATACCCCACACCCCTCACTGTAACACACTAATAGACCACAGCAACACTGTAACACACTTATACCCCACACCCTCAATGTAACACACTTATGCCCCACACCCTCACTGCAACACACTTATGCACCACACCGCTCACTGTAACACACTTATACCCCACACCCCTCACTGTAACACACTTATGACCCAGAACCCCTCACTGTAAGACACTTATACCCCACACCCCTCACTGTAACACACTTATGCCCCACACCTCTCACTGTAACACACTTACACCTCACACCCTCACTGTTACACACTTATACCCCACACCCCTCACTGTAACACACTTATAACCCACCTCCCTCACTGTAACACACTTATACCCCACACCCCTCACTGTAACACACTCATACACCACACCCCACACTGTAACACACTTATACCCCACACCCCTCACTGTAACACACTTATACCCCACAACCTCACTGTAACACACTTATACCGCACACCCTCACTGTGACACACTTATACACCACACCCCCACTGTGACACACTTATATCCAACACCCTCACTGTAACACACTTATACCCCACACCCTCACTGTGACACACTTATGCCCCAAACCCTTAATGTAACACACATATAGCCCACAACCTCACTGTAACACACTTATACCCCACACCCTCACTGTAACACACTTATACCCCACACCCCTCACTGTAACACACTTATGCCCCACACCCACCACTGTAACACACTTATGCACCACACCCCTCACTGTAACACACTTATACCCCACACCCCTCACTGTAACACACTAATAGACCACACCAACACTGTAACACACTTATACCCCACACCCTCAATGTAACACACTTATGCCCCACACCCTCACTGCAACACACTTATGCACCACACCCCTCACTGTAACACACTTATACCCCACACCCCTCACTGTAACACACTTATGACCCAAAACCCCTCACTGTAAGACACTTATACCCCACACCCCTCACTGTAACACACTTATGCCCCACACCTCTCACTGTAACACACTTACACCTCACACCCTCACTGTAACACACTTATACCCCACAACCCTCAATGTAACACACTTATACCCCACACCCTCACTGTAACACACTTATGCACCACACCCCTCACTGTAACACACTTATACCCCACACCCCGCACTGTAACACACTTATGCCCCATACCCCTCACTGTAACACACTAATAGACCACACCAACACTGTAACACACTTATACCCCACACCCTCAATGTAACACACTTATGCCCCACACCCTCACTGCAACACACTTATGCACCACACCCCTCACTGTAACACACTTATACCCCACACCCCTCACTGTAACACACTTATGACCCAAAACCCCTCACTGTAAGACACTTATACCCCACACCCCTCACTGTAACACACTTATGCCCCACACCTCTCACTGTAACACACTTACACCTCACACCCTCACTGTAACACACTTATACCCCACAACCCTCAATGTAACACACTTATACCCCACACCCTCACTGTAACACACTTATGCACCACACCGCTCACTGTAACACACTTATACCCCACACACCCCGCACTGTAACACACTTATGCCCCATACCCCTCACTGTATGACACTTATACCCCACACCCCTCACTGTAACACACTTATCCCCACACCCTCCACTGTAACACACTTATGCCCCACACCCCTCACTGTAACACACTTATACCCCACACCCCTCACTGTAACACACTTATGCCCCATACCCCTCACTGTAACACACTTGTATCCCACAACCCTCACGGTAACACACTTATACCCCACACCCTCACTGTAACACACTTATACCCCACACCCCTCACTGTAACACACTTATGCCCCACACCTCTCACTGTAACACACTTATACCTCACACCCTCACTGTAACACACTTATACCTCACACCCTCACTGTAACACACTTATACCCCACAACCTTACTGTAATAAACTTATACCCCACACCCCTCACTGTAACACACTTATAGCCCAAACCCCTGACTGTAACACACTTAAAATCCACACCCCTCACTGTTAAACACTTATACCCCACACCCCTCACTGTAACACACTTATACCCCACACCCCTCACTGTAACACACTTATACCCCACACCCCTCACTGTAACACACTTATACCCCACAACCTCACTGTAACACACTCATACCACCACACCCCCACACTGTGACACTTATACCCCACACCCTCACTGTGACACACTTATACACCACACCCCCACTGTGACACACTTATACCCCACAACCTCACTGTAACACACTTATACCGCACACCCTCACTGTGACACACTTATACACCACACCCCCACTGTGACACACTTATATCCAACACCCTCACTGTAACACACGTATACCCCACACCCTCACTGTGACACACTTATGCCCCAAACCCTTAATGTAACACATATATACCCCACAACCTCACTGTAACCCACTTATACCCCACACCCTCACTGTAACACACTTATACCCCACACCCCTCACTGTAACACACTTATACCCACACCCTCACTGTAACACACATATGCCCCACACCCCTCACTGTAACACACTTATGCCCCACACCCCTCACTGTAACACACTTATACCACACACCCTCACTGTAACACACTTATACCCCACATCTGTCGCTGTAACACACTTATACACCACACCCTCAATGTAACACACTTATACCCCACACCCTCACTGTAACACACTTATACCCCACACCTCTCACTGTAACAAAATTATACCCCACATCCCTCACTGTAACACACTTATACCCAACACACCTCACTGTAACACACTTATACCCCACAAACCTCACTGTAACACACTTATAAGCAACACCCCTCACTGTAACAAACTTATACCCCACACCCTCACTGTAACACACTTATACCCCACACCTCTCACTGTAACACACTTATACCTCACACCCTCACTGTAACACAGTTATACCCCACAACCTTACTGTAATAAACTTATACCCCACACCCCTCACTGTAACACACTTATACTCCACACCCCTCACTGTAACACACTTACAGCCGAAACCCCGGACTGTAACACACTTAAAATCCACACCCCTCACTGTTAACCACTTATACCCCACACCCCTCACTGTAACAAACCTATAACCCATGTCCCTCACTGTAACACACTTATACCCCACACCCCTCACTGTAACACACTTATACCACACACCCCACACTGTAACAAACTTATGCCCCACATCCCTCACTGTAACACACTTATACCCCACAACCTCACTGTAACACACTCATACCGCACACCCTCACTGTGACACTTATACCCCACACCCTCACTGTGACACACTTATACACCACACCCCCACTGTGACACACTTATATCCAACACCATCACTGTAACACACTTATACCCCACACCCTCACTGTAACACACATATGCCCCACACCCCTCACTGTAACACACTTATGCACCACACCCCTCACTGTAACACACTTATACCCCACACCCTCACTGTAACACACTTATACTCCACATCTGTCGCTGTAACACACTTATACCCCACACCCTCAATGTAACACACTTATACCCCACACCCTCACTGTAACACACTTATACCCCACACCTCTCACTGTAACACACTTATACCCCACACCCTCACGGTAACACACTTATAGACCACACCCTCACTGGAACACACTTATACCCCACACCCTCACCGTAACACACTTATACCTCACATCTTCGCTGTACCACACTTATACCCCACACCCTCAATGTAACACACTTATACCCCACACCCTCACTGTAACACACTTATACCCACACCTCTCACTGTAACAAACTTATACCCCACATCCCTCACTGTAACACACTTACACCCAACACCCCTCACTGTAACACACTTATACCCCACAACCCTCACGGTAACACACTTTTGACCACACCCTCACTGTAACACACTTATACCCCAGACCCTCACTGTAACACACATATACCCCACACCCTCACTGTAACACACTTATACCCCACACCGGTCACTGTAACACACTAATGCCCCACACCCCTCACTGTAACACACTTATACCCCACACCCCTCACTGTAACACACTTATACCCCACACCCACACTGTAACACACTTATACCCCACACCCCTCACTGTAACACACTTATACCCCACACCCTCACTGTAACACACTTATACCACACACCCCACACTGTAGACACTTACTACCCCACACCCCTCACTGTGACACACTTATACCCCACACCCCTCACTGTAACACACTTATACCCCACAACCTCACTGTAACACACTTATACCCGCACACCCTCACTGTAACACACTTATACACCACACCCCTCACTGTACACACTTATATCCCACACCCCTCACTGTAACACACTTATACGCCACACCCTCACTGTAACACACTTATACCCCAAACCCTCACTGTAACACACTTATACCCCACAACCTCACTGTAACACACTTATACCCCACACCCCTCACTTTAACACACTTATACCCCACACCCCTCACTGTAACAAACTTATACCCCACACCCCTCACTCTAACACACTTTTCCCCCACAACCTCACTGTAACACACTTATACCCCACACCCTCACTGTAACACGCTTATACCTCACACCCTCACTGTAACACACTTATACCCCACACCCTCACTGTAACACTCTTATACCCCACACCCCTCACTGTAACACACTTATACCCCACACCCTCACTGTAACACACTTATACCCCACAAACTCACTGTAACACACTTATACCCACACCCTCACTGTAACACACTTATACCCCACACCCTCACTGTAACACACTTATACCCCACAGCCCTCACTGTGACACACTTATACCCAACACCCTCACTGTAACACACTTATACCCCACACCCTCACTGTAACACACTTATACTCCACACCCTCACTGTATATACCCCACACCCTCACTGTAACACACTTATAGCCCACCCCCTCACTGTAACAAACTTATGCCCACACCCCTCACTGTAACACACTTATGCCCCACACCCCTCACTGTAACACACTTATACCCCACACCCTCACTGTAACACACTTATACCCCACACCCTCACTGTAACACACTTATAGCCCCACACCCTCACTGTAACACACTTATACCCCACACCCTCACTGTAACACACTTATACCCCACACCCTCACTGTAACACACTTATACCCACACCCTCATGTAACACACTTATACCCCACGACCCCTCACTGTAACACACTTATAGCCCCACAACCTCACTGTAACACACTTATAGCCCACAGCCCTCACTGTAACACACTTATACCCACACCCCTCACTGTAACACACTTATAGCCCCACACCCTCACTGTAACACACTTATACCCCACACCCTCACTGTAACACACTTATGCCCCACACCCTCACTGTAACACACTTATACCCCACACCCTCACTGTAACACACTTATACCCCACACCCTCACTGTAACACACTTATACCCCACACCCTCACTGTAACACACTTATGCCCCACACCTCTCACTGTAACACACTTATACCCCACATCCCTCACTGTAACACACTTATACCCAACACCCCTCACTGTAACACACTTATACCCCACAACCCTCACGGTAACACACTTATAGACCACACCCTCACTGTAACACACTTATACCCACACCCTCACAGTAACACACTTATACCCCACACCCTCACTGTAACAAACTTATACCCCACACCGGTCACTGTAACACACTAATGCCCCACACCCCTCACTGTAACACACTGATACACCACACCCATCACTGTAACACACTTATACCCCACACCCCTCACTGTAACAGACTTATACCCCACACCCTCACTGTAACACACTTATACCACACATCTCTCACTGTAACACACTTATACCCCACACCCTCAATGTAACACACTTATACCCCACACCCTCACTGTAACACGCTTATACCCCACAGCTCTCACTGTAACAAACTTATACCCCACACCCCTCACTGTAACACACTTATACCCCACACCTCACACTGTAACAAACTTATACCCCACATCCCTCACTGTAACACACTTATACCCCACACCCCTCACTGTAACACACTTATACTCCACACCCCTCACTGTAACAAACTTATTGCCAAAACCCCTCACTGTAACACACTTATACTCCACAACCCTCACTGTTACACACTTATACCCCACCTCCCTCACTGTAACACACTTATACCCCACACCCCTCACTGTAACACACTCATACACCACACCCCACACTGTAACACACTTATACCCCACACCCCTCACTGTAACACACTTATACCCCACAACCTCACTGTAACACACTTATACCGCACACCCTCACTGTGACACACTTATACACCACACCCCCACTGTGACACACTTATATCCAACACCCTCACTGTAACACACTTATACCCCACACCCTCACTGTGACACACTTATGCCCCAAACCCTTAATGTAACACACATATAGCCCACAACCTCACTGTAACACACTTATACCCCACACCCTCACTGTAACACACTTATACCCCACACCCCTCACTGTAACACACTTATGCCCCACACCCACCACTGTAACACACTTATGCACCACACCCCTCACTGTAACACACTTATACCCCACACCCCTCACTGTAACACACTAATAGACCACAGCAACACTGTAACACACTTATACCCCACACCCTCAATGTAACACACTTATGCCCCACACCCTCACTGCAACACACTTATGCACCACACCGCTCACTGTAACACACTTATACCCCACACCCCTCACTGTAACACACTTATGACCCAGAACCCCTCACTGTAAGACACTTATACCCCACACCCCTCACTGTAACACACTTATGCCCCACACCTCTCACTGTAACACACTTACACCTCACACCCTCACTGTAACACACTTATACCCCACAACCCTCAATGTAACACACTTATACCCCACACCCTCACTGTAACACACTTATGCACCACACCCCTCACTGTAACACACTTATACCCCACACACCGCACTGTAACACACTTATACTCCACAACCCTCACTGTTACACACTTATACCCCACACCCCTCACTGTAACACACTTATAACCCACCTCCCTCACTGTAACACACTTATACCCCACACCCCTCACTGTAACACACTCATACACCACACCCCACACTGTAACACACTTATACCCCACACCCCTCACTGTAACACACTTATACCCCACAACCTCACTGTAACACACTTATACCGCACACCCTCACTGTGACACACTTATACACCACACCCCCACTGTGACACACTTATATCCAACACCCTCACTGTAACACACTTATACCCCACACCCTCACTGTGACACACTTATGCCCCAAACCCTTAATGTAACACACATATAGCCCACAACCTCACTGTAACACACTTATACCCCACACCCTCACTGTAACACACTTATACCCCACACCCCTCACTGTAACACACTTATGCCCCACACCCACCACTGTAACACACTTATGCACCACACCCCTCACTGTAACACACTTATACCCCACACCCCTCACTGTAACACACTAATAGACCACACCAACACTGTAACACACTTATACCCCACACCCTCAATGTAACACACTTATGCCCCACACCCTCACTGCAACACACTTATGCACCACACCCCTCACTGTAACACACTTATACCCCACACCCCTCACTGTAACACACTTATGACCCAAAACCCCTCACTGTAAGACACTTATACCCCACACCCCTCACTGTAACACACTTATGCCCCACACCTCTCACTGTAACACACTTACACCTCACACCCTCACTGTAACACACTTATACCCCACAACCCTCAATGTAACACACTTATACCCCACACCCTCACTGTAACACACTTATGCACCACACCCCTCACTGTAACACACTTATACCCCACACCCCGCACTGTAACACACTTATGCCCCATACCCCTCACTGTAACACACTAATAGACCACACCAACACTGTAACACACTTATACCCCACACCCTCAATGTAACACACTTATGCCCCACACCCTCACTGCAACACACTTATGCACCACACCCCTCACTGTAACACACTTATACCCCACACCCCTCACTGTAACACACTTATGACCCAAAACCCCTCACTGTAAGACACTTATACCCCACACCCCTCACTGTAACACACTTATGCCCCACACCTCTCACTGTAACACACTTACACCTCACACCCTCACTGTAACACACTTATACCCCACAACCCTCAATGTAACACACTTATACCCCACACCCTCACTGTAACACACTTATGCACCACACCGCTCACTGTAACACACTTATACCCCACACCCCGCACTGTAACACACTTATGCCCCATACCCCTCACTGTATGACACTTATACCCCACACCCCTCACTGTAACACACTTATGCCCCACACCCACCACTGTAACACACTTATGCACAACACCCCTCACTGTAACACACTTATACCCCACACCCCTCACTGTAACACACTTATGCCCCATACCCCTCACTGTAACACACTTGTATCCCACAACCCTCACGGTAACACACTTATACCCCACACCCTCACTGTAACACACTTATACCCCACACCCCTCACTGTAACACACTTATGCCCCACACCTCTCACTGTAACACACTTATACCTCACACCCTCACTGTAACACACTTATACCCCACAACCTTACTGTAATAAACTTATACCCCACACCCCTCACTGTAACACACTTATACTCCACACCCCTCACTGTAACACACTTATAGCCCAAACCCCTCACTGTAACACACTTATACTCCACACCCCTCACTGTAACACACTTATACCCCACACCCCTCACTGTAACACACTTATACCCCACACCCCTCACTGTAACACACTTATGCCCCACACCTCTCACTGTAACACACTTATACCTCACACCCTCACTGTAACACACTTATACCCCACAACCTTACTGTAATAAACTTATACCCCACACCCCTCACTGTAACACACTTATAGCCCAAACCCCTGACTGTAACACACTTAAAATCCACACCCCTCACTGTTAAACACTTATACCCCACACCCCTCACTGTAACACACTTATAACCAACGTCCCTCACTGTAACACACTTATACCGCACACCCCTCACTGTAACACACTTATACCCCACACCCCGCACTGTAACACACTTATACCCCACACCCCTCACTGTAACACACTTATACCCCACAACCTCACTGTAACACACTCATACCACACACCCCACACTGTGACACTTATACCCCACACCCTCACTGTGACACACTTATACACCACACCCCCACTGTGACACACTTATACCCCACAACCTCACTGTAACACACTTATACCGCACACCCTCACTGTGACACACTTATACACCACACCCCCACTGTGACACACTTATATCCAACACCCTCACTGTAACACACGTATACCCCACACCCTCACTGTGACACACTTATGCCCCAAACCCTTAATGTAACACATATATACCCCACAACCTCACTGTAACACACTTATACCCCACACCCTCACTGTAACACACTTATACCCCACACCCCTCACTGTAACACACTTATACCCCACACCCTCACTGTAACACACATATGCCCCACACCCCTCACTGTAACACACTTATGCCCCACACCCCTCACTGTAACACACTTATACCACACACCCTCACTGTAACACACTTATACCCCACATCTGTCGCTGTAACACACTTATACACCACACCCTCAATGTAACACACTTATACCCCACACCCTCACTGTAACACACTTATACCCCACACCTCTCACTGTAACAAAATTATACCCCACATCCCTCACTGTAACACACTTATACCCAACACACCTCACTGTAACACACTTATACCCCACAAACCTCACTGTAACACACTTATAAGCAACACCCCTCACTGTAACAAACTTATACCCCACACCCTCACTGTAACACACTTATACCCCACACCTCTCACTGTAACACACTTATACCTCACACCCTCACTGTAACACAGTTATACCCCACAACCTTACTGTAATAAACTTATACCCCACACCCCTCACTGTAACACACTTATACTCCACACCCCTCACTGTAACACACTTACAGCCGAAACCCCGGACTGTAACACACTTAAAATCCACACCCCTCACTGTTAACCACTTATACCCCACACCCCTCACTGTAACAAACCTATAACCCACGTCCCTCACTGTAACACACTTATACCCCACACCCCTCACTGTAACACACTTATACCACACACCCCACACTGTAACAAACTTATGCCCCACATCCCTCACTGTAACACACTTATACCCCACAACCTCACTGTAACACACTCATACCGCACACCCTCACTGTGACACTTATACCCCACACCCTCACTGTGACACACTTATACACCACACCCCCACTGTGACACACTTATATCCAACACCATCACTGTAACACACTTATACCCCACACCCTCACTGTAACACACATATGCCCCACACCCCTCACTGTAACACACTTATGCCCCACACCCCTCACTGTAACACACTTATACCCCACACCCTCACTGTAACACACTTATACTCCACATCTGTCGCTGTAACACACTTATACCCCACACCCTCAATGTAACACACTTATACCCCACACCCTCACTGTAACACACTTATACCCCACACCTCTCACTGTAACACACTTATACCCCACAACCCTCACGGTAACACACTTATTGACCACACCCTCACTGGAACACACTTATACCCCACACCCTCACCGTAACACACTTATACCTCACATCTGTCGCTGTACCACACTTATACCCCACACCCTCAATGTAACACACTTATACCCCACACCCTCACTGTAACACACTTATACCCCACACCTCTCACTGTAACAAACTTATACCCCACATCCCTCACTGTAACACACTTACACCCAACACCCCTCACTGTAACACACTTATACCCCACAACCCTCACGGTAACACACTTTTGACCACACCCTCACTGTAACACACTTATACCCAGACCCTCACTGTAACACACATATACCCCACACCCTCACTGTAACACACTTATACCCCACACCGGTCACTGTAACACACTAATGCCCCACACCCCTCACTGTAACACACTTATACCCCACACCCCTCACTGTAACACACTTATACCCCACACCCCACACTGTAACACACTTATACCCCACACCCCTCACTGTAACACACTTATACCCCACAACCTCACTGTAACACACTCATACCACACACCCCACACTGTGACACTTACACCCCACACCCTCACTGTGACACACTTATACACCACACCCCCACTGTGACACACTTATACCCCACAACCTCACTGTAACACACTTATACCGCACACCCTCACTGTGACACACTTATACACCACACCCCCACTGTGACACACTTATATCCAACACCCTCACTGTAACACACGTATACCCCACACCCTCACTGTGACACACTTATGCCCCAAACCCTTAATGTAACACACATATACCCCACAACCTCACTGTAACACACTTATACCCCACACCCTCACTGTAACACACTTATACCCCACACCCCTCACTGTAACACACTTATACCCCACACCCTCACTGTAACACTCTTATACCCCACACCCCACACTGTAACACACTTATACCCCACACCCCTCACTGTAACACACTTATACCCCACAAACTCACTGTAACACACTTATACCGCACACCCTCACTGTGACACTTATACCCCACACCCTCACTGTGACACACTTATACACCACACCCCCACTGTGACACACTGATATCCAAAACGCTCACTGTAACACACTTATACACCACACCCTCACTGTGACACACTTATGCTCCAAACCCTCACTGTAACACACTTATACCCCACATCCTCACTGTAACACACATATGCCGCACACCCCTCACTGTAACACACTTATGCCCCACACCCCTCACTGTAACACACTTATGCCCCACACCCACCAGTGTAACACACTTATGCCCCATACCCCTCACTGTAACACACTTATACCCCACAACCTTCACGGTAACACACTAATAGACCTCACCCTCACTGTAACACACTTATACCCCACACCCTCACTGTAACACACATATGCCCCACACCCTCACTGTAACACGCTTATACCCCACACCCTCAATGTAACACACTTATAACCCACACCCTCACTGTAACACACTTATACCCCACACCCCTCACTGTAACACACTTATGCCCTATACCCCTCACTGTAACACACTTATACCCCACAACCTTCACGGTAATACACTAATAGACAACACCCTCAATGTAACACACTTATACCCCACACCCTCACTGTAACACACATATGCCCCACACCCTCACTGTAACACGCTTATACCCCACACCCTCAATGTAACACACTTATACCCCACTCCCTCACTGTAACACACTTATACCCCACACCCTGAATGTAACACACTTATAGCCCACACCCTCACTGTAACACACTTATACCCCACACCTCGCACTGTAACACACTTATACCCCACATCCCTCACTGTAACACACTTATACCCAACACCCCTCACTGTAACACACTTATACCCCACAACCCTCACGGTAACACACTTATAGACCACACCCTCACTGTAACACACTTATACCCACACCCTCACAGTAACACACTTATACCCCACACCCTCACTGTAACAAACTTATACCCCACACCGGTCACTGTAACACACTAATGCCCCACACCCCTCACTGTAACACACTGATACACCACACCCATCACTGTAACACACTTATACCCCACACCCCTCACTGTAACAGACTTATACCCCACACCCTCACTGTAACACACTTATACCACACATCTCTCACTGTAACACACTTATACCCCACACCCTCAATGTAACACACTTATACCCCACACCCTCACTGTAACACGCTTATACCCCACAGCTCTCACTGTAACAAACTTATACCCCACACCCCTCACTGAAACACACTTATACCCCACACCTCACACTGTAACAAACTTATACCCCACATCCCTCACTGTAACACACTTATACCCCACACCCCTCACTGTAACACACTTATACTCCACACCCCTCACTGTAACAAACTTATTGCCCAAACCCCTCACTGTAACACACTTATACTCCACAACCCTCACTGTTACACACTTATACCCCACCTCCCTCACTGTAACACACTTATACCCCACACCCCTCACTGTAACACACTCATACACCACACCCCACACTGTAACACACTTATACCCCACACCCCTCACTGTAACACACTTATACCCCACAACCTCACTGTAACACACTTATACCGCACACCCTCACTGTGACACACTTATACACCACACCCCCACTGTGACACACTTATATCCAACACCCTCACTGTAACACACTTATACCCCACACCCTCACTGTGACACACTTATGCCCCAAACCCTTAATGTAACACACATATAGCCCACAACCTCACTGTAACACACTTATACCCCACACCCTCACTGTAACACACTTATACCCCACACCCCTCACTGTAACACACTTATGCCCCACACCCACAACTGTAACACACTTATGCACCACACCCCTCACTGTAACACACTTATACCCCACACCCCTCAATGTAACACACTAATAGACCACAGCAACACTGTAACACACTTATACCCCACACCCTCAATGTAACACACTTATGCCCCACACCCTCACTGCAACACACTTATGCACCACACCGCTCACTGTAACACACTTATACCCCACACCCCTCACTGTAACACACTTATGACCCAGAACCCCTCACTGTAAGACACTTATACCCCACACCCCTCACTGTAACACACTTATGCCCCACACCTCTCACTGTAACACACTTACACCTCACACCCTCACTGTAACACACTTATACCCCACAACCCTCAATGTAACACACTTATACCCCACACCCTCACTGTAACACACTTATGCACCACACCCCTCACTGTAACACACTTATACCCCACCCACCGCACTGTAACACACTTATACTCCACAACCCTCACTGTTACACACTTATACCCCACACCCCTCACTGTAACACACTTATAACCCACCTCCCTCACTGTAACACACTTATACCCCACACCCCTCACTGTAACACACTCATACACCACACCCCACACTGTAACACACTTATACCCCACACCCCTCACTGTAACACACTTATACCCCACAACCTCACTGTAACACACTTATACCGCACACCCTCACTGTGACACACTTATACACCACACCCCCACTGCGACACACTTATATCCAACACCCTCACTGTAACACACTTATACCCCACACCCTCACTGTGACACACTTATGCCCCAAACCCTTAATGTAACACACATATAGCCCACAACCTCACTGTAACACACTTATACCCCACACCCTCACTGTAACACACTTATACCCCACACCCCTCACTGTAACACACTTATGCCCCACACCCACCACTGTAACACACTTATGCACCACACCCCTCACTGTAACACACTTATACCCCACACCCCTCACTGTAACACACTAATAGACCACACCAACACTGTAACACACTTATACACCACACCCTCAATGTAACACACTTATGCCCCACACCCTCACTGCAACACACTTATGCACCACACCCCTCACTGTAACACACTTATACCCCACACCCCTCACTGTAACACACTTATGACCCAAAACCCCTCACTGTAAGACACTTATACCCCACACCCCTCACTGTAACACACTTATGCCCCACACCTCTCACTGTAACACACTTACACCTCACACCCTCACTGTAACACACTTATACCCCACAACCCTCAATGTAACACACTTATACCCCACACCCTCACTGTAACACACTTATGCACCACACCCCTCACTGTAACACACTTATACCCCACACCCCGCACTGTAACACACTTATGCCCCATACCCCTCACTGTATGACACTTATACCCCACACCCCTCACTGTAACACACTTATGCCCCACACCCACCACTGTAACACACTTATGCACAACACCCCTCACTGTAACACACTTATACCCCACACCCCTCACTGTAACACACTTATGCCCCATACCCCTCACTGTAACACACTTGTATCCCACAACCCTCACGGTAACACACTTATACCCCACACCCTCACTGTAACACACTTATACCCCACACCCCTCACTGTAACACACTTATGCCCCACACCTCTCACTGTAACACACTTATACCTCACACCCTCACTGTAACACACTTATACCCCACAACCTTACTGTAATAAACTTATACCCCACACCCCTCACTGTAACACACTTATACTCCACACCCCTCACTGTAACACACTTATAGCCCAAACCCCTCACTGTAACACACTTATACTCCACACCCCTCACTGTAACACACTTATACCCCACACCCCTCACTGTAACACACTTATACCCCACACCCCTCACTGTAACACACTTATGCCCCACACCTCTCACTGTAACACACTTATACCTCACACCCTCACTGTAACACACTTATACCCCACAACCTTACTGTAATAAACTTATACCCCACACCCCTCACTGTAACACACTTATAGCCCAAACCCCTGACTGTAACACACTTAAAATCAACACCCCTCACTGTTAAACACTTATACCCCACACCCCTCACTGTAACACACTTATAACCAACGTCCCTCACTGTAACACACTTATACCGCACACCCCTCACTGTAACACACTTATACCCCACACCCCGCACTGTAACACACTTATACCCCACACCCCTCACTGTAACACACTTATACCCCACAACCTCACTGTAACACACTCATACCACACACCCCACACTGTGACACTTATACCCCACACCCTCACTGTGACACACTTATACACCACACCCCCACTGTGACACACTTATACCCCACAACCTCACTGTAACACACTTATACCGCACACCCTCACTGTGACACACTTATACACCACACCCCCACTGTGACACACTTATATCCAACACCCTCACTGTAACACACGTATACCCCACACCCTCACTGTGACACACTTATGCCCCAAACCCTTAATGTAACACACATATACCCCACAACCTCACTGTAACACACTTATACCCCACACCCTCACTGTAACACACTTATACCCCACACCCCTCACTGTAACACACTTATACCCCACACCCTCACTGTAACACACATATGCCCCACACCCCTCACTGTAACACACTTATGCCCCACACCCCTCACTGTAACACACTTATACCACACACCCTCACTGTAACACACTTATACCCCACATCTGTCGCTGTAACACACTTATACACCACACCCTCAATGTAACACACTTATACCCCACACCCTCACTGTAACACACTTATACCCCACACCTCTCACTGTAACAAAATTATACCCCACATCCCTCACTGTAACACACTTATACCCAACACACCTCACTGTAACACACTTATACCCCACAAACCTCACTGTAACACACTTATAAGCAACACCCCTCACTGTAACAAACTTATACCCCACACCCTCACTGTAACACACTTATACCCCACACCTCTCACTGTAACACACTTAAACCTCACACCCTCACTGTAACACAGTTATACCCCACAACCTTACTGTAATAAACTTATACCCCACACCCCACACTGTAACACACTTATACTCCACACCCCTCACTGTAACACACTTACAGCCGAAACCCCGGACTGTAACACACTTAAAATCCACACCCCTCACTGTTAAACACTTATACCCCACACCCCTCACTGTAACAAACCTATAACCCACGTCCCTCACTGTAACACACTTATACCCCACACCCCTCACTGTAACACACTTATACCACACACCCCACACTGTAACAAACTTATGCCCCACATCCCTCACTGTAACACACTTATACCCCACAACCTCACTGTAACACACTCATACCGCACACCCTCACTGTGACACTTATACCCCACACCCTCACTGTGACACACTTATACACCACACCCCCACTGTGACACACTTATATCCAACACCATCACTGTAACACACTTATACCCCACACCCTCACAGTAACACACATATGCCCCACACCCCTCACTGTAACACACTTATGCCCCACACCCCTCACTGTAACACACTTATACCCCACACCCTCACTGTAACACACTTATACTCCACATCTGTCGCTGTAACACACTTATACCCCACACCCTCAATGTAACACACTTTTACCCCACACCCTCACTGTAACACACTTATACCCCACACCTCTCACTGTAACACACTTATACCCCACAACCCTCACGGTAACACACTTATAGACCACACCCTCACTGGAACACACTTATACCCCACACCCTCACCGTAACACACTTATACCCCACATCTGTCGCTGTACCACACTTATACCCCACACCCTCAATGTAACACACTTATACCCCACACCCTCACTGTAACACACTTATACCCCACACCTCTCACTGTAACAAACTTATACCCCACATCCCTCACTGTAACACACTTACACCCAACACCCCTCACTGTAACACACTTATACCCCACAACCCTCACGGTAACACACTTATAGACCACACCCTCACTGTAACACACTTATACCCAGACCCTCACTGTAACACACATATACCCCACACCCTCACTGTAACACACTTATACCCCACACCGGTCACTGTAACACACTAATGCCCCACACCCCTCACTGTAACACACTTATACCCCACACCCCTCACTGTAACACACTTATACCCCACACCCCACACTGTAACACACTTATACCCCACACCCCTCACTGTAACACACTTATACCCCACAACCTCACTGTAACACACTCATACCACACACCCCACACTGTGACACTTATACCCCACACCCTCACTGTGACACACTTATACACCACACCCCCACTGTGACACACTTATACCCCACAACCTCACTGTAACACACTTATACCGCACACCCTCACTGTGACACACTTATACACCACACCCCCACTGTGACACACTTATATCCAACACCCTCACTGTAACACACGTATACCCCACACCCTCACTGTGACACACTTATGCCCCAAACCCTTAATGTAACACACATATACCCCACAACCTCACTGTAACACACTTATACCCCACACCCTCACTGTAACACACTTATACCCCACACCCCTCACTGTAACACACTTATACCCCACACCCTCACTGTAACACACATATGCCCCACACCCCTCACTGTAACACACTTATGCCCCACACCCCTCACTGTAACACACTTATACCACACACCCTCACTGTAACACACTTATACCCCACATCTGTCGCTGTAACACACTTATACACCACACCCTCAATGTAACACACTTATACCCCACACCCTCACTGTAACACACTTATACCCCACACCTCTCACTGTAACAAAATTATACCCCACATCCCTCACTGTAACACACTTATACCCAACACCCCTCACTGTAACACACTTATACCCCACAAACCTCACTGTAACACACTTATAAGCAACACCCCTCACTGTAACAAACTTATACCCCACACCCTCACTGTAACACACTTATACCCCACACCTCTCACTGTAACACACTTATACCTCACACCCTCACTGTAACACAGTTATACCCCACAACCTTACTGTAATAAACTTATACCCCACACCCCTCACTGTAACACACTTATACTCCACACCCCTCACTGTAACACACTTACAGCCGAAACCCCGGACTGTAACACACTTAAAATCCACACCCCTCACTGTTAAACACTTATACCCCACACCCCTCACTGTAACAAACCTATAACCCACGTCCCTCACTGTAACACACTTATACCCCACACCCCTCACTGTAACACACTTATACCACACACCCCACACTGTAACAAACTTATGCCCCACATCCCTCACTGTAACACACTTATACCCCACAACCTCACTGTAACACACTCATACCGCACACCCTCACTGTCACACTTATACCCCACACCCTCACTGTGACACACATACACCACACCCCCACTGTGACACACTTATATCCAACACCATCACTGTAACACACTTATACCCCACACCCTCACTGTAACACACATATGCCCCACACCCCTCACTGTAACACACTTATGCCCCACACCCCTCACTGTAACACACTTATACCCCACACCCTCACTGTAACACACTTATACTCCACATCTGTCGCTGTAACACACTTATACCCCACACCCTCAATGTAACACACTTATACCCCACACCCTCACTGTAACACACTTATACCCCACACCTCTCACTGTAACACACTTATACCCCACAACCCTCACGGTAACACACTTATAGACCACACCCTCACTGGAACACACTTATACCCCACACCCTCACCGTAACACACTTATACCCCACATCTGTCGCTGTACCACACTTATACCCCACACCCTCAATGTAACACACTTATACCCCACACCCTCACGGTAACACACTTATACCCCACACCTCTCACTGTAACAAACTTATACCCAACACCCCTCACTGTAACACACTTATACCCCACAACCCTCACGGTAACACACTTATAGACCACACCCTCACTGTAACACACTTATACCCAGACCCTCACTGTAACACACATATATCCCACACCCTCACTGTAACACACTTATACCCCACACCGGTCACTGTAACACACTAATGCCCCACACCCATCACTGTAACACACTTATACCCCACACACATCACTGTAACACACTTATAGCCCACACCCCTCACTGTAACACACTTATACCCATCACCCTCACTGTAACACACTTATACCCCGCATCACTCACTGTAACACACTTATAACCCACCTCCCTCTTTGTAACACACTTATACCCCACACCCCTCACTGTAACACTCTTATACCCCACACCCCACACTGTAACACACTTATACCCCACACCCCTCACTGTAACACACTTATACCCCACAAACTCACTGTAACACACTTATACCGCACACCGCACTGTGACACTTATACCCCACACCCTCACTGTGACACACTTATACACCACACCCCCACTGTGACACACTGATATCCAAAACGCTCACTGTAACACACTTATACCCCACACCCTCACTGTGACACACTTATGCTCCAAACCCTCACTGTAACACACTTATACCCCACATCCTCATTGTAACACACATATGCCGCACACCCCTCACTGTAACACACTTATGCCCCACACCCCTCACTGTAACACACTTATGCCCCACACCCACCAGTGTAACACACTTATGCCCCATACCCCTCACTGTAACACACTTATACCCCACAACCTTCACGGTAACACACTAATAGACCTCACCCTCACTGTAACACACTTATAGCCCACACCCTCACTGTAACACACATATGCCCCACACCCTCACTGTAACATGCTTATAACCCACACCCTCAATGTAACACACTTATAACCCACACCCTCACTGTAACACACTTATACCCCACACCCCTCACTGTAACACACTTATGCCCCATACCCCTCACTGTAACACACTTATACCCCACAACCTTCACGGTAACACACTAATAGACAACACCCTCAATGTAACACACTTGTACCCCACACCCTCACTGTAACACACATATGCCCCACACCCTCACTGTAACACGCTTATACCCCACACCCTCAATGTAACACACTTATACCCCACTCCCTCACTGTAACACACTTATACCCCACACCCTGAATGTAACACACTTATAGCCCACACCCTCACTGTAACACACTTATACCCCACACTCCTCACTGTAACACACTTATGCCCCACACCTCTCGCTGTAACACACTTATACCTCACACCCTCACTGTAACACATTTATACCCCACAACCTTACTGTAATAAACTTATACCCCACACCCCTCACTGTAACACACTCATACTCCACACCCCTCACTGTAACACACTTATAGCCCAAACCCCTCACTGTAACACAATTATACTCCACACCCCTCACTGGTACACACTTATACAACACACCCCTCACTGTAACACACTTATAACCCACCTCCCTCACTGTAAAATGCTTATACACCACACCCTCACTGTGCCACCCTTATGCCCACACCCCTCACAGTAACACGCTTATACCCCACACCTCTCACTGTAACACACTTATATCCCATACGCCTCACTGTAACACACTTAAACCCCACAACCTCACCGTAACACACCTATACCCCACACCCTCACTGTAACACACTTATACCCTACATCCTCACTGTAACACACATATGCCCCACACCCCTCACAGTAACACACATGCCCCACACCTCTCACTGTAACACACTTATGCCCCACACCCCTCACTGTAACACAATTATACCCCATACCCCTCACTGTAACACACTTACGCCCCACACCCCTCACTGTAACACACTTATACCCCATACCTCTCATTGTAACACACTTATACCCCACAACCCTCACGGTAACACACTTATACCACTCATACTCACTGTAACACACATATGCCCCACACCCCTCACTGTAACACACTTATGCCCCACACCCCTCACTGTAACACACTTATGCCCCACACCCCTCACTGTAACACACTTATGCCCCACACCCCTCACTGTAACACACTTATGCAACACACCCCTCACTGTAATACACTTATAACCCACACCCCTCACTGTAACACACTTATACACCAGAACCCTCACGGTAACACACGTATACCCACACCCTCACTGTAACACACTTATACCCCACACCGGTCACTGTAACACACTAATGCCCCACACCCCTCACTGTAACACACTTATACCCCACACCCATCACTGTAACACACTTATACCCCACATCTGTCACTGTAACACACTTATACCCCACACCCTCAATGTAACACACGTTTACCCCACACCCTCACTGTAACACACTTATACCCCACACCTCTCACTGTAACAAACTTATACCCCACATCCCTCACTGTAACACACTTATACCCAACACCCCTCACTGTAACACACTTATACCCCACAACCCTCACGGTAACACACTTATAGACCACACCCTCACTGTAACACACTTATACCCACACCCTCACTGTAACACACTTATACCCCACACCCTCACTGTAACAAACTTATACCCCACACCGGTCACTGTAACACACTAATGCCCCACACCCCTCACTGTAACACACTTATACACCACACCCATCACTGTAACACACTTATACCCCACACCCTCACTGTAACACACTTATACCCCACACCCTCAATGTAACACACTTATACCCCACACCCTCACTGTAACACACTTATACCCCACACCCTCACTGTAACACACTTATACCCCACACCCCTCACTGTAACACACTTATGCCCCATACCCCTCACTGTAAGACACTTATACCCCACACCCCTCACTGTAACACACTTATGCCCCACACTTCTCATTGTAACACACTTACACCCTCACTGTAACACACTTATACCCCACAACCCTACTGTAATAAACTTATACTCCACACCCCTCACTGTAACACACTTATAGCCCAAAGCCCTCACTGTAACACACTTATACTCCACACCCCTCACTGTTACACACTTATACCCCACACCCCTCACTGTAACACACTTATAACCCACCTCCCTCACTGTAACACACTTATACCCCACACCCCTCACTGTAACACACTTATACCCCACACCCCACACTGTAACACACTTATACCCCACACCCCTCACTGTAACACACTTATGCCCCACGCCCACCACTGTAACACACTTATACCCCACACTCCTCACTGTAACACACTTATGCCCCATACCCCTCACGGTAACACACTTATACCCCACAACCCTCACAGTAACACACTAATACACCACACCCCCACTGTAACACACTTATACCCCACACCCTCAATGTAACACACTTATACCCCACACCCTCACTGTAACACACTTATACCCCACACCCCTCACTGTAACACACTTATGCCCCACACCTCTCACTGTAACACACTTATACCTCACACCCTCACTGTAACACACTTATACCCCACAACCATACTGTAATAAACTTATACCCCACACCCCTCACTGTAACACACTTATACTCCACACCCCTCACTGTAACACACTTATAGCCCAAACCCCTCACTGTAACACACTTATACTCCACACCCCTCACTGTTACACACTTATACCCCACACCCCTCACTGTAACACACTTATAACCCACCTTCCTCACTGTAACACACATATACCCCACACCCCTCACTGTAACACACTTATAACGCACACGGCACACTGTAACACACTTATACCCCACACCCCTCACTGTAACACACTTATACCCCACAACTTCACTGTAACACACTTATACCACACACCCTCACTGTGACACTTATACCCCACACCCCTCACTGTAACACACTTATACCCCACACCCCACACTGTAACACACTTATACCCCACACCCCTCACTGTAACACACTTATACCCCACAACCTCACTGTAACACACTCATACCGCACACCCTCACTGTGACACTTATACCCCACACCCTCACTGTGACACACATATACACCATACCCCCACTGTGACACACTTATATCCAACACCCTCACTGTAACACACTTATACCCCACACCCTCACTGTAACACACATATGCCCCACACCCCTCACTGTAACACACTTATACGCCACACCTCTCACTGTAACACACTTATACCTCACACCCTCACTGTAACACACTTATACCCCACAACCTTACTGTAATAAACTTATACCCCACACCCCTCACTGTAACACACTTATACTCCACAACCCTCACTGTAACACACTTATAGCCCAAACCCCTCACTGTAACACACTTATACTCCACACCCCTCACTATTACACACTTATACCCCACACCCCTCACTGTAACACACTTATAACCCACCTCCCTCACTGTAACACACTTATACCCCACACCCCTCACTGTAACACACTTATACCCCACACCCCACACTGTAACACACTTATACCCCACACCAGTCACTGTAACACACTTATACCCCACAACCTCACTGTAACACACTTATACCGCACACCCTCACTGTGACATTTATACCCCTCACCCTCACTGTGACACACTTATACACCACACCCCCACTGTGACACACTTATATCCAACACCCTCACTGTAACACACTTATACCCCACACCCTCACTGTGACACACTTATGCCCCAAACCCTCAATGTAACACACATAAACCCCACAACCTCACTGTAACACACGTATACCACACACCCCTCACTGTAACACACTTATACCCCACATCCTCACTGTAACACACATATGCCCCACACCCCTCACTGTAACACACTTATGCCCCACACCCCTCACTGTAACTCACTTATGCCCCACACCCACCACTGTAACACACTTATGCACCACACCCCTCACTGTAACACACTTATACCCCACACCCCTCACTGTAACACACTTATTCCCCATACCCTTCACTGTAACACACTTATACCCCACAACCCTCACGGTAACACACTAATAAACCACACCCTCACTGTAACACACTTATACGCCACACCCTCAATGTAAAACACTTATAACCCACACCCTCACTGTAACACACTTATACCCCACATCCCTCACTGTAACACACTTATGCCCCACACCTCTCACTGTAACACACTTATACCTCACACCCTCACTGTAACACACTTATACCCCACAACCTTACTGTAATAAACTTATACCCCACACCCCTCACTGTAACACACTTATACTCCACACCCCTCACTGTAACACACTTATAGCCCAAACCCCTCACTGTAACACACTTATACTCCACACCCCTCACTGTTACACACTTATACCCCACACCCCTCACTGTAACACACTTATAACCCACCTCCCTCACTGTAACACACTTATACCCCACACCCCTCACTGTAACACACTTATACCCCACAACCTCACTGTAACACACTTATACCGCACACCCTCACTGTGACATTTATACCCCTCACCCTCACTGTGACACACTTATACACCACACCCCCACTGTGACACACTTATATCCAACACCCTCACTGTAACACACTTATACCCCACACCCTCACTGTGACACACTTATGCCCCAAACCCTCAATGTAACACACATAAACCCCACAACCTCACTGTAACACACGTATACCACACACCCCTCACTGTAACACACTTATACCCCACATCCTCACTGTAACACACATATGCCCCACACCCCTCACTGTAACACACTTATGCCCCACACCCCTCACTGTAACTCACTTATGCCCCACACCCACCACTGTAACACACTTATGCACCACACCCCTCACTGTAACACACTTATACCCCACACCCCTCACTGTAACACACTTATTCCCCATACCCTTCACTGTAACACACTTATACCCCACAACCCTCACGGTAACACACTAATAAACCACACCCTCACTGTAACACACTTATACGCCACACCCTCAATGTAAAACACTTATAACCCACACCCTCACTGTAACACACTTATACCCCACATCCCTCACTGTAACACACTTATGCCCCACACCTCTCACTGTAACACACTTATACCTCACACCCTCACTGTAACACACTTATACCCCACAACCTTACTGTAATAAACTTATACCCCACACCCCTCACTGTAACACACTTATACTCCACACCCCTCACTGTAACACACTTATAGCCCAAACCCCTCACTGTAACACACTTATACTCCACACCCCTCACTGTTACACACTTATACCCCACACCCCTCACTGTAACACACTTATAACCCACCTCCCTCACTGTAACACACTTATACCCCACACCCCTCACTGTAACACACTTATACCCCACACCCCTCACTGTAACACACTTATGCCCCACACCTCTCACTGTAACACACTTATACCTCACACCCTCACTGTAACACACTTATACCCCACAACCTTACTGTAATAAACTTATGCCCCACACCCCTCACTGTAACACACTTATAATCCAAACCCCTCACTGTAACACACTTATAGCCCAAACCCCTCACTGTAACACACTTATACTCCACACCCCTCACTGTTACACACTTATACCCCTCACTGTAACACACTTATACCCCACACCCCACACTGTAACACACTTATACCCCACACCCCTCACTGTGACACACTTATACCCCACAACCTCACTGTAACACACTTATACCGCACACCCTCACTGTGACACTTATACCCCACACCCTCACTGTGACACACTTATACACCACACCCCCACTGTGACACAGTTATATCCAACACCCTCACTGTAACACACTTATACCCCACACCCTCACTTTAACACACATATGCCCCACACCCCTCACTGTAACACACTTATGCCCCACATCCACCACTGTAACACACTTATGCACCACACCCCTCACTGTAACACACTTATACCCCACACCCCTCACTGTAACACACTTATGCCCCATACCCCTCACTGTAACACACTTATACCCCACAACCCTCACGGTAACACACTAATAGACCACACCCTCACTGTAACACACTTATACCCCACACCCTCAATGTAACACACTTATACCCCACACCCTCACTTTAACACACTTATACCCCACACCCCTCACTGTAACACACTTATGCCCCACACCTCTCACTGTAACACACTTATACCTCACACCCTCACTGTAACACACTTATACCCCACAACCTCACTGTAACACACTCATACCGCACACCCTCACTGTGACACTTATACCCCACACCCTCACTGTGACACACTTATACACCACACCCCCACTGTGACACACTTATCTCCAACACCCTCACTGTAACACACTTATAGCCCAAACCCCTCACTGTAACACTTATACTCCACACCCCTCACTGTAACACACTTATATCCCACCTCCCTCACTGTAACACACTTATACACCAAACCCCTCACTGTAACACACTTATACCCCACACCCCTCACTGTAACACACTTATACCCCACACCCCTCACTGTAACACACTTATACTCCACACCCCTCACTGTAACACAGTTATAGCCCAAACCCCTCACTGTAACACACTTATACCCCACACCCCTCACTGTAACACACTTATACCCCACACCCCTCACTGTAACACACTTATACCCCACAACCTCACTGTAACACACTCATACCGCACACCCTCACTGTGACACTTATACCCCACACCATCACTGTGACACACTTATACACCACACCCCCACTGTGACACACCTATCTCCAACACCCTCACTGTAACAAAATTATGCCCCACACCCCTCACTGTAACACACTTATGCCCCACACCCACCACTGTAACACACTTATGCACCACACCCCACACTGTAACACACTTATACCCCACACCCCTCACTGTAACACACTTATGCCCCATACCCCTCACTGTAACACACCTATACCCCACAACCCGCACAGTAACACACTAATAGACCCCACCCTCACTGTAACACACTTATACCCAACAGCCTCAATGTAACACACTTATACCCCACACCCTCACTGTAACACACTTCTCCCCCACACCCCTCACTGTAACACACTTATGCCCCACACATCTCACTGTAACACACTTATACCCCACACCTCTCACTGTAACACACTTATACCTCACACCCTCACTGTAACACACTTATACCCCCAACCTTACTGTAATAAACCTATACCCCACACCCCTCACTGTAACACACTTATACTCCACAACCCTCACTGTAACACACTTATAGCCCAAACCCCTCACTGTAACACTTATACTCCACACCCCTCACTGTAACACACTTATAACCCACCTCCCTCACTGTAACACACTTATACCCCAAACCCCTCACTGTAACACACTTATACCCCACATCCCTCACTGTAACACACTTATACCCCACACCCCTCACTGTAATACACTTATACTCCACACCCCTCACTGTAACACAGTTATAGCCCAAACCCCTCACTGTAACACTTATACTCCACACCCCTCACTGTAACACACTTATAACCCACCTCCCTCACTGTAACACACTTATACCCCACACCCCTCACTGTAACACACTTATACCCCACACCCCTCACTGTAACACACTTATACCCCACACCCTCACTGTGACACTTATACCCCACACCCTCACTGTGACACACTTATACACCACACCCCCACTGTGACACACTTATCTCCAACACCCTCACTGTAACAAACTTATGCCCCACACCCCTCACTGTAACACACTTATGCCCCACACCCCTCACGGTAACACACTTATACCCCACAACCCTCACAGTAACACACTAATACACCACACCCCCACTGTAACACACTTATACCCCACACCCTCAATGTAACACACTTATACCCCACACTCCTCACTGTAACACACTTATGCCCCATACCCCTCACAGTAACACACTTATACCCCACAACCCTCACGGTAACACACTAATAGACCACACCCCCACTGTAACACACTTATACCCCACACCCTCAATGTAACACACTTATACCCCACACCCTCACTGTAACACACTTATACCCCACACCCCTCACTGTAACACACTTATGCCCCACACCTCTCACTGTAACACACTTATACCTCACACCCTCACTGTAACACACTTATACCCCACAACCCTCACGGTAACACACTAATAGACCACACCCTCACTGTAACACACTTATACCCCACACCCTCAATGTAACACACTTATACCCCACACCCTCACTGTAACACCCTTATACCCCACACCCCTCACTGTAACACACTTATGCCCCACACCTCTCACTGTAACACACTTATACCTCACACCCTCACTGTAACACACTTATACCCCACAACCTCACTGTAACACACTCATACCGCACACCCTCACTGTGACACTTATACCCCACACCCTCACTGTGACACACTTATACACCACACCCCCACTGTGACACACCTATCTCCAACACCCTCACTGTAACACACTTATAGCCCAAACCCCTCACTGTAACACTTATACTCCACACCCCTCACTGTAACACAGTTATAGCCCAAACCCCTCACTGTAACACACTTATACCCCACACCCCTCACTGTAACACACTTATACCCCACACCCCTCACTGTAACACACTTATACCCCACACCCCTCACTGTAATACACTTATACTCCACACCCCTCACTGTAACACAGTTATAGCCCAAACCCCTCACTGTAACACTTATACTCCACACCCCTCACTGTAACAGACTTATAACCCACCTCCCTCACTGTAACACACTTATACCCCACACCCCTCACTGTAACACACTTATACCCCACACCCCTCACTGTAACACACTTATACCCCACAACCTCACTGTAACACACTCATACCGCACACCCTCACTGTGATACTTATACCCCACACCATCACTGTGACACACTTATACACCACACCCCCACTGTGACACACTTATCTCCAACACCCTCACTGTAACAAAATTATGCCCCACACCCCTCACTGTAACACACTTATGCCCCACACCCACCACTGTAACACACTTATGCACCACACCCCACACTGTAACACACTTATACCCCACACCCCTCACTGTAACACACTTATGCCCCATACCCCTCACTGTAACACACTTATACCCCACAACCCTCACAGTAACACACTAATAGACCCCACCCTCACTGTAACACACTTATACCCCACACCCCTCACTGTAACACACTTATGCCCCATACCCCTCACTGTAACACACTTATACCCCACAACCCTCACAGTAACACACTAATAGACCCCACCCTCACTGTAACACACTTATACCCCACAACCATAATGTAACACACTTATACCCCACACCCTCACTGTAACACACTTCTCCCCCACACCCCTCACTGTAACACACTTATGCCCCACACATCTCACTGTAACACACTTATACCCCACACCTCTCACTGTAACACACTTATACCTCACACCCTCACTGTAACACACTTATACCCCCAACCTTACTGTAATAAACCTATACCCCACACCCCTCACTGTAACACACTTATACCCCACACCTCTCACTGTAACACACTTATACCTCACACCCTCACTGTAACACACTTATACCCCACAACCTTACTGTAATAAACTTATACCCCACACCCCTCACTGTAACACACTTATACTCCACAACCCTCACTGTAACACACTTATAGCCCAAACCCCTCACTGTAACACTTATACTCCAAACCCCTCACTGTAACACACTTATAACCCACCTCCCTCACTGTAACACACTTATACCCCAAACCCCTCACTGTAACACACTTATACCCCACATCCCTCACTGTAACACACTTATACCCCACACTCCTCACTGTAATACACTTATACTCCACACCCCTCACTGTAACACAGTTATAGCCCAAACCCCTCACTGTAACACTTATACTCCACACCCCTCACTGTAACACACTTATAACCCACCTCCCTCACTGTAACACACTTATACCCCACACCCCTCACTGTAACACACTTATACCCCACACCCCTCACTGTAACACACTTATACCCCACACCCTCACTGTGACACTTATACCCCACACCCTCACTGTGACACACTTATACACCACACCCCCACTGTGACACACTTATCTCCAACACCCTCACTGTAACAAACTTATGCCCCACACCCCTCACTGTAACACACTTATGCCCCACACCCACCACTGTAACACACTTATGCACCACACCCCACACTGTAACACACTTATACCCCACACCCCTCACTGTAACACACTTATGCCCCATACCCCTCAATGTAACACACTTATACCCCACACCCTCACTGTAACACACTTCTCCCCCACACCCCTCACTGTACCACACTTATGCCCCACACATCTCACGGTAACACACTTATACCCCACACCTCTCACTGTAACACACTTATACCTCACACCCTCACTGTAACACACTTATACCCCACAACCTTACTGTAATAAACTTATACCCCACACCCCTCACTGTAACACACTTATACCCCACACCTCTCACTGTAACACACTTATACCTCACACCCTCACTGTAACACACTTATACCCCACAACCTTATTGTAATAAACTTATACCCCACACCCCTCACTGTAACACACTTATACTCCACAACCCTCACTGTAACACACTTATAGCCCAAACCCCTCACTGTAACACACTTATACTCCACACCCCTCACTGTTACACACTTATACCCCACACCCTCACTGTAACACACTTATAACCCTCCTCCCTCACTGCAACACACTTATACCCCACACCCCTCACTGTAACACACTTATACCCCACACCCCACACTGTAACACACTTATACACCACACCCCTCACTGTAACACACTTATACCCCACAACCTCACTGTAACACACTCATACCGCACACCCTCACTGTGACACTTATACCCCACACCCTCACTTTGACACACTTATACACCACACCCCCACTGTGACACAATTATATCCAACACCCTCACTGCAACACACTTATACCCCACACCCTCACTGTGACACACTTATGCCCCAAACCCTCAATGTAACACACATATACCCCACAACCTTACTGTAATAAACTTATACCCCACACCCCTCACTGTAATACGCTTATACTCCACACCCCTGACTGTAACACACTTATAGCCCAAACCCCTCACTGTAACACTTATACTCCACACCCCTCACTGTAACACACTTATAACCCCCCTCCCTCACTGTAACACACTTATACCCCACACCCCTCACTGTAACACACTTATAACCCCCCTCCCTCACTGTAACACACTTATACCCCACACCCCTCACTGTAACACACTTATACCCCACACCCCTCACTGTAACAAACTTATACCCCACACCCCTCACTCTAACACACTTTTCCCCCACAACCTCACTGTAACACACTCATACCGCACACCCTCGCTGTGACACTTATACCCCACACCCTCACTGTGACACACTTATATCCAACACCCTCACTGTAACACACTTATACCCCACACCCTCACTGTAACACACATATGCCCCACAACCCTCACTGTAACACACTTATACCCCACACCTCTCACTGTAACACACTTATACCTCACACCCTCACTGTAACACACTTATACCCCACAAACTTACTGTAATAAACTTATACCCCACACCCCTCACTGTAACACGCTTATACTCCACAACCCTCACTGTAACACACTTATAGCCCAAACCCCTCACTGTAACACACTTATACTCCACACCCCTCACTGTTAAACACTTATGCCCCACACCCCTCACTGTAACACACTTATAACCCACCTCCCTCACTGTAACACACTTATGCCCCACACCCCTCACTGTAACACACTTATACCCCACAAACTCACTGTAACACACTTATACCGCACACCCTCACTGTGACACTTATACCCCACACCCTCACTGTGACAGACTTATACACCACACCCCCACTGTGACACACTTATATCCAACACCCTCTCTGTAACACACTTATGCCCCAAACCCTCAATGTAACACACATATACCCCACAACCTCACTGTAACACACTTATACTCAACAGCCTCACTGTAACACACTTATACCCCACATCCTCACTGTAACACACATATGCCCCACACCCCTCACTGTAACACACTTATGCCCCACACCCCTCACTGTAACACACTTATGCCACACACCCACCACTGTAACACACTTATACCCCACACTCCTCACTGTAACACACTTATGCCACATACCCCTCACAGTAACACACTTATACCCCACAACCCTCACGGTAACACACTAATAGACCACACCCCCACTGTAACACACTTATACCCCACACCCTCAATGTAACACACTTATACCCCACACCCTCACTGTAACACACTTATACCCCACACCCCTCACTGTAACACACTTATGCCCCACACCTCTCACTGTAACACACTTATACCTCACACCCTCACTGTAACACACTTATACCCCACAACCCTCATGGTAACACACTAATAGACCACACCCTCACTGTAACACACTTATACCCCACACCCTCAATGTAACACACTTATACCCCACACCCTCACTGTAACACACTTATACCCCACACCCCTCACTGTAACACACTTATGCCCCACACCTCTCACTGTAACACACTTATACCTCACACCCTCACTGTAACAAACTTATACCCCACAACCTCACTGTAACACACTCATACCGCACACCCTCACTGTGACACTTATACCCCACACCCTCACTGTGACACACTTATACACCACACCCCCACTGTGACACACTTATCTCCAACACCCTCACTGTAACACACTTATAGCCCAAACGCCTCACTGTAAAACTTATACTCCACACCCCTCACTGTAACACACTTATATCCCACCTCCCTCACTGTAACACACTTATACCCCAAACCCCTCACTGTAACACACTTATACCCCACACCCCTCACTGTAACACACTTATACCCCACACCCCTCACTGTAATACACTTATACTCCACACCCCTCACTGTAACACAGTTATAGCCCAAACCCCTCACTGTAACACTTATACTCCACACCCCTCACTGTAACAGACTTATAACCCACCTCCCTCACTGTAACACACTTATACCCCACACCCCTCACTGTAACACACTTATACCCCACACCCCTCACTGTAACACACTTATACCCCACAACCTCACTGTAACACACTCATACCGCACACCCTCACTGTGACACTTATACCCCACACCATCACTGTGACACACTTATACACCACACCCCCACTGTGACACACTTATCTCCAACACCCTCACTGTAACAAAATTATGCCCCACACCCCTCACTGTAACACACTTATGCCCCACACCCACCACTGTAACACACTTATGCACCACACCCCACACTGTAACACACTTATACCCCACACCCCTCACTGTAACACACTTATGCCCCATACCCCTCACTGTAACACACCTATACCCCACAACCCTCACAGTAACACACTAATAGACCCCACCCTCACTGTAACACACTTATACCCCACAACCTCAATGTAACACACTTATACCCCACACCCTCACTGTAACACACTTCTCCCCCACACCCCTCACTGTAACACACTTATGCCCCACACATCTCACTGTAACACACTTATACCCCACACCTCTCACTGTAACACACTTATACCTCACACCCTCACTGTAACACACTTATACCCCCAACCTTACTGTAATAAACCTATACCCCACACCCCTCACTGTAACACACTTATACCCCACACCTCTCACTGTAACACACTTATACCTCACACCCTCACTGTAACACACTTATACCCCACAACCTTACTGTAATAAACTTATACCCCACACCCCTCACTGTAACACACTTATACTCCACAACCCTCACTGTAACACACTTATAGCCCAAACCCCTCACTGTAACACTTATACTCCACACCCCTCACTGTAACACACTTATAACCCACCTCCCTCACTGTAACACACTTATACCCCAAACCCCTCACTGTAACACACTTATACCCCACATCCCTCACTGTAACACACTTATACCCCACACCCCTCACTGTAATACACTTATACTCCACACCCCTCACTGTAACACAGTTATAGCCCAAACCCCTCACTGTAACACTTATACTCCACACCCCTCACTGTAACACACTTATAACCCACCTCCCTCACTGTAACACACTTATACCCCACACCCCTCACTGTAACACACTTATACCCCACACCCCTCACTGTAACACACTTATACCCCACACCCTCACTGTGACACTTATACCCCACACCCTCACTGTGACACACTTATACACCACACCCCCACTGTGACACACTTATCTCCAACACCCTCACTGTAACAAACTTATGCCCCACACCCCTCACTGTAACACACTTATGCCCCACACCCACCACTGTAACACACTTATGCACCACACCCCACACTGTAACACACTTATACCCCACACCCCTCACTGTAACACACTTATGCCCCATACCCCTCAATGTAACACACTTATACCCCACACCCTCACTGTAACACACTTCTCCCCCACACCCCTCACTGTACCACACTTATGCCCCACACATCTCACGGTAACACACTTATACCCCACACCTCTCACTGTAACACACTTATACCTCACACCCTCACTGTAACACACTTATACCCCACAACCTTACTGTAATAAACTTATACCCCACACCCCTCACTGTAACACACTTATACCCCACACCTCTCACTGTAACACACTTATACCTCACACCCTCACTGTAACACACTTATACCCCACAACCTTATTGTAATAAACTTATACCCCACACCCCTCACTGTAACACACTTATACTCCACAACCCTCACTGTAACACACTTATAGCCCAAACCCCTCACTGTAACACACTTATACTCCACACCCCTCACTGTTACACACTTATACCCCACACCCTCACTGTAACACACTTATAACCCTCCTCCCTCACTGCAACACACTTATACCCCACACCCCTCACTGTAACACACTTATACCCCACACCCCACACTGTAACACACTTATACACCACACCCCTCACTGTAACACACTTATACCCCACAACCTCACTGTAACACACTCATACCGCACACCCTCACTGTGACACTAATAACCCACACCCTCACTTTGACACACTTATACACCACACCCCCACTGTGACACAATTATATCCAACACCCTCACTGTAACACACTTATACCCCACACCCTCACTGTGACACACTTATGCCCCAAACCCTCAATGTAACACACATATACCCCACAACCTTACTGTAATAAACTTATACCCCACACCCCTCACTGTAATACGCTTATACTCCACACCCCTGACTGTAACACACTTATAGCCCAAACCCCTCACTGTAACACTTATACTCCACACCCCTCACTGTAACACACTTATAACCCCCCTCCCTCACTGTAACACACTTATACCCCACACCCCTCACTGTAACACACTTATACCCCACACCCCTCACTGTAACAAACTTATACCCCACACCCCTCACTCTAACACACTTTTCCCCCACAACCTCACTGTAACACACTCATACCGCACACCCTCGCTGTGACACTTATACCCCACACCCTCACTGTGACACACTTATATCCAACACCCTCACTGTAACACACTTATACCCCACACCCTCACTGTAACACACATATGCCCCACAACCCTCACTGTAACACACTTATACCCCACACCTCTCACTGTAACACACTTATACCTCACACCCTCACTGTAACACACTTATACCCCACAAACTTACTGTAATAAACTTATACCCCACACCCCTCACTGTAACACGCTTATACTCCACAACCCTCACTGTAACACACTTATAGCCCAAACCCCTCACTGTAACACACTTATACTCCACACCCCTCACTGTTAAACACTTATGCCCCACACCCCTCACTGTAACACACTTATAACCCACCTCCCTCACTGTAACACACTTATGCCACACACCCCTCACTGTAACACACTTATACCCCACAAACTCACTGTAACACACTTATACCGCACACCCTCACTGTGACACTTATACCCCACACCCTCACTGTGACAGACTTATACACCACACCCCCACTGTGACACACTTATATCCAACACCCTCTCTGTAACACACTTATACCCCACACCCTCACTGTGATACACTTATGCCCCAAACCCTCAATGTAACACACATATACCCCACAACCTCACTGTAACACACTTATACTCAACAGCCTCACTGTAACACACTTATACCCCACATCCTCACTGTAACACACATATGCCCCACACCCCTCACTGTAACACACTTATGCCCCACACCCCTCACTGTAACACACTTATGCCACACACCCACCACTGTAACACACTTATACCCCACACTCCTCACTGTAACACACTTATGCCCCATACCCCTCACAGTAACACACTTATACCCCACAACCCTCACGGTAACACACTAATAGGCCACACCCCCACTGTAACACACTTATACCCCACACCCTCAATGTAACACACTTATACCCCACACCCTCACTGTAACACACTTATACCCCACACCCCTCACTGTAACACACTTATGCCCCACACCTCTCACTGTAACACACTTATACCTCACACCCTCACTGTAACACACTTATACCCCACAACCCTCACGGTAACACACTAATAGACCACACCCTCACTGTAACACACTTATACCCCACACCCTCAATGTAACACACTTATACCCCACACCCCTCACTGTAACACACTTATGCCCCACACCTCTCACTGTAACACACTTATACCTCACACCCTCACTGTAACACACTTATACCCCACAACCTCACTGTAACACACTCATACCGCACACCCTCACTGTGACACTTATACCCCACACCCTCACTGTGACACACTTATACACCACACCCCCACTGTGACACACTTATCTCCAACACCCTCACTGTAACACACTTATAGCCCAAACCCCTCACTGTAACACTTATACTCCACACCCCTCACTGTAACACACTTATATCCCACACCCCTCACTGTAACACACTTATACCCCACAACCTCACTGTAACACACTCATACCGCACACCCTCACTGTGACACTTATACCCCACACCCTCACTGTGACACACTTATACACCACACCCCCACTGTGACACACTTATCTCCAACACCCTCACTGTAACAAAATTATGCCCCACACCCCTCACTGTAACACACCTATGCCCCACACCCACCACTGTAACACACTTATGCATCACACCCCACACTGTAACACACTTATACCCCACACCCCTCACTTTAACACACTTATGCCCCATACCCCTCACTGTAACACACTTATACCCCACATCCCTCACAGTAAAACACTAATAGACCCCACCCTCACTGTAACACACTTATACCCCACAACCTCAATGTAACACACTTATACCCCACACCCTCACTGTAACACACTTCTCCCCCACACCCCTCACTGTAACACACTTATGCCCCACACATCTCACTGTAACACACTTATACCCCACACCTCTCACTGTAACACACTTATACCTCACACCCTTACTGTAACACACTTATACCCCACAACCTTACTGTAATAAACTTATACCCCACACCCCTCACTGTAACACACTTATACCCCACACCTCTCACTGTAACACACTTATACCTCACACCCTCACTGTAACACACTTATACCCCACAACCTTACTGTAATAAACTTATACCCCACACCCCTCACTGTAACACACTTATACTCCACAACCCTCACTGTAACACACTTATAGCCCAAACCCCTCACTGTAACACACTTATACTCCACACCCCTCACTGTTACACACTTATACCCCACACCCTCACTGTAACACACTTATAACCCTCCTCCCTCACTGCAACACACTTATACCCCACACCCCTCACTGTAACACACTTATACTCCACACCCCTCACTGTAACACACTTATACCCCACAACCTCACTGTAACACACACATACCGCACACCCTCACTGTGACACTTATACCCCACACCCTCACTGTGACACACTTATACACCACACCCCCACTGTGACACACTTATCTCCAACACCCTCACTGTAACACACTTATACCCCACACCCTCACTGTAACACACTTATACCTCACACCCTCAGTGTAACACACTTATACCCCACACCCCTCACTGTAACACACTTATGCCCCACACCTCTCACTGTAACACACTTATACCCCACACCTCTCACTGTAACACACTTATACCTCACACCCTCACTGTAACACACTTATACCCCACAACCTTACTGTAATAAACTTATACCCCACACCCCTCACTGTAACACACTTATACTCCACACCCCTCACTGTAACACACTTATAGCCCAAACCCCTCACTGTAACACACTTATACTCCACACCCCTCACTGGTACACACTTATACACCACACCCCTCACTGTAACACACTTATAACCCACCTCCCTCACTGTAACACACTTATACCCCACATCCCTCACTGTAACACACTTATACCCCACACGCCACACTGTAACACACTTATACCCCACACCCCTCACTGTAACACACTTATACCCCACAACCTCACTGTAACACACTTATACCGCACACCCTCACTGTGACACTTATACCCCACACCCCTCACTGTAACACACTTATACCCCACACCCTCACTGTGACACTTATACCACACACCCTCACTGTGACACACTTATACACCACACCCCCACTGTGACACACTTATATCCAACACCCTCACTGTAACACACTTATACCCCACACCCTCACGGTAACACACATATGCCCCACACCCCTCACTGTAACACACTTATACCCCACACCTCTCACTGTAACACACTTATACCTCACACCCTCATTGTAACACACTTATACCCCACAACCTTACTGCAATAAACTTATACCCCACACCCCTCACTGTAACACACTTATACTCCACAACCCTCACTGTAACACACTTATAGCCCAAACCCCTCACTGTAACACACTTATACTCCACACCCCTCACTGGTACACACTTATACCCCACACCCCTCACTGTAACACACTTATAACCCACCTTCCTCACTGTAACACACTTATACCCCACACCCCTCACTGTAACACACTTATACCCCACACGGCACACTGTAACACACTTATACCCCACACCCCTCACTGTAACACACTTATACCCCACAACCTCACTGTAACACACTTATACCGCACACCCTCACTGTCACAATTATACCCCACACCCCTCACGGTAACACACTTACACCCCACACCCCACACTGTAACACACTTATACCCCACACCCCTCACTGTAACACACTTACGCCCCACAACCTCACTGTAACACACTCATACCGCACACCCTCACTGTGACACTTATACCCCACACCCTCACTGTGACACACTTATACACCACACCCCCACTGTGACACACTTATATCCAACACCCTCACTGTAACACACTTATACCCCACACCCTCACTGTAACACACATATGCCCCACACCCCTCACTGTAACACACTTATACCCCACACCTCTCACTGTAACACACTTATACCTCACACCCTCACTGTAACACACTTATACCCAACCTTACTGTAATAAACATATACCCCACACCCCTCACTGTAACACACTTATACTCCACAACCCTCACTGTAACACACTTATAGCCCAAACCACTCACTGTAACACACTTATACTCCACACCCCTCACTGTTACACACTTATACCCCACACCCCTCACTGAAACACACTTATAACCCACCTCCCTCACTGTAACACACTTATACCCCACACCCCTCACTGTAACACACTTATACCCCACACCCCACACTGTAACACACTTATACCCCACACCCCTCACTGTAACACACTTATACCCCACAACCTCACTGTAACACACTCATACCGCACACCCTCACTGTGACACCCTGATATACTCCACACCTCTTACTTGACATTCTGATATATCCCATACCTCTCAGTCACACCCTCATATACCCCACACCTCTCACTGTGTCACCCTGATATACCCCACACCTCTCACTGTGATACTCTTATACTCCACACCCCTCACTGTAGCACGCTTATATACCCTACACCCCTCACTCTGACACTCTTATACCCCACAGCCCTCCCTGTGACAGGCTTATATAGCCCACACCCCTCACTGTGACACCCTGATATACTCCACACCTCTCACTTGACTTTCTGATATATCCCATGCCTCTCAGTCACACCCTCATATACCCCACACCTCTCACTGTCTCACCCTGATATACCCCACACCTCTCACTGTCTCACCCTGATATACCCCACACCTCTCACTGTCACACCCTGATATACCCCACACCTCTCACTGTCACACCCTGAAATACCTCGCACCTCTCACTGCAACACCCTGATATACCACACACGCCTCATTGTAGCACACTGATATACCCTACACTTCTTAGAGTGACACCCTGATATATCCCATACACCTCACCGTGACACACTTATACCTCACACCCATCACTGTGACACTCTTATACCCCACACCCCTCACTGTGACACACTTATACCCCACACCTCTCAATGTAACGCTTGGATTTACCCGCACCCCTCACTATGACACCCTGATATACCACACACCTCTCACTGTGACACTCTTATACCCCACACCACTCACTGTCACACCCTGATATACCCCACACCTCTCACTGCGACACCCTGATATACCCCACACCTCTCACTGTCACACCCTGATATAACCCACAATCTCACTTGACACCCTGATATACCCCACACCTCACTGTTACACACTGAGATACCCCACACCTCTCACTGCAACACCCTGATATACGCCACATCCCTCATTGATGCACACTGATATAACCCACACCTCTCACTGCAACACCCTGATATACGCCACAGCCCTCATTGTAGCACACTGATATAACCCACACCTCTCACTGCAACACCCTGATATACGCCACAGCCCTCATTGTAGCACACTGATATACCCCACACTTATCACTGTGACACCCTGATATATCCCATACACCTCACCGTGACACACTTATACCTCACACCCATCACTGTGACACTCTTATACCCCACAACCCTCACTGTGACACTCTTATACCCCACACCCCTCACTGTGACACGCTTATACCCCATACTCCTCACTGTGAGACTCTTATACCCCACACCCCTCCCTGTTACAAGCTTATATACACCACACCACTCAATCAGACACTCTTATAGCCCTCAGTCCTCCCTGTGACACGCTTATATATCCCACACCCCTCTCTGTGACACCCTGATATACTCCATAACTCTCACCAGACATTCTGATATATCCCACACCTCTCCCTGTCACACCCTGATATACCCCATACCTCTCACTGTCACACCCTGATATACCCTACACCTCTCAATGTGACACTCTTATACCCCACACCCCTCACTGTGGCACGGTTATATACCCCACACCACTCACACTGACACTCTTGTACCCCACAGCCCTCCCTGTGACACGCTTATATACCCCACACCTCTCACTGTCACACCCTGAAATACCTCACACCTCTCACCGCAACACCCTGATATACGCCGCATCCCTCATTGTAGCACACTGATATACCCCACACTTATCACTGTGACACCCTGATATATCCCATACACCTCACTGTGACACACTTATAACTCACACCCCTCACTGTGACACGCTTATACCCCACACCCCTCACTGTGACACCCTGATATACCCCACACCTCTCACTGTGACACTCTTATACCCCACACCCCTCACTGTGACACGCTTATACCCCACACTCCTCACTGTGAGACTCTTATACCTCACACCCCTCACTGTGACGCTCTGAATATACACCTACACCCCTCACTGTGACACTCTAATACCCCACAGCCCTCACTGTGACACACTTAAAACCCACAACCCGCTGTGACACACTTATACCCCACAGCCGTCACTGTGACACACTCATACCCAACAGCCCTCAATGTGACACACTTATACCCCACAGCCCTCACTGTGCCACATTTATATACCACACCCATCACAGTGACACACTTATAACCCACACCTCTCACTGTGATACTCTTATACCCCACAGCCCTCCCTGTGACACGCTTATATAGCCCACACCCCACACTGTGACACCCTGATATACTCCACACCTCTCACCTGACATTCTGATATATCCTATACCTCTCAGTCACACCCTCATATACCCCACACCTCTCACTGTCACACCCTGATATACCCCACACCTCTCACTGTCACACCCTGAAATACCTCGCACCTCTCACTGCAACACCCTGATATACCACACACCCCTCGTTGTAGCACACTGATATACCCTACACTTCTTACAGTGACACCCTGATATATCCCATACACCTCACCGTGACACACTTATACCCCACACCCCTCACTGTGACACACTTATACCCCACACCTCTCAATGTAATGCTTGGATTTATCCGCAACGCTCACTGTGACACCCTGATATACCACACACCTCTCACTGTGACACTCTTATACCCCACACCCCTCACTGTGGCACGCTTATATACCCCACACCACTCACACTGACACTCATACCCCACAGCCCTCACGGTGACACGCTTATATACCCCACACCACTCACACTGACACTCTTATACACCACACCCCTCACTGTGACACACTTATACCCCACACCTCTCACTGTAACTTTTGGATATACCCGCACCCCTCACTGTGACACCCAGATATACCCCACACCTCGCACTGTGACACTCTTATACCCCACAACCCTCACTGTGGCACGCTTATATACCCCACACCACTCACACTGACACTCTTATACCCCACAGCCCTCCCCGTGACACGCTTATATACCCCACACCCCTCACTGTGACAAACTTATATACGCCACACCGCTCACTCTGACACTCTTATAGCCCACAGCCCTCCCTGTGAGGCGCTTATACACCACACCCCTCAATGTGACACCCTGATATATCCCACACCCCTCACTGTGAAAATCTGATGTATCCCACACCCCTCACTGTGCCATGCTTATACCCCACATCCCTAACTGTGACACCATGACATACCCCACACCTCTCACTGTAACCCTTGGATATACCCGCACCCCTCACTGTGACCACCCTGATATACCCCACACCTCTCACTTTAACCCTTGGATATACCCGCACCCCTCACTGTGACACCCTGATATACCACACAACACTCACTGTCACACCCTGATTTACCACACACCTCTCACTGCGACACCCTGATATACCCCACACATCTCACTGTCACACCCTGATATAACCCACAATCTCACTTGACACCCTGATATACCCCATACCTCACTGTTACACACTGAGATACCCCACACCTCTCACAGCAACACCCTGATATACGCCACATCCCTCATTGACGCACACTGATATAACCCACACCTCTCACTGCAACACCCTGATATACACCACAGCCCTCATTGTCGCACACTGATATACCCCACACTTATCACTGTGACGCCCTGATATATCCCACACACCTCACTGTGACACACTTATACCTCACAGCCCTCACTGTGACACTCTTATACCCCACACCCCTCACTGTGACACTCTTATATCCCACACCTCTCACTGTAACCCTGGGATATACCTGCACCCCTCACTGTGACACCCTGATATACACCACACCTCTCACTGTGACGCTCTAATACCCCACAGCTCTCACTGTGACACACTTATACCCAACAGCCCTCACTGTGACACACTTATACCCCACAGCCCTCACTGTGACACACTTATATACCACACCCATCACCGTGACACACTTATACCCACACCCCTCACTGTGATACTCTTATACCCCACACCCCTCTCTGTGGCACGCTTATATACCCTACACCCCTCACTCTGAGACTCTTATACCTCACAGCCCTCACTGTGACACGCTTATATACCCTACACCGCTCAATGTGACACCCTGCTTTACTCCACACCTCTCACTTGACATTCTGATATACCCCACACCTCTCACTGTCACACCCTGATATACCCCACACCTCTCACTGTCACACCTGATATACCCCACACCTCTCACTGTTACACCCTGAAATACCTCACACCTCTCACTGCAACACCCTGATATACCACACACCCCTCATTGTGACACCCTGATATACCCCACACCTCTCACTGTGACACCCTGAGATACCCCACACCTCTCACTGCAACACTCTGATATACGCCACATCCCTCATTGTAGCTCACTGATATACACCACACTTATCACTGTGACACCCTGATATATCCCATACACCTCACCGTGACACACTTATAACTCACACCCCTCACTGTGACACTCTTATACCCCACACCCCTCACTGTGACACCCTTATATACCCCACACCTCTCACTGTGACACTCTTAAACCCCACACCCCTCAAAGTGTCACGCTTATACCCCACACTCCTCACTGTGACACTCTGAATATACACCTACACCCCTCACTGTGACACTCTAATACCCCACAGCCCTCACTGTGACACACTTAAAACCCACAACGCTCTGTGACACACTTATACCCAACAGCCCTCACTGTGACACACTTATACCCCACAGCCCTCACTGTGACACACTTAAAACCCACAACGCTCTGTGACACACTTATACCCAACAGCCCTCACTGTGACACACTTATACCCCACACCTCTCACTGCAACACCCTGATATATGCCACATCCCTCATTGACGCACACTGATATAACCCACACCTCTAACTGCAACACCCTGATATACGCCACATCCCTCATTGTAGCACACTGATATACCCCACACTTATCACTGTGACACCCTGATATATCCTACACCTCTCACTGTGACACTCTTATACCCCACACCCCTCACTGTGACACGCTTATACCCCACACTCCTCACTGTGACACCCTGATATACCCCACACCTCTCACTGTGACACTCTTATACCCCACACCCCTCACTGTGACACGCTTATACCCCACACTCCTCACTGTGAGACTCTTATACCCCACAGACCTCACTGTGACACACTTAAAACCCACAACCCTCTGTGACACACTTATACCCCACAGCCCTCTCTGTGACACACTCATACCCAACAGCCCTCAATGTGACACACTTATACCCCACAGCCCTCACTGTGACACATTTATATACCACACCCATCACTGTGACACACTTATACCCTACACATCTCACTGTGATACTCTTATACTCCACACCCCTCACTGTGGCACGCTTATATACCCTACACCCTTCACTCTGACACTCTTATACCCCACAGCCCTCCCTGTGACACGCTCATATAGCCCACACCCCTCACTGTGACACCCTGATATACTCCACACCTCTCACGTGACATTCTGATATATCCCATACCTCTCAGTTACACCCTCATATACCCCACACCTCTCACTGTCACACCCTGATATACCCCACACCTCTCACTGTCACACCCTGAAATACCCCACATCTCTCACTGTCACACCCTGAAATACCTCGCACCTCTCACTGCAACACCCTGATATACCACACACCGTTCATTGTAGCACACTGATATACCCTACGCTTCTTAGTGACACCCCGATATATCTGAAACACCTCACCGTGACATAATTATGCCTCACACCCATCACTGTGACACTCTTATACCCCACACCCCTCACTGTGACACACTTATACCCCACACCTCTCAATGTAACGCTTGGATTTGCCCGCACCCCTCACTGTGACACCCTGATATACCACACACCTCTCACTGTGACACTCTTATACCCCACACCCCTCACTGTGGCACGCTTATATGCCCCACATCACTCACACTGACACTCTTATACACCACAGCCCTCACCGTGACACGCTTATATACCCCACACCACTCACACTGACACTCTTATACCCCACACCCCTCACTGTGACACACTTATACCAACACCTCTCACTGTAACCCTTGGATATACCCGCACCCCTCACTGTGACACCCTGATATACCCCACACCTCTCATTGTAACCCTTGGATATACCCGCACCCGTCACTGTGACACCCTGATATACCCCACAACACTCACTGTCACACCCTGATATACACCACACTTCTCACTGCGACACCCTGATATACCCCACACCTCTCACTGTCACACCCTGATATAACCCACAATCTCACTTGAAACCCTGATATACCCCACACCTCACTGTTACACACTGAGATACTAAACACCGCTCACTGCAACACCCTGATATACGCCACATCCCTCATTGACGCACACTGATATAACCCACACTTATCACTGTGACACCCTGATATATCCCATACACCTCACCGTGACACACTTATACCTCACACCCCTCACTGTGACACTCTTATACCCCACACCCCTCACTGTGACACTCTTATATCCCACACCTCTCACTGTAACCCTTGGATATACCTGCACCCCTCACTGTGACACCCTGATATACACCACACCCATCACTGTGACACTCTAATAGCCAACAGCCCTCACTGTGACACACTTATACCCAACAGCCCTCACTGTGACACACTTATACCCCACAGCCCTCACTGTGACACACTTATATACCACACCCATCACTGTGACACACTTATACCCACACCCCTCACTGTGATACTCTTAAACCCCACACCCCTCATTGTGGCACGCTTATATACCATACACCCCTCACTCTGACACTCTTATAACCCACAGCCCTCCCTGTGACACGCTTATATAGCCCACACCTCTCACTGTGACACCCTGATATACTCCACACCTCTCACCTGACATTCTGATATACCTCACACCTCTCACTGTCACACCCTGATATACCCCACACCTCTCAGTGTCACACCCTGATATAACCCACACCTCTCACTGTCACACCCTGAAATACCCCACACCTCTCACTGTCACACCCTGATATACCCCACACCTCTCAGTGTGAGACTTTTATACCCCACACCCTTCACTGTGGCATGCTTATATACCCCACACCACTCACACTGACACTCTTATACCCCACAGCCCTCCCTGTGACATGCTTATATACCCCAGACCACTCACACTGACACTCTTATACAACACAGCCCTCCCTGTGACACGCTTATACCCCACACCCCTCACTGTGACACACTTATACCCCACACCCATCACTGTGACACTCTTATACCCCACACCCCTCACTGTGACACCCTGATAAATCCCATACACCTCACCGTGACACACATATAACTCACACCCCTCACTGTGACACTCTTATACCCCACACCCCTCACTGTGACACTCTTATATCCCACACCTCTCACTGTAACCCTTGGATATACCCCACACCCCTCACTGTGACGCTCTGATATACACCTACACCCCTCACTGTGACACTCTTATACCCCACACCCCTCACTGTGACACACTTATAACCCACAACACTCACTGTGACACACTTATACCCCACAGCCCTCACTGTGACACACTTATATACCACACCCATCACTGTGACACACTTATACCCACACCCCTCACTGTGATACTCTTAAACCCCACACCCCTCATTGTGGCACGCTTATATACCATACACCCCTCACTCTGACACTCTTATAACCCACAGCCCTCCCTGTGACACGCTTATATAGCCCACACCTCTCACTGTGACACCCTGATATACTCCACACCTCTCACCTGACATTCTGATATACCTCACACCTCTCACTGTCACACCCTGATATACACCACACCTCTCAGTGTCACACCCTGATATAACCCACACCTCTCACTGTCACACCCTGAAATACCCCACACCTCTCATTGTCACACCCTGATATACCCCACACCTCTCAGTGTGAGACTTTTATACCCCACACCCTTCACTGTGGCATGCTTATATACCCCACACCACTCACACTGACACTCTTATACCCCACAGCCCTCCCTGTGACATGCTTATATACCCCAGACCACTCACACTGACACTCTTATACAACACAGCCCTCCCTGTGACACGCTTATACCCCACACCCCTCACTGTGACACACTTATACCCCACACCCACCACTGTGACACTCTTATACCCCACACCCCTCACTGTGACACCCTGATAAATCCCATACACCTCACCGTGACACACATATACCTCACACCCCTCACTGTGACACTCTTATACCCCACACCCCTCACTGTGACACTCTTATATCCCACACCTCTCACTGTAACCCTTGGATATACCCCACACCCCTCACTGTGACGCTCTGATATACACCTACACCCCTCACTGTGACACTCTTATACCCCACACCCCTCACTGTGACACACTTATAACCCACAACACTCACTGTGACACACTTATACCCCACAGCCCTCACTGTGACACACTTATACTCCACAGCCCTCACTGTGACACACTTATACCCCTGACCTCTCACTGTAACCCTTGGATATACCCGCACCCCTCACTGTGACACCCTGATATACCTCACACCTCTCACTGTGACACTCTATTACCCCACACCCCTCACTCTGGCTTGCTTATATACCCCACACCACTCACACTGACACTCTTATACCTCACAGCCCTCCCTGTGACACACTTATATACCCCACACCCCTCACTGTGACACCCTGATATATTCCATACCTCTCACTTGACATTCTGATATATCCCACACCTCTCACTGTCACACCCTGATATACCCCACACCTCTCACTGTCACACCCTGATATCCTCCACACCTCTCACTGCAACACCCTGATATATCCCACACCCCTCATTGTAGCACACTCATATACCCCACACTTATCACTGTGACACCCTGATAAATCCCATACACCTCACCGTGACACACATATACCTCACACCCCTCACTGTGACACTCTTATACCCCACACCCCTCACTGTGACACTCTTATATCCCACACCTCTCACTGTAACCCTTGGATATACCCCACACCCCTCACTGTGACGCTCTGATATACACCTACACCCCTCACTGTGACACTCTTATACCCCACACCCCTCACTGTGACACGCTTATATACCCTACATCCCTCATTGTAGCACTCTGATATACCCTACACTTCTCACTGTGACACCCTGATATATCCCATACACCTCACCGTGACACAGCTATACCTCACACCCATCACTGTGACACTCTTATACCCCACACCCCTCACTGTGACACTCTTATACCCCACACCCCTCCCTGTGACACGCTTATATACGCCACACCACTCACTCTGACACTCTTATAGCCTACAGCCCTCCCTGTGACGCGCTTATACACCACACCCCTCACTGTGACACCCTGATATATCCCACACCCCTCACTGTGACACCCTCATGTATCCCACACCCCTCACTGTGCCATGCTTATACCTCACATCCCTCACTGTGACACCCTGATATACCCCACACACCTCACTGTGACACTCTTATACCCCACACCTCTCAGTGTAAACTTTGGATATACCTGCACCCCTCACTGTGACACCCTGATATACCCCACAACACTCACTGTCACACCCTGATATATCCCACACCTCTCTCTGCGACACCCTGATATACCCCACATCTCTCACTGTCACACCCTGATATATCCCACACTCTCACTTCACACCCAGATATACCCCACACCTCACTGTGACACCCTGAGATACCCCACACCTCTCATTGCAACACCCTGATACACACCAGATCCCTCATTGTAGCACACTGATATAACCCACACCTCTCACTGCAACATCATGATATACGCCACATCCCTCATTGTAGCACACTGATATACCTCACACTTATCACTGTTACACCCTGATATATCCCATACACCTCACCGTGACACACATATACCTCACACCCCTCACTGTGACACCCTTATACCCCACACCCCTCACTGTGACACTCTTATATCCCACACCTCTCACTGTAACCCTTGGATATACCCCACACCCCTCACTGTGACGCTCTGATATACACCTACACCCCTCACTGTGACACTCTTATACCCCACACCCCTCACTGTGACACACTTATAACCCACAACACTCACTGTGACACACTTATACCCCACAGCCCTCACTGTGACACACTTATACTCCACAGCCCTCACTGTGACACACTTATACCCAACAGCTCTCACTGTGACATACTTATACCCAACAGCCCTCACTGTGACACACTTATATACCACACCCCTCACTGTGATACTCTTATACCCCACACCCCTCACTGTGGCACGCTTATATACCCTACATCCCTCACTCTTACACTCTTATACCCCACAGCCCTCCTTGTGACATGCTTATATAGCCACCCCTCATTGTAGCACTCTGATATACCCTACACTTCTCACTGTGACACCCTGATATATCCCATACACCTCACCATGACACACATATACCTCACACCTCTCACTGTGACACACTTATACCCCACACCTCTCACTGTAACCCTTGGATATACCCACACCCCTCACTGTGACACCCTGATATACCCCACACCTCTCAGTGTGACACTTTTATACCCCACACCCTTCACTGTGGCATGCTTATATACCCCACACCACTCACACTGACACTCTTATACCCCACAGCCCTCCCTGTGACATGCTTATATACCCCAGAGCACTCACACTGACACTCTTATACAACACAGCCCCTGTGACACGCTTATACCCCACACCCCTCACTGTGACACACTTATACCCCACACCCCTCACTGTGACACCCTGATAAATCCCATACACCTCACCGTGACACACATATACCTCACACCCCTCACTGTGACACTCATACCCCACACCCCTCACTGTGACACTCTTATATCCCACACCTCTCACTGTAACCCTTGGATATACACCACACCCCTCACTGTGACGCTCTGATATACACCTACACCCCTCACTGTGACACTCTTATACCCCACACCCCTCACTGTGACACACTTATAACCCACAACACTCACTGTGACACACTTATACCCCACAGCCCTCACTGTGACACACTTATACTCCACAGCCCTCACTGTGACACACTTATACCCCTGACCTCTCACTGTAACCCTTGGATATACCCGCACCCCTCACTGTGACACCCTGATATACCTCACACCTCTCACTGTGACACTCTATTACCCCACACCCCTCACTCTGGCTTGCTTATATACCCCACACCACTCACACTGACACTCTTATACCTCACAGCCCTCCCTGTGACACACTTATATACCCCACACCCCTCACTGTGACACCCTGATATATTCCATACCTCTCACTTGACATTCTGATATATCCCACACCTCTCACTGTCACACCCTGATATACCCCACACCTCTCACTGTCACACCCTGATATCCTCCACACCTCTCACTGCAACACCCTGATATATCCCACACCCCTCATTGTAGCACACTCATATACCCCACACTTATCACTGTGACACCCTGATAAATCCCATACACCTCACCGTGACACACATATACTTCACACCCCTCACTGTGACACTCTTATACCCCACACCCCTCACTGTGACACTCTTATACCCCACACCCCTCACGGTAACACACTTATAACCCACAACACTCACTGTGTCACACATATACCCCACAGCCCTCACTGTGACACACTTATACTCCACAGCCCTCACTGTGACACACTTATACCCAACAGCTCTCACTGTGACACACTTATACCCAACAGCCCTCACTGTGACACACTTATACCCCACAGCCCTCACTGTGACACACTTATATACCACACCCATCACTGTGACACACTTATACCCCACACCCCTCACTGTGATACTCTTATACCCCACACCCCTCACTGTGGCACGCTTACATACCCTACATCCCTCACTCTTACACTCTTACACCCCACAGCCCTCCTTGTGACACGCTTATATAGCCACACCCCTCATTGTAGCACTCTGATATACCCTACACTTCTCACTGTGACACCCTAATATATCCCATACACCTCACCGTGACACACATATACCTCACACCCCTCACTGTGACACTCTTATACCCCACACCCCTCACTGTGACATACTTATACCCCACACCTCTCACTGTAACCCTTGGATATACCCGCACCCCTCACTGTGACACCCTGATATATTCCATACCTCTCACTTGACATTCTGATATATCCCACACCTCTCACTGTCACACCCTGATATACCCCACACCTCTCACTGTCACACCCTGATATCCTCTACACCTCTCACTGCAACACCCTGATATATCCCACACCCCTCATTGTAGCACACTCATATACCCCACACTTATCACTGTGACACCCTGATAAATCCCATACACCTCACCGTGACACACATATACCTCACACCCCTCACTGTGACACTCTTATACCCCACACCCCTCACTGTGACACTCTTATATCCCACACCTCTCACTGTAACCCTTGGATATACCCCACACCCCTCACTGTGACGCTCTGATATACACCTACACCCCTCACTGTGACACTCTTATACCCCACACCCCTCACTGTGACACACTTATAACCCACAACACTCACTGTGACACACTTATACCCCACAGCCCTCACTGTGACACACTTATACTCTACAGCCCTCACTGTGACACACTTATAGCCCTGACCTCTCACTGTAACCCTTGGATATACCCGCACCCCTCACTGTGACACCCTGATATACCTCACACCTCTCACTGTGACACTCTATTACCCCACACCCCTCACTCTGGCTTGCTTATATACCCCACACCACTCACACTGACACTCTTATACCTCACAGCCCTCCCTGTGACACACTTATATACCCCACACCCCTCACTGTGACACCCTGATATATTCCATACCTCTCACTTGACATTCTGATATATCCCACACCTCTCACTGTCACACCCTGATATACCCCACACCTCTCACTGTCACACCCTGATATCCTCCACACCTCTCACTGCAACACCCTGATATATCCCACACCCCTCATTGTAGCACACTCATATACCCCACACTTATCACTGTGACACCCTGATAAATCCCATACACCTCACCGTGACACACATATACCTCACACCCCTCACTGTGACACTCTTATACCCCACACCCCTCACTGTGACACTCTTATATCCCACACCTCTCACTGTAACCCTTGGATATACCCCACACCCCTCACTGTGACGCTCTGATATACACCTACACCCCTCACTGTGACACTCTTATACCCCACACCCCTCACTGTGACACACTTATAACCCACAACACTCACTGTGACACACTTATACCCCACAGCCCTCACTGTGACACACTTATACTCCACAGCCCTCACTGTGACACACTTATACCCAACAGCTCTCACTGTGACACACTTATACCCCACAGCCCTCACTGTGACACACTTATATACCACACCCATCACTGTGACACACTTATACCCCACACCCCTCACTGTGATACTCTTATACCCAACACCCCTCACTGTGGCACGCTTATATACCCTACATCCCTCACTCTTACACTCTTATACCCCACAGCCCTCCTTGTGACACGCTTATATAGCCACACCCCTCATTGTAGCACTCTGATATACCCTACACTTCTCACTGTGACACCCTGATATATCCCATACACCTCACCGTGACACACATATACCTCACACCCCTCACTGTGACACTCTTATACCCCACACCCCTCACTGTGACACACTTATACCCCACACCTCTCACTGTAACCCTTGGATATACCCGCACCCCTCACTGTGACACCCTGATATACCCCACACCTCTCAGTGTGACACTTTTATACCCCACACCCTTCACTGTGGCATGCTTATATACTCCACACCACTCACACTGACACTCTTATACCCCACAGCCCTCCCTGTGACATGCTTATATACCCCAGACCACTCACACTGACACTCTTATACAACACAGCCCTCCCTGTGACACGCTTATACCCCACACCCCTCACTGTGACACACTTATACCCCACACCCATCACTGTGACACTCTTATACCCCACACCCCTCACTGTGACACACTTATACCCCTGACCTCTCACTGTAACCCTTGGATATACCCGCACCCCTCACTGTGACACCCTGATATACCTCACACCTCTCACTGTGACACTCTATTACCCCACACCCCTCACTGTGGCTTGCTTATATACCCCACACCACTCACACTGACACTCTTATACCTCACAGCCCTCCCTGTGACACACTTATATACCCCACACCCCTCACTGTGACACCCTGATATATTCCATACCTCTCACGTTACATTCTGATATATCCCACACCTCTCACTGTCACACCCTGATATACCCCACACCTCTCACTGTCACACCCTGATATACCCCACACCTCTCACTGTCACACCCTGATATACCCCACACCTCTCACTGTCACACCCTGATATCCTCCACACCTCTCACTGCAACACCCTGATATATCCCACACCCCTCATTGTAGCACACTCATATACCCCACACTTATCACTGTGACACCCTGATAAATCCCATACACCTCACTGTGACACAATTATACCTCACACCCATCACTGTGACACTCTTCTACCCCACACCCCTCACTGTGACACACTTATACCCCACACCTCTCACTGTAACCCTTGGATATACCCGCACCCCTCACTGTGACACCGAGATACCCCACACCTCTCACTGTGACACTCTTATACCCCACTCCGCTCTCTGTGACATGCTTATATACGCCACACCACTCACTCTGACACTCATATACCCCACAGTCCTCCCTGTGACACACTTATAGCACACACCCCTCTCTGTGACGCGCTTATACACTACACCCCTCACTTTGACACCCTGATATATCCCACACCGCTCACTGTGACACTCTGATATACCGCACACCCCTCACTGTGACACACTTATACCCCTCACCCCTCACTGTGACACGCTTATACCCCACAACACTCACTGTGACGCGCTTATACCCCGGACCCCTCACTGTGAGGCGCTTGAATACCCCACACTCCTCACTGTGACACGCTTGTATACCCCACTTCCCTCACTGTGACACGCTTATATACCCCACACCCCTCACTGTGACACACTTATAGCCCACAGCCCTCACTGTGACACACTTATAGCCCACAGCCCTCACTGTGACACACTTATAGCCCACACCTTTCACTGTAACCCTTGGATATACCTTGCACCCATCACTGTAGCACTCTGATACACCCCCACAGCCCTCATTGTAACCCTGGGATATAGCCCGTACTCCTCACTATGACACCCTGATATATCCCACACCCCTCACTGTGACACCCTGATATACGCCACACCTCCCACTGTGACACCCTGATATACCCAACATCTCTCTCTGTGACACCTTGATATATCCCACACCTCTCTCTGTGACACCCTGATATACCCCACACCTCTCTCTGTGACACCCTGATATACCCCTACAGCCCTTAATGTGACACTAATATTCCCCACAACCCTCAGTGTAGCACACTGATACATCCCCACACTTCTCACTGTGACACCCTGATATATCTCACACCCCCACTGTAACAGCCTGATATATCCCATACCCCTCACCGTGACACACTTATACACCATACTCCTCACTGTGTCACCCTGATATCTACCACACCTCTCACTGTGACAACCTGATGTATCCCACACCTCTCACTGTGACACATTGATATATCCCACACCCCTCACTGTAACACACTTATACCCCACACCACTCACTGTGACATGCTTATATCCCCCACACTCCTCACTGTGACACGCTTATGTACCCCACACTCCTCACTGTGACATTCTGCTATACCCCACACCCCTCACTGTGACACTCTGATATACCCCACACCCCTCACTGTAACACTCTGATATATTCCACACGCCTCACTGCAAAACTTTGAAATATACCACCCCTTCACTGTGACACTCGGATGTACCCCACACCCTTCACTGTAATACTCTGATATACCCCACATCCCCTCCCATACTCCTCACTGTAACATTCTTACATAGCCTGTACATCTCTATCTTTCTGTCTGTGTGTGTTACTCAGGGATATCTCTTCTTTCTGCTGTTTGGATTTTGGTTTCAGGTACACAGCCTCAATTCTGTGTTTTTGTAGTTTTCACATGTCGTCCTATTGGTTCCTGAATCATAGTTTCCTCCGCCCAAGGATTGCTGGGTTTAAGCCAACCCACCCCCAGCTTCCACTGGCATTGGTTTGCAATTCTAAAGCTCAGCACTTCAAACAACCTCACCTTGCCTCTGTTTTGTTTGTTTTTCTCTGTTCTTACACCCCACCGTTTCTCTTTGATCTTATGGACTCAGACTGGGGTTTAATTCTCTTGCTTCTGACTGCTCTTCTGAACTGTTCAGTCTTCATGATTCTGCTGAGACAGTGAGTAACAACAGACTTCGCTAACAGAGGGTTTCATCTACACACATGCACTTTCCACCAAAGGTCACAAGGCAGGATCCTGGCTGAATTTTCTGTCCTTGGTCCAGCTACAGTTAAGAAAGGTGATAATTTAGACAGTTGCTTCACTTTCAAAATGGGCATAGGAGATGAGATGTGAAAAGGCAGAATATGTGGAAAAAGGAGAAACATAAAAATAAGTTTTCGAGAATGAGTAAATGAAGAGCATTAGGCTGGGTATCTCAATGGACCCAAATGATGGGCTGAATGGCTTGATTCTCTGCTGTAAGGTTCTAATTACAGAATAGAATGATACTAACTCTCCAAGGGTTAAATTATGAGGAGAGAATTGGCAAACTGGAATTCCTGGAATTTAGATGGTTAAGAAGTGATTTGATTGAAGTTTTCATGATATTAAGGGTTTCAGATTGTGTAGATAGAAAGAAACTATTTCCACTGGGTGGGGAGTCCAGGATGAGGTGGCAGAGTTTAAAAATTAGGGCCAGAGCTTTCCAGGAGTGAAGTTAGGAATCACTTCTGCTCAATAAGTTCTGCAAATGGCAACTGATGTTAGACCAATTGTTAATTTTAGAACTGAGATTGATGGATTTTGTTACCAATGGTATTAAGGGATATGGGGGCAAAGGTGGGTATATGGAGTTAGACCACAGATCAGCCAGTATTTATTAAATGGTGGGACAGATTTGAGGGGCTAAATGGCCTCCTCCTGTTCCTAAGTTCCTACAGTGAGCTTGTTGAGAGTAGTGGCTTCATATTCACACTTGCTGGAAAGTGAATCTATATGGGTATTAGATGCAGATAGCTTCAGGCTGGTCAGTGTTTGAATAACAGGGCAATTCTCAGCTCACACATGGCAAACAACCACTTGGGTAAGTCACTGGAATAATCCCAAAACTCAGTTCAAGATCTTCAAGGAGATGGGAAGAAATATTGATACAATAAATAGAGAGCAATCTGAAGAACACAACACTCAGCCGATTCAATCATACTGAACAACTTCCACAAGGAAAACCACATTCAAATATCTGATTCCTAAGTTCCAATCAAATAAGATTATCATTGATTTCCATTAGAAAATTTTTAATATTCTTTCTCCAGCTGCAACTGCTTCATACCAGACCCTCCAGCATTCATCACATGGGGAGTCTGTAATCCAATCGTGATGCTATCAAATCTTCTCTCATAAGAATATAAGCACAAAAATGGAAGAGAATATTTAGCATCTGAAACCAGCTCCTCCCACCTGTGCACATTCATTCTCCCCAGTGCTGCAGAATATTTGATATTTGAGTCTATTGAACCTCAATAATCTACACCACTTTTCATGTAGTAAATTTTCTAGATTCTTCAGAGGTTGGGGGTGGAAGGGGGCAAAATAAGATAGGAGTGAGGAATAATTGGGGGAATACATTTAGGGTGAAATGTAAGAATTGGATTTTAAGAAATATTTTGACGATGGATAATGTCCAGAGTTAAGGAGGGAGTGACAACAATATGGGTGGTCCACTGGTAGCAGTGCGAAGACAGAACTGGCAGTAGATTTGAAAGAAAGGGGAGAGTGAGAGCAGGATAAAGCACTGGAGGTGACTGCAGAGGACATGTGATGTGAGGCCATGGAGGGCATTACAGATGCGTGGATTCTGATCAGCGGGCTGTTGTACCATATGGCACACCCAATGATAGTGTGCTATGTGACCCACATTCAATGGGTATCATATGAGTCGTGTCAGTCTATGTATTCCACTGACCCTGAAAAGGTATTATATACTGTTGTATTTGTATCATGTTGCTAAGGATTGGCAGAATTACAGAAAATTGCAGATATGGGTCTGTAAATGGATGTTTGTAGAGTTGGTTTGATTTCAGATGAAAACTGTTTCCGAGCTGGACCAGATCCCAGTGTTGGGTTCTGAAATATAATTCTTTTGAATTTCCTGCATTTCCATCTCCCCCTCACCCTGCCACTACACTTCAACCTGGGATCATCTTAAGCACATCCTGGTTAGCTGCCAGAATCACAATCTCCAGAGCTTGGCTGAAGACAGGGTATCCAGCGCATTTCAAACAGGGGTCATGTCCTGAGAGATTGTGGATTTGTAGTAATCTGGTATGTTTCAATTGAGCATTCTGAAATTCCAGTCTGAAAATTAATGCTTCTTGAGTTGTTAGGCAGAGGGAGATTCAACAGGGACTCACTTTACAAAACTCGGTTGTAAATAACAGGCACAGCTGAATCTTCAAAACTTGACTGCAAACAGGAAATGCAAACAAACTTTTCCTTGTCAACAGACCCGGCACATAAAGATATTGGTGTTATTGTGTAGCTCTTAAACTCTGAAATATCCAACAACAACCAGGTCACAGTGTTAGCTGTGGCTCAGTGTGTAACACTCACTGTGTAACACTCATGCGCTCGAGTTAAACAATCATGGCTTCAAGTCCCACTCGAGAGACACGAGAACAAAAATCTAGGCGGACATTGCAGTACCAAGGGAGTGCTGCATTATCGGAGGGTCAGTATAGAGGAAGTGCTGCATTGTTGGAGGATTAGTACTGAGGGTGTGCTGCATTGTTGGAGGATTAGTACTGAGGGTGTGCTGTGCTGTTGGAGGATTAGTACAGAGGGTGTGCTGTGCTGTTGGAGGATTAGTACTGAGGGTGTGCTGTGCTGTTGGAGGATTAGCACTGAGGGTGTGCTGTGCTGTTGGAGGATTAGTACTGAGGGTGTGCTGTGCTGTTGGAGGATTAGTACTGAGGGTGTGCTATGCTGTTGGAAGCTCAATAAAAGAGACTGGAGGCTGTGAAATCTTAGTTTAGGGTTAAATTAGTGACATGAATAGCACCTTTAGTATTTCAGTACTGAAATGTTCGGCTCCAATTCCTCTTTCACCAGCCTTTTGTATGTTTGCAGTTTGCTCTAGTTTCATGGCAGATTTCTGGAATTTGCAGTTTTGCTGTTTGTTATGAATCTGATTATTTGGGAATTTCTTGGCCTGATGAAAAGAAGTATTTTTGGAGGGGGGGCTGGGGTTGTACTGATTCTTTTGAGGGCTCATTCGGATAAATATCTTGCTTGGCTTTGTGTTTGTAGTAGGAAAGGACTTCATTTCCCCATCTTAGCTCCATTTTCCATGATGACCCTACCTAATAAAAAGCTATTGATCTGAGTCTTGAAAATTTTAGTGAAGACCACCCTCCGCCAACACCTAGTATCCACAGCCTTTTGGGGGAGAGAATTGCATTATCCTTTGTGGGGGAAAATTCTTCCTGAGTTTACTCCTAAATGGCCTGACTCTAATTTTAAGATTCTGTCCTCTTGCTCCGGATTCCCCCACCAGATGAAATAGTCTCTCCATAACTACTGCTTGAATACCTTTATCATTTTTAAATACCTTGATCAGATCACCCCTCCCCAGTCTTCTAAACTTAATGGAAATGTGAGCCATGTTTATAGAAACTTCCCTCGTTATTTAACCCTCTCGGACTTGCTATTATTTTGGTGAATTTGTGCTAGCAGGGACTCACTCAATTTCTTCAGGCTCCGTTCTGAAGGAAGCAGACAGTGAGTCAGAACATTACCAGACTGTAACATCCTCGCTCACTGACCCGCCAGCCAGGGCCCTGTAAACATGGGCAGCTATGACACAAACACACTCTAGTGTGTTGATTCCATGATAAAAGGATGGATGAAGGAGTCCTGCTGCTGATCTTGCCCATCAGATGGTGGAATGTTGTGTCCCTGGGATAGGCACCTTTGCCATCCTGCTTCCATTTCCTACAGCTTATTACACGGGAACAGAGGAAAACACAGAGCGAGAAAATTCCATCAGGTTTTCTTGATTCACATCACATGTACGCTCTGCTCTAACATGGACTGTAACTCTTTTAAGAACACAATTTCTAAGTTTAGATCATTTACATGCCTTGAAATAAATAAAGAGCATGGGTGAAGTAAACGAGTTAGCTGCTTTTCCTCTTTTCAGTTACAGCTGCGTGCTTCCAAAACACTGGCCCCATTTCTGCAGGAATGTCGACACTCTCTCTGTAATGTGTCCCAGCTGGGATCATTTTTACATCGGAAACCTGGGGACAATTAAAGTTCTCGGGCATGTAGGAAATAAAACGGGACATCAGAACCCGTGTGGGGGAGGAATGCTGAGCTATAGTTTCAAATCCACAACATCAGATGAACAGAATTCAGACAGCTGGCTCAGGGTGGAACTAAACAGGGCGTTTTGTGTTATGAAGGATATCTGCTGCTCTGTAATGTGGGTGTGCCTGAACGTACATGACTAACATCTGGTTCAACTGCATTGATACTCATCTAAGTTCAATGTTTTAAACTCAGTTGATGCCAGTTTCAGAGGTGCCCCAGTGTGTTGTGAAATTTTGAAGCTGCTTTCGGAAGGGCTTTTAGACTGTAGTCTGGTATACATAGTTTAGGTCCCAACTATGGCTCAGTGGGTACTACTGTTCCCTCTCAGCCAGGAATGTTGTGGGTTAAATCCAAATTCCAGAGACTTCAGCACTTAATCAAGGTTGACACTCCCAATGCAGTACTGAAGGAGTGCTGCATTATCGGAGGTATTATCTTTCAGATGAGATCTTAAGCTGAGGCTTCAGTTGCTCTTTCAGGCGGATATAAAAGTACCTGCAGCAAAATTTGAGGAAGAGCAGAGGAGTTATCCCTCACGTCCTGGTCAATATTTATCCCTCAACCAATATCATAAAAATCGATCATCTGGCCATTATCACATTGCTGGCTATGGGATCTTGTGCGTAAGTTGCCTGCTTTTTCCCACATTGCAACAGTGACTACACTTTAGAAAAATAATTTGAGATATCCTGAGGTTGTTAAGGTGCCATATAAATGCAAGTCTTTCTATCTAATGTCAATTTCTCTGCTGCTGGGGATTCACACTCACTGTCCCAACGTGAAAACTGTTTTACAGTAAAACCAAAGTTGGTGCGTAAATCTATTCTTGGATTATTTGATATTTTAATATTGGTGTCAAGCTTTTTGAGTGTTGATGGAGCTGCACTCATCCAGGCAAGTGGAGAATATTCCATCACACTCCTGACTTCTGCCACAATCTACAAGGCACAAGTCAGGAGCGTGATGGAATACTCCCCAGTTACCTGGGTGAGTGCAGCTCCAACAACGCTCAAGAAGCTTGACACCATCCAGGATAAAGCAGCCTGCTTGATTGGCACCATATCCACAAACATTTACTCCCTCCACCACCAATGCACAGTAGCAGCAGTGTGCACCATCTACAAGATACACTGTAGGAACTCACCATGGCTCCTTCGATAGCACCTTCCAAACTCACAACCACTACCATCTAGAAGGACAAGGGCAGCTGACACATGGGAGTACCACCACCTGGAAGTTCCCCTCCAAGCCACTCACCCATCCTGAGTTGGAAAAAATCGCCGTTCCTTCACTGTCGCTGAGTTAAAATACTGGAACTCCCTCCTTAACAGCACTGCGGATGTACCTACACCACATGGACTGCAGCAGTTCAAGAAGGCAGCTCACCCCCACCTTCTCAAGGGCAACTAGGGATGGGCAATAAATGCTGGCCCAGCCAGCGAAGCCCACATCCCATGAAAATGTCCTTAAATTCATCCACTGTTCACCCACAGTGGGTGAGTGCAGCACCTGAAACAAGTGCCCATGTCCAAACCTGTGATGAATTAGCTGAACTCAGCTGGTTGTTGGGAAAGTGGAAACTTCTAACTGTTTGGCTTTATATTGTTTGGTAGAAGTATAGTAACATTTATCCCAAACTGCCAGCATGCTCCATCAAATGAATGCTGATTGTTAGAGTTCAATTGTTTTTTCAGCAAATTCTATGTTTTTGTCTGATCTCTATAGGAGAAAATGTTTTTTGCTTCTTCACTACATTCTGCCAATGCTCTTAGCTTGAAAGGCAACCCATGACAATCTCAGTGTGGTACAAAGTGACCTCTGGAACCTCATCATCTGAAACCTATTAGTGATATCCTTTAGTATTTCATTTAGCCAACATGAGGGTCACCATTATGAGGGTAGTCCATCAAGAACACAAGGCTCCTTTGCTTTGTTGTTTCTTTGTCAAGAATACAGTGCTGAAAAACCACATTCCTTATATCTCTGCTAAGATGTATTCCTCGGAGTTTAATCACATGATCTCCTAGCTCCAATTGCCAAGGAACAGAGTGAGGGAGATAGAGTTGAAAAGATGGATATTGAAAAGATTTTGAAAACAGGAAAAAGGTAGCAAGTTGGAGGGAAATAGAGGAATACCTCCAGAGGGTAGGAACCTGGGTACTCACTTAAGATCTATTGGCCTTGGAGGGGTGCAGTGTAGATACCGAGGTTTAAAGGGTTAAATTACGAGGGTAGGTTTAAGAAACATAGACATAGGAAATAAGAGCAAGAGTAGGCCATTCCTCCCCTTCGAGCCTGCTCTGTCAGTCAATATGATCATGGCCGATCCTCCATCTAAATATATTCAGGGTTGACCTCCACAGCCTTCTGTGGTAGAGAATTCCACAGGTTCACCATACTCTGAGTGAAGAAATTTCTCCTCATCTCAATCCTAAATGGCCCACCCAGACTCTGACCCCTTGTTCTAAACACCTCAGCCAGGGGAAATATTATCCTTACATCCAGTCTGTCCTGCCCTGTCAGAATTTTACATGTTTCAATGAGATCCCCTCTCATTCTCCTAAACTCTAGTGAGTACAGGTCTAGTCGACCCAATCTCTCCTCATACAACAATCTGCCATCACAGGGATCAGTCTGGTGAGTTTTCGCTGCACTCCCTCTATGGCAAGTATATCCTTTCTTAAAGGAGACCAAAACTGCACACAATACTCCAGGTGTGGTCTTACCAAAGTCCTGTACAGCTGCAGTAAGACATCCTAGCTCTTGTACTCAAGTCATCTCACAATGAAGGCCAACAGACCATTTGCCTTCCTAACTGCTTGCTGCACCTGCATGCCTGCTTTCAGTGATTGGTGTTCAAGAACACAGGATCCAGGTCCCTTTGTACATCAACATTTCCCAATCTATCACCATTTAAACAATACTCTGCCATTCTGTTTCTCCTACCGAAGTAGACAACTTCACAATTATCTACGTTATACTGCATCTGCCATGTATTTGCCAACTCATTCAACATGTTTAAATTGCCTTGAAGCCTCTTTACAACCTCATCGCTTACATTCCCACCAAGTTTTGTGAAAATGTTACATTTGGTTCCCTCATCCAAATCATTGATATATATTGTGAATAGCGAGGGCCCAAACACTGATCCCTGCGGTACCCCATTAGTCACTGCCTGCCACTCTAAAAAAGACCCATTTATTCCTAATCTGTTTCTTGTCTGCTAACCAATTCTCAATCCATGCCAATATATTACCCCCAATTCCACACGCTTTAATTTTATAGACTAACCTCTTAGGTGGGACTTTATCAAAAGCTTCTAAAAATCCAAATACACCACATCCACTGGTTCTCCTTTATCTATCCTGCTAGTTACATCCTCGAAAAACTCGATAGGTTTGTCAGACATGATTTCCCTTTCATAAATCCATGTTGACTTTGTCTAATCCCACTGATATTTTCTAAGTGTTGTTATCACATCCTTTACAATGGACACTAGTTTTTTCCCTACTACTGAGGTTAGGTTAACTGGTCTGTCATTCGCTGCTTTCTCCTTCCCTTCTTTTTTAAGTAGTGGGGTTACATTTGCCACCCTCCAATCTGCTGGGACTATTTCAGAATCTATAGAATTCTGGAAGATGACAAGGCTAGACATATTCTGAAGTATCGAAGATAAAGACCTGATCTAATCGCGGTGCTTAAGATGATGAAAGAATTTGATAGGGTAGATGAGAGAAATTATTTCCTCAGGTGGGAGAGTCCAGAACAAGAGGCCAAAACTTTAAAATTCCAGCCAGTTCGAGAAGCACTTCTTCAAAGGGGAGTGGAAATGTGGAACTCCTCTCAAGTCATTATCTTGTTCCTGAAGTGCAGTGCCTAGAACGGAATGCATAAATCCAGATGGGGTTGAACCAAACTCTACAATTGATACTTATAACCCTCTGCATTCCATCTCCCTCAAGATAAAGGCCAATACTCCATTAACATTTTTAATTATTTTTTTCTACCTGCCCGCTAGTTTTTACTGATTTCTGTACTTGAACAACTAAATCTCTATCCCCTTCCACAACTCTTAGCCTCTTGCCATTTAGAAAATATTCTAATCAATATCTCTGTACTCTGATCTCTGTATTGTCATAAGAGATTACATAGGTTCAGACATTAAGCAACATGTCTATGGAACTGTAGGCAAAGAGTTAATGCCTTCTGGAGAGAAGAGGAACAAAACATGAGGTTACATTTTGACTTGGTATCATTGAAGTATGTTCTAATATTGAAGCTCCCTTTTTGTGGCAGACCTTATACAAACACTTGACCTTTTTCCAGGATGAGTTTATTTCCTGTGATTTCCTTTTCTGACTATGAAAATTCATTGTAAACTTTAATAAGTCAGAATTTCCACATTATGAGACACACAAGGAGGAAGAAGTGAACTTTAAAAGTCAGACACTTTGGGCCTTGAGAGATTTCAACTCAAAAAAAAAATCAATTTTTGGATCCATAACTGGCTCTGATATCAGTCTCTGGGAAACAGTAAACAGGCAAAGGGGAATTGAAGGAGGTGACTGAGGGGCGGAATGAGGTGAAACTTGTCTACTGATGGTAAGGAATCTGCTCCATGGCAACAGCAGAACAAGCCTCAGGTTACATTTCAGGTTTGGCCTCAGTAACATGATCACAGCAAGCTCCATCCTATCACCCAGCAACCGTCATACCTGTCTGATGACAGCAAATGACTTGTTTATATGATCGCTACACAGAGCGAGCACTCCACTATACCTGAGAATTGTGTTTATTCATTGCTGCTATGTTTGTTCAGATGGGGGAAGGGAGCAAATAGATCAGCCCGTGCTCGGTTTAGCTCCCCTTGCTAAATTGACTGTCAGATATCATCAATTTGAGAGGCTCCACCCCACTCAATATCTCATTTACCTTGCAATGCTGCAGAGTCTCATCAGTGACAGCTCTGGACAGTAATTCTGTGGGACAGTCAAGACTCAACTCCCCAAAGAAGTAAAAACTAGAAATGCTTGAAATACTCAGCAAGTCTGGCAGCATCTGCGGAGAGAGAAACAGAGTTAATTTCAGGCCAAGGGCCTTTGGAGGCTTGAGAGACTTTTCCCTCAGTTCTGGCAATATGTAGGGTGTGGTAGCAGAGTGGTTATGTTACACAGCTTTGCAAAGGTAAAAACAAAAGGTTCTGGAAATATTCAGCAGATCTGTCATCATCTGTGGAGAGAGAAACAGAGTCAAACATTTTAGTTTTCAGATTTCCAGCATCTGTAGTATTTTGCTTTTATTTTAGTAATTCAGAGACCTGGACTAATAATACAGAGGCATGAGTTCAAATCCCACCAGGGCAGCTGGGGAATTTAAATTCAATTAAATAAATCTGGAATAAAAAGCTAGTCTCAGTAATGGTGACCATGGAATTACTGGATTATTGTAAAAACCCATCTGGTTCATTAATGTCCTTTAGGGAAGGAAATCTGCCGTCCTTACCCTGTCTGGTCTACGTGTGACTCCAGACCCACAGCAATGTGGTTGACCCTTAACTACCTTTCAAAATGAACCAGCAAGCCACTCAGTTGTATCCACAAAAAACCCCACTAGTACTGGATGGGTACCTCTACCACAGGGACTGCGGCAAGTCAAGAAGGCAACTCACCGCCACCTTCTCAAGGGCAATTAGAGATAGGCAATAAATGCTGGCCTAGCCAGCGGTGCCCACATCCCGTGAACAGGTAAAGAAAAAAAAACTGTGGTGTGGAGCAATCTCACTGTTGGGCGAGGCCAGCACTGAAATGTGAGTGCTAACACTGATACTGAGACACACACCAGCTGCGAATTTAAAATGCCCTTGCACCAAACCCATAAATCAAGATTATACCTAATCACTGTGCTCACAATGAACCAAGATTATGTTTAATCTCTACGTATCTAATACAGTCTTCCTGTGAATGTACACACCGAGAGTTGACCTTCACAGCCAGGCAGAATCAGGAGAAGGGTGAAAGGAGGAGGTGAATGAAAATCACAGAATCTCTATAACATCCCAGAGCTGTGTTGTTATTGCAGCTTCTTAATGCAAACTCTGTACATTTATCACAGCTCCATTCCCCTCCCTGTCTCAGGGTGAACCAGACTGTTCATAGTCTCTGTGTCCTATATGGTCTCCCAAATCCACCTCCACCATTACTCCAGCCCATCTACTGCTGTAACCACACACCAGTGCCTCTGCAACCGCCACACCCAATTATTCCGATGGACTCCTATCTGGCCTCCTATCTCATACTCTATATGTAAACTATAGCTCAAACAAAACTCTGTTGGCTGAACTCTATGCCTCCAAGAGATGAGGTGAGACCGACTGCCCTCGACATCAAGACCGCATTTGACTGAGTGTGGCATCAAGGAATCCTAGCAAAACTGGAGTCAATGGGAATTGGGGGGAAACTCTCTGCTGGTTGGAGTCATGCCTAGCACAAAGGAAGATGGTTGTGGTTTTTGGAGGTCAATCATCTCGGTTCCAGGACATCACTGCAGGAGTTCCTCAGGGCAGTGTCCTCGGCCCAACCACCTTCAGTTGCTTCATCAATGACCTGTCTTCCGTCATAAGGTCAGAAATGGGGATGTTTGCTGATGATTGCACAATGTTCAGCACCATTCGTTACTCCTCAGATACTGAAGCAGTCCATGTCCAAATGCAGCAAGACCTGGACAATATCCAGGCTTGGGCTAACAAGTGGCAAATAACATTTGTGCTACACAAGTGCCAGGAAATGGCTATCTCCAACAAGACAGAATCTAACCATTGTCCCTTGACATTCAATGGCATTACCATGACGGAATACCCCGCTATCAACATCCCGGGGGTTACCATTGACCAGAAACTGAACTGGACTAACCATATGAATACTGTGGCTACAAGAGCAGGTCAGAGGCCAAGGAATCGTGTGACGAGTAACTCACCTCCTGACTCCCCAAAGCCTGTCTACCACCTACAAGGCACAAGTCAGGAGTGTGATGGAATACTCCCCACTTGCCTAGATGCGTGCATCTCCAACAGTCAAGAAGTTCAACACCATCCAGGACAAAGCAGGCCGTTTGGTTGGCACCCCTTCCACAAACATTCATTTCCTCCACCACTGACCCACAGTAGCAGCAGTGTGTACCATCTACAAGATGCACTGAAGGAATTCACCAAGGCTCCTTAGACAGCAACTCCCAAACCCACGACCACTACCATATAGAAGGACAAGGGCAGCAGACAGATGGGAACATCACCACCTGGAAGTTCCCCTCCAAGTCACTCACCATCCTGACTTGGAAACATACTGCCTTTCCTTCACTGTCACTGGGTCAAAATCCAGGAACTCCCTCCCTGACAGCACTGTAGGTGTACCTACACCACGTGGACTGCAGCGGTTCAAGAAAGCACCTCACCACCACTTTCTCAAGGACAATTAGGGATGGACAATAAACGCTGGCCCAGCCCACGAAGCCCACATCCCATGAATGAATTTTAAAAAAATGTCCCATTCATCCATTACTCTTGTCATTGCTGATTGACTTCCAGTAGCCAAAATTTAAAACTCTCTTCGCTCCCTATCTCTGTAAACACTACCCACCAAACCCTCCCCCCACCTCCCACTGCCAAAGTCCGCCTTCCCCTGGTTCTAGCCGGTTTTGCATTAGTGGCTATCCCTTCATCACCATCTCCTCCTCTAAGACCTTTCTGAAAAGCCACCTGATTAATCAAGCTTTTAGTCACAGCTCCTGTTTATTATTTCCTACCAGGCCCATCACGTTACTTTTTTGGTTACAATGGTAGCACTATGGGCAGCATGTTTCTATATTTCTGACACTGTACAAAGGTATGTTGTTATTTACCTCCAATTCATCCTTCCTCAACTTGACCTTTCTTATAATCTGCAGAGGCTGTGGAAGCACAGTCGAGGATGGGTTTGATGCTGGCCATGATATTTCTGGAGTATTTTCCAATGTCTCTTGCATTCCCCCAGGAATTGTGGCAAGTTAAACAGGAATTCTTTCTGTGGACAATGCCACCAGCCTCGATGGAGATAATTCCTGTTGCGATAATTAAATGCACTGACACACTCAGCATCACAATGGACATGAAAAGAGAGAGAGAGAAAGAGACAAAGCCTCATACCTACACAAGGAGGGTGAGAATCACTCTCAGCACAGCAAGTTTTGAGAGTATTGCTCAGCCATTTCCACTGCAACATTCCAAAAATCAGAGTCTTCTGTTTCCTGACACCCAAAAATCTGTTTTCAGGACATTATCCAAAAGTATTGCATTACCTTACTATCTCTGGAGAGTGGTTTAGAGAATAGAAAATCGGAGTCATTACAAAAAGTACCAAACTATTTTCTGTTTCGTCATTTTATTTTTCTACTTTCTTTCTTCGATGTCAAGATGATGTTTAATGGCTGCAGGATGGAGATGGCTCCCGCTGATATTAGTGAATGGCTGCTTTAGGGTCGTGTAACATCCCTGTTAGTTTAACATAATAATCATCTTGCTGGAAAAGTGTAATATCTTCACTCCAATAGCAAATAAATCTTGTACAGTTGTGTTCAATGTTCATCTGCTAATATTGGCTAAAGTTTGGGTCAACACCCTTTATCACCCAGTGTAGACACAGTAATAGAGTCTGTGCCTGTTTCACCCAGACTTGGGTTTCTGTCTCACTTGAGTGATCAGGGATGAGTTGCCAAGTGTTAACCAGTGAGGGTGAGTGGGCCTTTTTCTAAATGTTGGCTTTTTCTCTCCAGTGTGGCCTGTTTCTGAGTTACGGGCTGACGGGTGTCTGATGCCACCTTCCTGTATCAGTTGAAGCAGTGAGACCCAGAATATCCAGTATCTGTGACGTCAATACCTTGGAAGTTGCTGCTTAGGTTCCTGAGCCTCTCTAGTTATTACATTTGTGCACAGAGCTTCTGACTGGCAGTCCCTGGGGTTAGTTTGGGAAAATGTTAGTGCAGCAATAGACTGGCGTTGGGTTTATCCCACCAGTGCTCAAGGTGGGTTTATAGCACAGGCTGCTTGAGGTAAGAACTTTTTCCAAAACCAAGTCCCTACTAAGCCCCTCCAAAAGTAGAGAGAGGAGGGGATGTGAAGGACTGATAGAAATGACATGAATTGTAAAGTTAATAATGCTAGGCTTTATGTTTGGAGATGTGAAGCAATGGTGTTTACATCACTGTCTAACTCCGGCTGAGAACAGCAATGTTACTTTACACTCATCCCCACATCTTCAACATTTACATAGAGATTTGTTTCTACTTTGATGTCACCATTACTTCTCAAATCGTGAGTCTGGATATTTCTGATGAAGCCACATACATCTTGACTAAGTACAGCACACAGTACCTGTACTAACAGCAGCCTGCCTCTCTTAATCACACTGTCTCAGTCTCAGTCATTCTGTAACATTCCACACATATTGATTATCATATATGGTTACCATTATGCAATCTTTTATATTGAGAATATTAAATATTGCAGATATATCACTGTTTTATAACCAGATCTGATTATCAGTGTACAACTGAAGAATGATATACAGCTCTGAATAACATTGCAGTGAAAGAGTTTTAGAGAATACAATCTAAAGTGCAGTGTACTCCTTGAACAGTTCAGCACACCAGGAGCAAGGTTATTGGCACATCACAACTACAGGCTAAGTCACAGTGACAACTTTCAGCAGGGACTGGTTTGGAGGAGTGTAAATGTGCCCCTTTACCTATCGTAGACTCTCATTACTCACACTCTGTCTTCATCGCCTCCTCTTCTCATGCATCCTGCAGTGACTTCCATTCCTCTCTCACTTTCTCGTGCTCTCTTTGCTTTCAGTACTGTCATTCAGTTACCATTTTCCAATTATATGGCTAAAAGTCAATCCCATAATCCCAGCAAAAACATACCCAACATTCTCAAACACGGGTTTGTCAATCCAATAATCCAAAGGTTTCTAGCCTAGCAATTTCTAACAAAATACTCTACCACAGTTCACATCCTACCTGTAAAGCTAAAGGCTCCTCTATATGCACAGGTCTTCCTGCACATCCCTGTAATGGAAAGGATTAACTATCACAACAGTTAAAACATTGTATAATGACATCCCACAACTGCCACAATCAGAGACTGAGAGCAAGCTTTGATTGAGGTTGTCAGGTGAAGCCATATCCTCTCTGCCAGAAAATTAATGTAAACCTTGGGAACTGGAAGAAGTGACCTGCATCTGAAATAATGCTTGTGTCCCTCATTTTCAGGAAATGCAATCTCCTATAAGTGTCAAAGATAAAACCACCCACAGTCAGTGTGATTGTTCCTGCTTGGAGGTCTCCTGAAAGAAATCTGGATTCTAGATAGAATCACATGAGGTTTAGCAGAATCTTGCCACCTGCCCTGGTTGGTCATGTGCTCCCCAGCAATCAAAGATGTCCCGGTAACATACAGAAGGTGGTACTGGTGAACAATACACTCTGAACTGGTTCTTGAAGCACAATGTGTAAACAGCTCTGAGTTATCCATACTTGCAGTGGTGATGCTGAGAGGCAAAGTGATCTTCTTATACATCGGAACTCGGTTCACACTGAATTTGGTCTCTAGTGTCGCAGCTCCTTCTGAGTAGTGACTGTATCTGTTATGGTGTTGAAGCTGAATGGGGAAAGGGTCGAGGGGATTGGGGGAAAGGGTCGAGGGGATTGGGGGAAAGGGTTGAGGGGATTGGGGGGAAGGGTCGAGAGGGTTGGGGGGAAGGGTCGAGAGGGTTGGGGGGAAGGGTTGAGGGGATTGGGGGAAGGGTCGAGGGGATTGGGGGAAGGGTCGAGGGGATTGGGGGAAAGGGTCGAGGGGATTGGGGGAAAGGGTCGAGGGGATTGGGGGAAAGGGTCGAGGGGATTGGGGGAAGGGTCGAGGGGATTGGGGGGAAGGGTCGAGGGGATTGGGGGAAAGGGTCGAGGGGATTGGGGGAAAGGGTCGAGGGGATTGGGGGAAGGGTCGAGGGGATTGGGGGGAAGGGTCGAGGGGATTGGGGGAAAGGGTCGAGGGGATTGGGGGAAAGCGTCGAGGGGATTGGGGGGAAGGGTCGAGAGGGTTGGGGGAAGGGTCGAGGGGGTTGGGGGAAGGGTTGAGGGGGTTGGGGGAAGAGTCAAGGGGATTGGGGGAGTTTCAGCAGCCTATTCCTGTAGAATCTGTCAGAATTTCAAGGAGTTGGTAGGGTGAGTGGGGAGGTGGAAGGGGAGTGAGGGATGGGGAGGTGGAAAGGGGGTGCTGGGGGCTTTATTACAATGTGTCATACAAGTGCAGAGTCTGCTCCAGTTGCTGGCCGATTCTCTGATAGAAGAGGATCTGTTGCTGGAGGTAAGACTGCATCATGCGTTTGAAATCTATGATTCTGCGCTTGTGGAAATGGTTCATCTCAGCTTGTAGAGCGAATCCCACCACCCGACATCGCCTCTTTATCCCGTCCACCTGCTCCTGATCCATTTTTCCTTCATCGCTCATCCTCTGGCTATCTTTCACCTTGGCAAAGGCACCTGTTACCAACACATACACACATCCATCAGTTAGCATTCAGCTCCCACTTTACACCCTCCCCCCCTCAACATGGATTCCTTTGAATTCTTGATTTTTATTTTTTACCATATATCAAAATCGCTTAAGAAACTTTTATTGTTTTAAACATACAAAAGGACAGAAGTATCTGAGTTCCAAAGCAACAATATCACCACAGCCCAACTGAAATCTACTGATTCCAACATTTAAGTGGCAGTTTGATTTTTTTTGTACCTCCAGCTCCTTCCCCTTTCTTGAAGTGGTGACAGCTGAGGTTCATCAGGTGGCTCTCTTGCCTCTGAGTCATATGGTTAGGGATTCAGCTCTCACTCCAGAGACGTTAGCATAAAATCCAGGCTGACAATCCCAGTGCAATATTGAGGGAGTACTGCACTGACAGAGATGACATCTTTCGGATGAGACATGAAACCAAGGACCATCTGCACTGTCACTTAAAAGATCTTCCAGCATTATTCTAAAGAAGTTCTCCTTGACATCCTGGCTTCAACCATTATCATTAAAAGACATTATCTAGTCATTATCACATTAGAGTTTGTGGGAGCTTGCTGTGCACAAATTGGCTGCAACTTACAACAGCACCTATACTTCAAATGTAATTCAGTGGTTGTGGAGCCCTTTACAACATGCTGAGTTGGTGACCAGTGCTTTATTATTACAAATCCTTATTTCCTGCTAGAATTCAATTTCTTGGGCACCAGCATCCCTCCTGTACCTCAGTGAAGTGACAATTCTTCATGCACCAGCCGAGAGCTATTTGTTGGTCAGCAATTTGAACATTGGCAGCAACAGAACTGAGCCTTCACTGGACCCTTCCTTTGAAGAAGTCATACGGACTCGAAACGTTAACACTGTCTTTCTCTCCACAGATGCTGTTAGACCAGCTGAGTTTTTCCAGCAATTTTTGCTTTTGTAACCTGATCATTACTTGTAATCTAGTTCTGGTCTATACATATCTCAGCTTTACACTAAAGCTCCAGGGAAGTCTCTTTAATTGGAGTTTTAACCAATACGAACAATTTGCGCTGCAAACACAGCACCTCCCACAGGGCAAAGCCATTACTGCGGCAACATGGTGACTGGATCAGCCAGTTACAGGAGTCCAATAGGGAGAAACAAACTATTAAATACCTGCATCATTTGTCCCCACAATAACCAGCCCTGATCCATCAACCCTCTATCATCAACAGTTACATACGCAATAAAAAAAGTTTAGATCTTTTGACCCATAAAGTACATCACTTTTCACCTTTGACCTGGTAAATATACAAATTTTAATCTATAAGTAAATGCATGACTGTTGGCCTTTGTGTTATACAATCAACTACAAATTATGATATTCCAGCACGTCTTAACTGGCTGAAAAGTTATTTTGCTTCTAAGCAGATGAACTTTAATGAGATTTTCTATATTTTAAACTGTTAAAGAATTTAATTTAAGTACAAGTCATGTATGAGGAATTAGTTTAACTTCTGTTTAACAGGCAGTTAAGAAGGCAAATGGTATGTTGGCTTTCATTGTGAGAGGACTTGAGCACAGGAGCAAAGATTATCTACTGCAGTTATACAGGGCCTTAGTGAGGCCACACCTGGAGTAGTGTTTTGGTCTCCTTACCTAAGAAAGGATATACTTGCCATTGAGGGAGTGCAGCAAGGGTTCACCAGACTGATTCCTGGGATGGCGGGATTGTGGTATGAGGAAAGATTGGGCCGATTAGGCCTGTATTCACTGGAATTTAGAAGAATGAGAGGAGATCTCATTGAAACATCTAAAATTCTGACAGGACTGGATGGGCTGGATGCAGGGATGATATTTCCTCTGGCCAGGGTATCTAGAACAAGGGTTCACGGTCTCAGGATACAGGGTAAGCCATTTAGGACTGAGATGAGGAGAAAGATCTTCACTCAGAGGGTGATGAACCTATGGGATTCTCTACCACAAAAGGCTGTGGAGGCCAAATCACTGAATATATTTAAGGAAATAGATTTCTGGACTCTAAAAGCGTCAAGGGGCAAGGGGAGAGAGTGGGAGTACGGCGTTGAGATAGAGGATCAGCCATGATCATATTGAATGGCGGGAGCAGGCTCGAAGGGCCGAATGGCCCACTCCTGTTCCCTGTATTTCTATGAATGGTTAATGAACCTCAATGCTTACACAGCCAGCGAGGGTTCAAACAGCCAAGCAGGGTGATGAAGAACAGGTCCAATCCTGTGTGTTAACTAACATATAAACAGCACCAGAAGGATTCTGAATCAAATTGCCTAACTGTATAGAGACTTTTCTATCAAGCAGCTCCTCTTACACTAAAGCTCCTGTCAGTAGTGTTTCCATAGCTATGTGAACGAGCTCTCTTGCCAATGGCATTTCCATATGAACCCTGGAACAGTGTAACTATGGAAACACCACTGGCAGGAAGTATAGTTTAGTCCACCATAAAAATGGCACAGCTAGATATGGTTCAGTAACTAGTAGTATTTCCATTGTCACCTCTGGTTTGTGGTTAAAATAGTAAGTTTAGACCCGGGCTCATAATGACATTTCAATAGTTACATCAGACGAGGCCTGTCAGTGGTGTTTAACTGTTGCATTTGACTAGATCTTTCAATGATGCTTCTATAAGCATACAAGATAAACCAATTATTCACCCTTGGACCAATCCTAATTGCCACTCCCACAATCCATATGATTCGGTAATAGGATGTGAGCTTGAAGTCCTCCCACATCCATTAACCTAGCAACAGGAAAACAGTCAACAAAAGGTTAATAACTGAAGCCAAGTCAAACAGCTTCTGACTCTGGATTCCGAGACACTAATGGCTGCCAGAGATCTTTGGAGTGACTTCAGAAAATGATATATCCCAAATCAATTCTTGTTTCGCAGGGGCCTTTAATAGAGGTCACGGGAGGATAACTTAAAAATCACATTAAGCCCAGATCACACCAAATAAAAATTAAATTTAAACCTCTCTGAAAGTAATTATGAAGGGTTTTCATAGGGCAGGTAGGGAAAAACTGTTTCTAGGGTCAGTAACCAGAAGGACATAGATTTAAGGTAATCAGCAATAGGATCAGAGGGGGGCGGTGAGGAGATTTCTTTTGCAGTGAGTTACAATCTGGAATGTGCTGCCTGAATGGGCAGTGGAGGCAGATGCAATAGGAGCTTTCACAAAGGAACTGGAATTGAAAGATTTTCAGGGCTATGGGAAAGTTTGGAACTAATTAGACTGCTCTTTAAAGAGTCAGCAAAGGCAAGATGGGCTGAATGGCCTCCATCTGTGCTGTATGAAACTGCTTTACAGGAACAGATCAATAGATGTGAACACCAGCAATTAAGGTCACCTTTTGGTCAGACTTATTCAAGCCAGAACGTTCAGCACAAATGAGATCACTGCAATAAGAGCACTCTTACTATCTGCACTGACCACAAATAACTAATTCAGCCCTGACCCAGGAACCAACCTGGCGCCCTCACAGTCTGCATGCTCCCACACTTCACCACACGTCAGGCTTTATCCACAGAACCATCAGGTAACCACTTAACAAAATGTTTTCAGCCATCTTACCCTCAGATTTGAGTCTGGCCTTTTCTGTTTTTCAGCAATACTCCACTGTGACAAAAAGGAGGGTGGGAGAATTCAAACAAAATTAACAGAAAGAGAGGAATATGAAAAGTTAGGAATCGAAAGGAGAGAAAATAAATGACAGAATGAAAATGAATGAATGGGAAAGAGATCAATCAAATTTAATTCAAAATAAGCTTTCCTTCGCACATGGATGTTACTAAGCAGATAAAAATGTCAGTATGATTGTAGTGAGAGAGCAGAATGAGCATTTCCCAGGGAGAGAGGACAAGCCTAAAGCTTTGGAAAAATGCACTTCTGGATGACAGCCATTCCCCATGAAGCAGCTCAGCATAAACAATGAGACAGGAAACTGAAGAAAGCTTCTGTCGGCCTCAGGGAAAGGACAGTCTGGTTTTCATAACATTACAAATGGTTACTGACCCTAACTGCAGCACCATCTCTCCCCCTTTCCTATAGACTGCCCCTTCTCCCATTGCCAGAATGGAAGGGGCTGAGGAGCTGTATTAAAGAATATTACAATTAAAAGAATATTTTAATGGCCAGTTAAAACTAAAAATATTGTTCGCCACTTTTTGTTCTCCTGAAATTTTTGTCACATTGAGAGAAAGAAGGAAAGTCTGAGAGAAGCAACATTAGTTTGTAAACTTGGTGACCTTATCATTGTACCCTCATCCCCAAATCTTCCCATGTCCCTCATCCCCACTTCATTCCATACTCCTCACCTACTCCCTGTATCCCTCAACCCCAACTACCTAGAGAACACAGTGAACTTCAATTGCATTTCATTGGCTGTGAAACACTTTGGGATATACTGAGTGCTATATAACTGGAAACTCTTCTCTTCTTTGAGTGAGAAAGTTTCATTTGTTCTTCTTTTCCTTCTTCTAACTGCTTCATTTTACTTCTTCCTGGGAATTGAACCTCCTTTGCCAGCATGAAATATCTGTCCCTGTGCCAGGGCAAAACAACCAGTGAACAAAGCTCAGTAAAGGCTAAGTGCATCTTGCCAGCAGTTTCTGAGAAACCTGGGTCGATGTGGAGCTAAACTATTCATGAATTTGGGGTTCTCTGCAGAATACCACCACATTCCACAATATGATCAGGAACTGGAAATGCAGCAAAATTCCCACAAGGATTAATCTGTTTACAATCCAATTACAAAAATTGTGACTCAGTGATATTATAACAAAAGCAAAACAAACACAAATGTTTTATATTCTAAAAGCCCTGATCAGAATGTAACCAGTCTGCACAAACATCATTAATGTCACTCAATACACAGCACTCTCTCCTTTTTATGAAGTCATGGGTTCAAGACTTGAGTCCAGAATCCAGGCTGATTCTCTCAGTACTGCACTGTCAGAGGATCAGTACTGAGGGACCTCAGTACTGTCGGAGGATCAGCGCCGAGGGAGTGCTGCACTGTCGGAGGGCCAGTGCCAAGGGAGCGCTGCACTGTCAGTGGGTCAGCACCGAGGGAGTGCTACACTGTCAGCGGGTCAGCACCGAGGGAGAGTTGCACTGTTGGAGGATTAGTACTGAAGGATTCCTGCATTGTTGCAGGTGCTGTCTTTCAGTCGAGGCATTAAACCAAGGCTCTGGTGTCCTCTCAGCTGGACATTAAAGATGGCACTAATTTGAATAGGAGCAGCAGGGTTTTACCTAGTCCTGGCCAATATTTATTCATCAACCAACCTTACTAAAAAGAGATTACATTGTTCCTCTTACATCATGCTTACACGATCTGGTTTTGCTCATATTGGCTGCATATAGTTTCAGAAACAAAAACAAAAATTGCTGGAAAAACTCAGCAGATCTGACAGCATCTGTGGAGAGAAAGACAGAGGTAATGTTTCGAGTCCGTATGACTTTTCTTCGGAACTAAAAAGAAAAATGTGGTGAAGTATATATTGGTTAAGGGGGGAATGGAACAGGTGAAGCTGGATAGAAGGCTAGTTAAAGGTGGAGGCAAAGGAGAGATTGTGAAAGATGTCAGAAACAAAAGGTCGAAGGGGTGTTGATGGTGGTGATACTGGCTAAAGGAGGTGCTAATGCTGACATTAAGAGTAGAAAGCAGGATGAGCAAGTGACTGATGGCCCTAGTGGGAGTGGATTGGGGGGAGGGGACAGTGTGGGAGAAAAGATCAAAATGGGCTAAAAGGTGGGGATAAAACAATAAATGGAAATACATTCAAAAAATAATAATAATAGAAATAGATGGGAAAAATACATAAAACTTAAAAAATAAATATTTGGAAAAAGGGGATCAAAAAGGGGTGAGGATGGAGGAGAGAGTTCATGACCTGAAGTTGTTGAACTCAATGTTATGTCCGGAAGGCAGTAAAGTGCCTAATTGGAAGATGAGGTGCTGTCCCTTCAGTTTGCGTTGAGCTTCACTGGAACAATGCAGCAGGCCAAGGACGGACATGTGGGCATGACAGCAGGATGGTGTGTTGAAATGGCAAGCGACAGGGAGGTCTGGGTCATGCTTGCGGACAGACCGAAGGTTTCAGATATCCTCTGTACAGTGATAGTGCTGAAAACTGCACATTTCATTTTAGTTCTCCAGCACAGAACTATTCCCAGGCAGATAAATAATTTGAGTCATCGGGTGGTTACAGCAAAGGCAGAGGCCATTTGGCCAGTCAGGTCTGTGCTGGCTCACTGCTAGAGCTATTCAGCTGGTCCTACTCACTTGCCCTTTACCTTTTATCACCATTAGGGCAGATTCCTTTAACTTATTGTGGTTAATGTGGTATGTGAAATAGTGTGAGAGAGAATTCATGAGAGAGCAAGTGTGAGAATGAATGTGAGAGAGTGAATGCCTGTTGGTCACTATGTGCACCCTCACTTTCACTCACTCACTCACAGCCATCCTCACTCATTCTCACACACACTCATGCACTGACACACACCCACACATTCTCACTCACACAGAGTCACTTTCACTCACACCCATCCACACACACACACGCGCACACACATCACCCCCCCCCCAATATTCTCCCACACCTCGACAAAACAAGCATATAGATAAAAACAAAATGCTGCAGATGCTGGAAATCTGAAATAAAACAGAAAATGCTGGAAAACCTCAGCAGACCTGCTGAGTTTTTCCAGCATTTTCTGTTTTTAGAACAAACATATATTCATACTTGGCATAAAAGCCTATACACAGACCAAGCCTCCCTCCCTCAGACACCAAGTTAAGGCAAGAGCTCAGCTCCAGTGATCTGAGACAAAGGAGCCAGTAACTGGATCAGAAACCCAAGCCAGTCATGCACACTTGAATTTCAGTGTTAATTTTCAAACAGAAGTCAGGCATGAGAAGAATAATGCATGTTGTATAGGTGTATTGTGACCATGACTCCTTGCCCTGAGCTGTGGTCTCAGTATTTTCCTCTACTGTCCAAGGACGCTGCTCTTCAATTGGCCTCTTCCACCTCCCTTTCCTCCACATCAGACATGACCTGGATATACCTTTGGCTACTGATGTACGATGAAAGGATTAATTTCCCTGTCTCATGCCTGCCTTCCGGTTTCTTTCTGGAGCCTTCTCCCTAATTTATCTATCTTCTTGCCTGCAATAATTCTTAACTGTTAAGTGCTGGTTGGATACTATGCTTACTTCTGGTCTCCATTTTAAAAAAGAATTATAAAGAGAATAAAGACAGAGGCATTACTGAAATTGCAAAAAAAAATTCTAGATCCATGCCAGGATTGAGAGGTTATACCTATCAGGAAAGATTGAGCAGGCTGGGCCTCTTTTCTCTAGAAAAAAGACTGAGGGGCAACCTGATAGAGATCTTTATGATAATGAGGGGTTTGATAGGATAGACATAGAGAGGATATTTCCACATAGGGATGAGAGCAGAACTAGGGGCCATAAATATAAGATAGTGACCAATAAATCCAGAGACGTAAAGGCACATAAGAGGCCATTTGGCCCATTGAGCCCATGCTGGCTCTCTGTAGAGCAATCTAATCAGTCCCATTCACTTGCTCTATCCTCATACCCTGTAAATTTATTTCCCTCAAGTGCCCATCCAGTTTACTTTTGAAATGTTAGATCGTCTCAGCATCCAGCATCCTCATAGGCAACAAGTTCCAGGCCATTCCCATTCACTGGGAAAAATGGTGTTCTTCCTCACACTCCCCCCGCATCTCTTGCTCAAAACCTTAAATTGTGTCCCTTAGTCCTTGTAACATCAGGTAATGGGAACACTGGGATCCAATAGGGAATTCAGGAGAAACTTCTTCACATGGAGACAGGTGAGAATGTGGTACTTGCTACCATAAAGGTTAATTGAGGAAAATAGAAAATAACACAATCCAAGCTTATGTTCATGGAAGGTTGAGGATGGAAGGTCATCTGGAAAGCATTGTTATAGTCATGTTTAAGGGCAGAAAAACGGGATGAGTGAGGCTTCAGCAGCAGATGGGCTAAGGCTATCTTTGATGGAATGGAGTTAGAATTAATGTAACTGTTTAAACACCAGCTTTGGGACCGATGATAATTTGCTGGTGAATTCTGAAAGTAGCTGCTTTCTGTTCAGTTTAAAACAGACCAAGAGGTTGTTGCTCAACTAAAGTCCAGAAACCAGGGTTCAACCCTAGTTTATACTGGCAGTCACACTCAATTCCCTCTCTGGGTACGTGGTGTTCCAGTCCTCCCCATTCTATCATCATGTAGGTTGAGGCACTGCTGCCAAGATTCTGCTGATGAGTTTGGTGAGGAGGGAAAGAAAGGTGGGGTAGGATAGCAGAAGCCAATCACAGAGCAGTACAATCAATTCACATTGAAATGCAGGGAGAAATGTTAACCTAAACCGAGAACTAGTGGGATTAGGAACAATGTCAGTGTAACACCCCATCTAATTGTACTCTACGATGAAGTCAATGGAGATTAATACTGGATGGCATGTAAAGCTAGTATTCCATATGATTCCATGGGTTAGGTTACCAAAACTGCCACAGCATCAGTAGGCTGGATTCAAATGAGTTTAGAAGTGCAACAAAGAAAAGAAAGTTAATCCATTGTGCTGGCTGATTTCAGCAGCCGATACAGATAGTTACAATCCCTTTAATAAATTGTTCCGCCAACTTGCCAGCAAAGAGTGACCTTTGGCTGGGTGTGCTGCTCTTACACCAATTCCTCTATACTGCCAGCAAATATTTGCTAAACAGCTCATTCACCCTTTGGCAACTTCCCTTTTACAGACTTTCTCACTTCAATACTCAGTCGATATGTTCTAATGCTTGATTCAAAGCCACCAGGACTGCAAGGTGTGAATGGAGCCTTTCAGGTGAGCATCAGTTTCCTCAGATGTGAATTTTCAGAAGCTTCCATACACCTTCCAGAACCAGGCAGGTTTAATAAATGATCTCAGAGTAAAAGATCCCCTAGGAAACAGTGACCATAACATGGTGGAATTTAGCATTCAGTTTGAGAGTGAGAAACTTTGTGTGGAAACATCTGTGCTAAACTTAAATAAGAGTATTCACAAAAGAATGAGGGCAGAGTTGGCTGCAGTGGGCTGGGAAAGGAGTTTAGCAGAAAAGACGATTGATGAACAATGGCAGACGTTTAAGAAAATAGTTCATGATTCACAACAAAGATATATCCCAATAAGGAAGAAGGATTGTAGGAAGGAGATAAACCAACCATGGTTAACCAAGGAAGTTAAGGATTGTATCAAAGTGAAAGAAAAAACATACACTGTAGCAAAAATTAGTGGTAAGCCAGAGGATTGGGAAAATTTTAAAAACCAACAAAAGATGACCAAAAAAATAATAAAGAGGGAGAAAATAAACTTTGAGGGTAAACTAGCAAGTAATATAAAAACAGACAGTAAGAGCTTCTTTAAGTATATAAAAAGGGAGAGAAAGGCCAAAGTGAACATAGGCCCCTTAGAGAATGAGGCTGGGGAAATAATAATGGGGAACCAGGAAACGGCAGAGGAATTGAATAAATACTTTGCATCAGTCTTCATGGTTGAAGACACTAATAGCATTCCAAAAATACTAAATAATCATGGGGCAAAAGCAGGGGGGAGGAAATAAATATAATAACTATCACTAGAGAAAAAGTACTAGGGAAGCTAAAGGCCGATAAGTCACTTGGACCTGATGGGTTGCATCGTAGGATATTAAAAGAAATAGCTGCAGAGATAGTGGATGCACTGGTAGTAACCTTCCAAGAATCCTTAGATTCTGGAAAAGTTCCACAGGATTGGAAACCTGCCAGTGTAACACCCTTATTCAAAAAGGGAGGGAGACAAAAAACAGGTAACTATAGGCCAGTTAACTTAACATCTGTCAGTGGGAAAATGTTGGAGTCTATTAGAAAGGATGTAATAGCAGAGCATTTAGAAATGTGTAATCTAATCACGCAGAGTCAGCATGGCTTCATGAAGGGGAAATCATGTCTGACAAATTTATTAGAATGATCTGAGGAGGTAACAAGCAGGATAGATAAAGGGGAACCAGTAGATGTAATATTTTTGGATTTCCAAAAGGTGTTTGATAAGGTACCACACATAAGATAAGAGCCCATGGTGTTGGGTGTTGTATATTAGCATGGATAGAGGACTGGCTAACTAATAGAAGACAGAGAGTTGGGATATAGGGGGCATTTGCAGGATAGCAACCTGTTACTAGTGGAGTGCCACAGGGATCAGTGCTGGGGCCACAGTTATTTACAATATAAATTAATGAATTGGATGAGGGAAATTAATGTACTATCACCAAATTTGTGGATGACACAAAAATAGGTGGAAAGGCAAGTGGTGAGGATGACATAGAAAGAATAGTGCAGCTAAATATTATTTAGATGGAGAAAGACTGAAGAAAGCTGCAGCACAGAGGGATTTGGGGGTCCTCGTGCATGAATCCCAAAGAGCTAGCACACAAGTTCATCAGGTAATAGGGAAGGCAAATGGAACGTTGGCCTTTATTTCAAAGGGAATGGAGTATAAAAATAGGGAAGTCTTGCTAAAACTATACAAGGCACTAATTAGACTGCATCTAGAATACTGTGAACAGTTTTGGTCTCCTTATCTAAGGAAAGATATACTGGCATTGGAGGCAGTCCAGAGAAGGTTCGCAAGATTGATCCTGGGTATGGAGGGATTTTCTTTTGAGGAGAGATTGAGTAGGTTGGGCCTGTACTCATTGGAGTTTAGAAGAATGAAAGGTGATCTTTTTGAAACATATAAGATTCTTAGGGGGCTTGACAGGGTAGATGCTGAAAGGTTGTTTCCCCTTGTGGGAGAGTCTAGGACCAGAGGGCATAATCTCAGAGTAAGGGGTTGTCCACTTAAAACAGAGACGAGAAGGAATTTCTTTTCTCAGAAGGTAGTCAATCTGTGGAATTCTTTACCGCAGAGGGCTGTAGAGGCTGGGTCATTAAGTATATTCAAGGCTGAGATAGACAGATTTTTAATCGGTAATCAAGGGTTATGGTGAAAAGGCAGGAAAGTGGAGTTGAGGATTATCAGATCAACCATGATCTCATTGAATGGCGGAGCAGACTTGATGGGCCGAATGGCCTATTTCTGCTTCTACGTCTTATGGTCTAACCTCCAGACTTCATTTTGCATCTGAAAATGAATTTCTTCCTTGGACTGGAAAAACCTGTCCTACAGAAATGTAAACCCGCTCTAGGAATACAAGCCCATTCGACAGATATACAAATCCATTTGACAGGAATACAAACCCGCCCGACAGGAATGCAAGCCCGCTCGTCAGGAATGCAAACCCGCTCGTCAAGAATGCAAACCCGCTCGTCAGGAATGCAAACCCGCTCGTCAGGAAGGAAAACCCGTTCGACAGGAAGGAAAACCCGTTCAACAGGAAGGAAAACCCGTTCGACAGGAATATAAACCCGCTCGACAGGAATGCAAACCCGCTCATTAGGAAGGAAAACCCGCTCGACAGGAAGGAAAACCCGTTCGACAGGAATATAAACCCGTTCGTCAGGAATGCAAACCCGCTCGACAGGAAGGAAAACCCGCTCGACAGGAAGGAAAACCCGTTCGACAGGAATATAAACCCGCTCATCAGGAATGCAAACCCACTCGACAGGAATACAAACCCGCTCGTCAGGAATGCAAACCCGCTCATCAGGAATGCAAACCCACTCGACAGGAATACAAACCCACTTGACAGGAATGCAAACCTGCTCGAAAGGAATGCAAACCCGCTCGTCAGGAATGCAAACCTGCTCGACAGGAATACAAACCCACACGACAGACATATAAACCCACTCAACAGGAATGCAAACCCACTGAACTGATTTGCAGACCCACCTGACCAATATACAGACTCACTCAGCTAACATAGAGACCCTTGAATTTATATGCAGAACCACTCGACTGATATACAGACCTACCCGACTGATATACCAACCCACCCAATTGATATACAGACCCAACATACTGATATACAGACACCACTGACTGATATACAGACCCAGTGTGATACACAGATGCCCCTGACTGAGGAACAGACCCCCACCCTACTGATAATACAGACCCACCCGACCGATATACAGACACATTCTACAGTTGCCTTTGGAACTCACATTTAAGAAAGAAGAAAGACTTGCATTTCTGTTACGCCTTTCATGGCATCAGGGTTCTCAAAGCACTTTACAGTCGATGAAGTACTTCTTGAAGTGTAGTCACTGCAGCAATGTAGGAAGCATGTCAACGAATTTGTACACAGCAAGCTCCCACAAACAGTAATGTGATAATGGCCTGTTGACCTATTTTAGTGGTGTTGGTGGAGGGATAAATATTGGTCAGGAAACCAGGGAGAATTCCCCTGCTCTTCTTTGAAATAATGCCATAGGATCTTTTACATCCACCTGAGGGAGCAGACAGGTCTCAGTACAAAGTCTCATTTAAATGAAGGTACCTCTGACAGAGCATAAGACCATAAGACATAGGAGCAGAAATTAGGCCATTTGGCCCATTGAGTCTGCTCCACCATTTAATCATGGCTGATAAGTTTCTCAACCCCATTCTCCCGCCTTCTCCCCGTAACCTTTGATCCCCTTAACAAATCAAGAACCTATCTATCTCACTCTTAAATACACTCAATGACCTGGCCTCCACAGCCTTCTGTGGCAATGAATTCCATAGATTCACCACTCTCTGGCTAAAGAAGTTTCTCCTCATCTCTGTTCTAAAAGGTCTTCCCTTTACACTGAGGCTGTGCCCTCGGGTCCTAGTCTCTCCTACTAATGGAAAAATCTTCCCCACGTCCACTCTATCCAGGCCTTCCAGTATTCTGAAAGTTTCAATCAGATCCCCCCTCATCCTTCTAAACTCCATCGAGTATAGACCCAGAGTCTTCAAACGCTCCTCATATGTTAAGCCTTTCATTCCTGGGATCATTCTCGTGAACCTCCTCGGGACCCTCTCCAGAGCCAGCACATCCTTCCTGAGATACGGAGCCCAAAATTGCTCACAATATTCTAAATGTGGTCTGACCAGAGCCTTATAAAGCTTCAGCAGCACATCCCTGCTGTTATATTCCAATCCTCTCGAAATAAATGCCAACATTGCATTTGCCTTCCTAACTACCAACTCAACCTGCAAGTTAACCTTAAGAGAATCCTGGACTAGGACTCCCAAGTCCCTTTGCACTCCAGATTTCTGAATTCTCTCCCCATTTAGGAAATAGTCTATGGCTCTATTCTTCCTACCAAAGTGCATGACCTCACACTTCCCCATGTTGTATTCCATCTGCCATTTCTTTGCCCATTCTCCTAACCTGTCTAAATCCTTCTGCAACCTCCCTGCCTCCTCAATACTACCTGTCCCTCCACCTATCTTTGTATCATCTGCAAACTTAGCCAGGATGCCCTCAGTTCCTTCATCTAGATCATTAATGTATAAAGTGAAAAGTTGTGGTCCCAACACTGACCCCTGTGGAACTCCACTAGTCACCGGCCACCATCCTGAGAAGCACCCCCTTATCCCCACTCTCTGCCTCCTGCCAGACAGCCAATCTTCTACCCATGCTGGTACCTTGCCTCTAACACCATGGACTCTTATCTTACTGGGCAGCCTCCTGTGCGGCACCTTGTCAATGGCCTTCTGGAAGTCCAAGCAGCACTCCCACAGTATTGCATTGGAGTGTCAGCCTGGATTATGTCCTTGAACCCATGACCTCTGTCTCAGAGGCAAGAGTGCATCAGTGAGCCATGGCTGTTATTTGATTAGGACAAGTGTTCCAAGCAGAACGTACTGCGATTATGTTGCAGGTCTTGAGAGTGCTGGAGCTGTGATGGATGCTGGAATGGGTGCAGCGTGAAACAATTCTATTTTAGGACTTAAAACATTTTAAATTATAAAATCATAGAATGGTTACAGCACAGGAGGCCAATCTGCCCATCATGTCCATGCTCTCTTTCTCTCTCTCTGCAAGAGCAACTCAGCTAGTCCCACCACCCTCCCACCTTTTCCCCATTGTCTTGCAAATTTTTCTCTTCAGGTAATTATGCAGGATTGAATCTTCCTCCACCACACTCTCAGGCAGTACATTCCATTTCCTAACCACTTGCTGCATGAAAAGGTTTTACTCAGTGTTCTTAAAAATATAACTAAAAACCTGATTGTTAAAGGTGACCAGTGATATGAGAATGTATGGCCAAAGGGTCACTTGGTCCAGGATTGTCTTGGAAACTCCAGGAATTAAAGATTAATCTCCAGAACACTGCTGCAACCAAAACCCAGGAGAAAAATCATAGGTCATTAAAAAACAATGTATGTTCTTTCTCATTTACTTTGAAAATTTTTGTTTATTATTTATGGAATTATTGAGATGGGAAGAAAGGTTGTTTGACTTGACAATCAGGTGATAGAGATTGGCTTTCCAATTGGCCGTGCGATGATTGGGCTCGTGCCAGCTGGCCAATGGCAGGAGTGTGAGGGTGAGACAGTTTGCAATCATTGATGAAATCTCCTGGAATCTGTCCAATGAGTCAGCAACTCCCATTACTGTGTAATGACCACTGGACAAACAGCATGAAGATTTCCTCCAGGCATCAGTTGTGCTGAATTTCCAAACATGTTCACACATTTCGATCTCAGGACAATGGACAGGAGAAATCTTCCCCAGCCAGCAAGCTGCTCGAGTGGTTACCTCAAGCCTTGATTCCTACCTCCAACATTTACAGGAACTTCAAAAGACTTTTGGCAAAAATAACGCATCAAAAGGAAAGTTTGAAGAATAAACAGGAATATGTTTGACTCAGACCCTCTGATTTTATCATGTTTACTTCATTCTGAACCTAATTTACATCTTTGTGTTTGTCATCAGGGTTCTGGATTGAGGGATCAGTAACAAAGCATGATGACCTTCAAGTGTACCGCCTCATCCATCATGTTACTCACCAGCATCTCATGTACTGTTCCCCTTTCCCCAATCGTATAAGCCACTGTATGGGTCATTTACCACAATTCTCAGTTCACACACACCAACTCACTAATCACCTGGAAAGATCCTGATGTAGGGGGATTGTCCCTAAACTCATGGCTCAGAAATTTGGGACTCCTTTCACATCTGAACACACTATGGTGCAACTGAGATCCCAATGCACCTTGACTGTGAGGTAACAGTACTTTTTTTGTTGGCATTGGTTTGGTTGTTGCCCTGCACTGTTTTCCTCTCTATGGTTTGTATTTATTTATAATAGCAGGGGAGCTAGTGAAGAATTTGCCTCCAAACTAACATCTATAGAACCAGAGATTGCCGTTGAGTTTCGCTGGCAGACCGGTCAAGGAGACTGTGATTGAAAGTCAGTGTTCCTATCAGTACTCCTCCTGTAGATCACCAATTATGGAATTGGCCTCGTCATGAGTCACACTCCACAAACGATCAAACTTTTGATTGCTGGACTGAAAAAACACTCAAGGCCAGTAAGAACCGCTGGTAGTGCCAGTCTCTGAGTGCAGTCTCTGCTCTTTGAACGTGGCACATCACAGATGGTGGTCACATCACTTTGTTAATGATGGGATCTGACTCCCTCTCCTCAGCACGTGTGCCCACTGTGCTATTTCCCGAGATTAGACTTTGCACCGTGTTAACTCACTGTTTCTTTCCTTCAAAGTTATTTGCAAAGGACCCAACAGTGAGGCTTGTATCTTGTTTTAAATATCCCTCCTCACACACTGGCGTTACGTTTCATTGAGTGTTTGCTGCTCTCTGAGAGCAGGTAACTGATCAGGGATCAAACTTGGGACCTTTCTGGTTTGTGCAGTTATTTATTTTCTGTCAAGGTCAGATGAGTAATTGAGGGAGCTCATCACATTAGCCCTGGTACACAATGCTTTGTGAAGTAGGTCTGTTCTTTTCTAACACTGGGTCTGGTACTGGAGGTTACCTTATACACTGGGATACAGTGGATGTTTTGAGAGGGTGTGATACCCTTCACAGTCAAGTAGCCTGTCATGAGCTGCCTGGCTCACTTAGGTGAGATACAGGCAAGCAAAGGCTGCTACTGATTAGATCCTAGCTGAAGTACAGAGAAAAACTGGGCAAGAAACTGAAAGCAGGGCTGGTTCACCTCCTGAAATAAAACAACTTATATTAATAGAGCACCTTCAGCACAGTGAAACATCCCAAGATGCTTCACAGGAGTATTACAAAACTAAGTATGACATCATTAGGAGATTGATAGGTGACCAAAAGCTTATTCAAACAGGTCAGAGAGGGTATTCCAGAGCTTGGGACCTAAGCAATTAAAGGCATGGCCACCAATAGTGGAGCAATTAAATTTGAGGAAGCACAGATATCTCAAGAGTGTTGTGGTGGGGCTGGAGCAGATTACAGAGGTAGGGAAGAGATTGCCGAGGTAGGGAAGAGATTGCAGAGGTAGGGAGCAGCGAGGCCATGGAAGGTTTTGGAAACAAGCATGAAATTTAGATGTTGCTTAAATGGGAGCCAACGTAGGTCAGTGAGCACAGGGGTGATAAGGGAATGGGACTTGCTGTGAGTTAGCGCAAACAGAGCAGAGTTTTAGATGACCTCAAGTTAATGGAGGGTAGAATGTGGTGGACCAGCCAACAGTGCATTGGAATAGTCAAGTTTAGAGGTAACAGAGGCATGGATGAGGATTTCAGTAGATGAGTTGAGATAGGGGCAGAATCAGGTGATGTTAAGTAGTTTGAACTAAGTGGTCTTAGTGGTAGTGTGGATATGCATTGGAAACTCATCTCAGGATCAAATGTGACACCAAGGTTGTGAACAGACTGGCTTGTTTCAGACTGTTACCAGGGAGAGGGATGGACTCAGTAGCTAGGGAACAGAGTTTGGAGTGGGGACTAACAACAACGTCTTCAGTCTTCCCAATATTTAATTGAAGGACATTTCTGTTCCTCCAGTACTGGATAGGGGATAAGCAGTGTGATAATTTAGCAACACTGGAGAAACCGAGGGAGGTGCTGGTGAGGTAGAGCTGAGTGTCATCAGTGTATATCTGAAAACTAACACTGCACTTTCGGATGATGCCGAGGGGCAGCACATGGATGTTTAATAGAAGGGCCAAGGACAGATCCTTGGGGGACACCATAACTAATGGTGTGGGAGCAGGAAGAGAAGCCATTGAAAGTGATACTCTGATACTCTGGCTATGATTAGACAGATAAGAATGGAACCTGGTGAGAGCAGTCCCACCCAGCTGGACAACAGTGGAATGGCATAGGAGGAGGATAATGTAGTCAACCATGTCAAAGGCTGCAGACAGGTCGAGAAGGATGAGGACGGAACGTTTATTTCTGTCACAGTCATTTGTCACTGTTCCATTTTTGTTTAACCATGCAAACCAGTTTGTCCAGAAATGAAAAGTGCTCATGGGTTTATTGCAGTGATGAGTGTGTGGCACAAAGGTGATAAATCATTTTCTGAGAGCTCAAACACCACTCCCCAATTCCACCATTGACACATATTATTGCCTGGGTTTTGTTGAGACAATCAGTCTGTTTCACCCACATTTCCATTCTCCTGTGAACTTAGATTCCGTATACTCCCACCACCCACACAACTGTCTATTTTCCTGGATACTGGTTAGGTGGGGCATTTAAGGGGTAGAGGGATGAGGTACATTTACATCCTAATGCCACAAAACCTGTCACTCAGAGAAACAAAACAATCTGCTCAGGAAAAGTCATCTTCTTTGGATTGATCCCCATGAGTAGATGCCGAATATCCATTCAGTTCCTCCCCACAGCTGAACAGCCATGATCAGGTGAGTTTATCAGCTAGTTTCTCTCTCCATCTCAACAAATAAAGATCTGCATTTTCTATAGCGCATTTCAGAGCCTCAGGATATCCCAAAGTGCTCACACTTTGAAGTGTAGTCACTGTTGCAATGTGGAAAATATAACAGCCAAATTGTGCGTAGCAAGCTCCCACAAATAATAATGTGATAATAACCAGATAATGTTTTAGTAACGTTAGTTGACACCAGGGAGGACTCCTCAGTTCTTCTTCTTGTCACCATTCAACATCTCATTGAAAAAATGGAACCTCCAACGGCGCAGCACTCCCTTGGTTGTGAGCTGAAGTGTCAGCATAGATTTTTTTGCTCAAGTCCCAGAAGTGGGGCTTGAACCCACAACCTTTGGACTCAAAGGCAAGAATCTACCCATGGCTGATGCAGTATACTGATGGTTTAGCACTGCACTGCTTTACCCAGGCTCTGGATGGGTTTCCCCATGGCTGATGCAGTACACTGATGGTGTAGCACTGCACTGCTCTACGCAGGCTCTGGATGAGTTTATCCATGGCTGACGCAGTACACTGATGGTCTAGCACTGCAGTGCTCTACCCAGGCTCTGGATGATGTGCTGTTAACAGAGGACATCAAGCATAAAGGTGCAACAATCCAGCCTATCAAGGAGTGTGAGCTCTCTGTGTCAGCTGTATTGCCATTACCTGTCACACTGCCGCCGCCCAACACGCACACGCACACGCACACACACACACACACACACCCCCCCACCCCCCCGACCTTCATCTCAGCACTGTCCGACACTTCCGGGCTGTAAATGGATGCCACAAATGAGGGAAAGGGATTGAAAATGCTCAAATTTGATTGGGCTACAGTTTATTTAATAATACAACTTAATCTAACTCTGTAGATAATTGGCCTAATATGTCAATCTCTAATAGTTGGAAGGGCTTGTTTCTCTTGAAGATGAAGGCAGGTAACATCCACACACACAGCAATAAATATTTTCAAATTTCAAGCTCCATTGAAATCCCTTTTCAATATATTCCACAGAAGATCAAAACTGACAAGATTTGGGTGTTTCACTGAAATGGGCCCTAAGGCACAAATCTTCTTCACTTTGGTGAACAGAGATGGAGCAATGAGTGCAGTAAATTTGAAAACAATATGTGTAGCTACCTTGTTATCACACAGCCTCCCTCAGCCCTAACTTTTCCTCTGATATAGCAAACCCTTACAGTTCCTCCTGTTCAACATATATTCAGTCAGTTAACTCCACCCATTTAATGTGCTATTCTCTTTATGTTATGAGTTGTCCAGTCCATACACCTCCTCCAATGTAACACACTGGTCAGTTTGCACAGCACTCACTGTGTGCCTCTGCTCCTTCTATACAACTGCTCTTGACTCGCAGTTTTCAGTCCATACAGATCCTCACTATTCAGTCCGTATAGCTTATCCAATATAATCCTAGGTTCGGTTTGTACAGCTATCTTGCTTGTCTTGTTTTGCTCCCTTGCACATGACAAGATCATCACAGATTATAAGTACAATGAACGTCCTTAGACCTTGACCTGTACAAATAACAGATATATACCAATGGGAGCTAGAGAGATAACAAAAAGATTGAGGGTTAAGGTTGTTTCTTTTTTGTATCTGGCACTTGTCAGCTGAAACAAACTCATCTGCAGTGAGCTCCCAAATCAAGAGAATCAACAAAGGTTGACCACACCAAGGAGAACTAAAACATCTCAGAGATCAAGTACATCTTGCAGGATTGGAGGAGATGAATCTTACATCTGATACCCGCCATAAAGCAAGAAAGAGATAATCCGCTTTAATTTTGAGGTGAGCTTACCTTTCTGAACATGAATGATATCTGGGAAATTGGACAGTAAACCCTGGTAGAGGGAAAGTGTATCCAACATGTGGAACAGATCATTCTTGGGCTGCTCTGCAAACAACTCTCCGATGGCCTCATATGTTTTGCCCGTGTTAGAAATGGCCTTGTTTAGAGGGATTGCTAGGTGTGGTTGATCCAACTCAAATGCCTGACTTATCGAATTGAATGCATTGCCTAATTTCTGAAATTCCTTCCTGAAGCCCCCAGTGTGTTTGCGGCAGAGATCAGTAGCCACATTGGTCAGCTGTAGCACACTGTCATCCATCCTCTTGGAGAAGGTTTTAAACGTGTCCACCCTCTCCTCCACATCCTGAAGATCCTGATGCTCCTGTGGAATTTGTATGGTGAGGAATGAATTGGCGCCGACCAACTCATCTTTCTCCATCCGCCTCTTCCCCTGTTTCCAAGCCCTGTCGTCGGTGCAAGTCAGGAAGTGTTGGAATCCTTCGTATTGGGAGAGCACCGGGTGGCTTGTCATGTGGTCCATCCACAGAATCAAGCGCCTCTTGCGTTTCTCAATGAAATCATCTTCAAATCGGCCTGTGGCCTGTTTCTCGGGAAGATGTGGCACAGAGATAACAGAGAACTTGTGCAGCAGCCTGTTGTGTAGCCAGTCAAAGTGTTTGTAGCGACGATACACAGGGTAGTTGGTATGACTAGGGGTCAGCTTGTAGGAGATGTAACTCTTGATACCTTTAAACTTGGTTTGCTTGGTGGGTTCCTCGATGGTGCAGGTGAAGGGGTGAGGGCTCTCGCTCCACTGAGGCCCATCGGGACTCATCACCACACAATAGGTTTCTGAGGTTTTAAAGACAGAGGGTACCTCACCCAGGATAAACGCCTCCCCACCAGACCTTACAAAACTTGAGAAACGATTGAAGTTCTTGCCCACGGCACTACTTTTAGTGCTGAGCCTACTGGCAGTGCTGTCCTGCCTTTCCACGGATGGTTTTTGCCTGTAAATCACACTGGGATAAGGGGATACTGTATACGGGTGGAGGTGATTGTGCCCATTGGTGTTACTGGTCACGCCAGGTTCATCAACCACTGTGGAAGAGTCATCCCAGTCATCCCAATCATCATCATCATCTTCCTCATAGCTGCCCTGTTGGTACGGGGATGCATAACTCGGGGAGTAGAATGCAGAATGATTCCCTGGTGAGCTTGCAGGGCTGGAGTAGTGAGTGAAAGAGGAATTGGAAGTGGAGGGTGAGGGTGTACTGGGTTTGAGAATTTCCACATAAGAAGCTGGAAAGAGTCCTTTGTCCCCCCGACTATTCTGGCCTTCCAGCCAGCCGTCCAGAGACTTCTCGTTAAAAACCAGCAGCTGCTCATTCTCCTGGATGCTGATCTCCTCGGGGTTCTCACTCTGGAAGCTGTAAAGAGCCTTGGCTTTGATGGAAGCCATGATCTAGGCTTAGGGTAGAAGAGAATTGCAGTATCTCCTTGGGTATCTAAGCAGCTGGAGATGGGTCTGGAAGGGTGCGGGCTGTCGCTGCAACTCACCCTCTACAGCTCGGCTCTCTCAAGCCGGGGAAAGGAAGTGTCGGCCGGTCTACAGCTCCTACCGTGAACGCCTACTTCTCCGGGTGCATTGCTCAGCTCGGCACTTCGCTCCTTGTGTCCTCCCGGGCACAAGCTCTGTCCCCGGGAGCCTGCAATCTCCCAAACGATGGCCGCGGCCAAACTCCTCTTTGTTGTGATGAGCTCTCGTACTTTGAAGCGCAGGAAAAGTTTTGCTGATTGCAAAGGAAGTTCGCGACTGCCCTCTAGGTATTGGATCTTAGGCTGGCACTTCAAGGAAACAGGAGCAACACATCCCAGTGATCCTCCTAAACTGACCTCAGTCAAACAGGCTGACAACATAACTTATTGGGTTATGTCCCAGTCTGCCCCCATCGCCCGCTAACGTAGTGGTCCTTCATGTGTAAGGGTTTTTGGGCAATTTGACATTAGGCAAAGCCAGAGCATATCACAGGAACAGGAGGAGGCCATTCAGTCCCTCGAGCCTATTCAATGTGATCCGGCTGACCTGTTGAGGGCAGCAGTCGGTAATTCCCAGGAGTCTGCAGCATTCTCCTTTTCTGTTTTTTATTTTCTAAAGGACGTGTCACTGTTTTTCACAGAATCATTACAGTGTACAAGGAGGCCATTCGGCCCAACGTGTCTGCATGGATTTCTGCAGCTTGGCAATGATGTTACCTCAATCAAATATTTACCTTATGCCATGCAACTGGTGTCAGAGTTTGGAACAAACTGTGTGGGTAAAAATGTCCATAGCCCCTATTTCTGGGAAAAATAGCAATATCACAATGAAAATGATAAACATTTCCTCCTGGCCTTTTGACAAAACACTGGGTCCTATAATCATCCCTAATCTGTCCTTTTTCATCCCAAATCATTTTCACAACAGAAAAACGATTGCTTTCAGATTTTGTGTCTGTGAATTTCTATATTGTTGAACTTTTACATAAAAGTTGTTAGTAATTTTAAAAAATAATTGAAGGTGTGCAATGAAACAGAAATCCAATTGGTTTGGTTTCCATGACTGTGATAAATTTAGGTTTTGTCACTTTATAGCATTTGAGCTGATAATAGTTCATTAACAATAATTTAAAATTGATGTAATCATCAGTAAGCTGCAAATTCTAGTAAAGGAAATATAATTTTTACAAATTAAGTTCATGTGGAGAAGCAGAATTGGCAGTAAATAATAACTTGGATCAATCAAATTCTACATTGCAAAGTGAACTTGGATTAATAGGAATCTGAAAACCTGTTATCATTTTCATCAATAGAATTCTTGAGCTACTAATAGTAATTAGAATCTGGAGAATGGAACATGCGGCAAATCTGTTGTAATTTAATAGTTTTCTATAGGAAATATGAAAATAACAATTAGACCAAAAATAATGGAAATGGAATCATTTTCAGAATGACAGTGTTATAGAAAGGGAATGGGAAGTATTGTGGTGCAGTGGGTAGTGTTCCTGTCTCTGAGCCAGAAGCTCTAGTTCAATTCCCACTTCAGGTCTTGATGGCCATGGAAGGTGCCAAACAGGTTGATTATCAGCCTGTAAATCCTTCCAACACACCTGATGGCAGGCAGTAAGAGTAGGAGAGTTTCCTGGTCAGCCAAACTGCAGAAGGCAACAGCAAACCACTGCCGTACTTTGCCAAGCATAATCATGGACCAATCCAATGGAAGTCCATGGTCACCAATGCCCTCTCTGGGGCATAGTTCCTGGAGGATGAAGATGGAAGGGGCTTGGGGAGAATTGAAGAAAACAGATGATCACCCATCTGGTACAGAAACTCTCCCAACACCAGGCCATTTAATGCTTAATAGTAATCTGATGGTGGGTAATCTGGAGATCATTCTGAACCTATTGACCTGCATTTTAGTCTTCAGCACTGAAATTTCAGTGAGATTCACAGGCGAGAACAGAACACGTCATTCCAAAGTAGGTGGTGAATTTTCCATTATATACTCAGCTGTACTGGGCTTTTGATGGCAAAACTGAAGATGCCATGTTCATCAAGATTGTGGATTTGGCAGGAAACTGAGAGCGTCCTGGTTAAAGCACTTTCCCTTCCACTCATTCCTCATGCTATAAATATACCTGTGTAGGAGTTAGACAAATTAATGGGCTAAGTCTGGAGTCGTACAGGAGCTCAGCCTCAACACAGTTTGGCCCTTCCTCATCATCCTGCCATAAGCACTAATTACAACTCTTTCATTTCATTCTTCAAATGTTAAACTTCTGCTTTTCCAACCCATCCCGTCTCCAGTTAATTGGTTGCTTGTATCCACAGCAATTGCTTTAAATGCTTTGTAAATGTTTTTCCAAAGTTTTGGCTGTGGGCATGTTCTGACGTAAAATAGTTAACTGTTTTCTTTTAACAAGGAAGGAATGAAAGCACCATCTACTGGCAGAGTGTGGCAGCTCAGCAACAGCTACCAACTCATGGACAGGCCAATGTCAGCAACATCGACACTTAAATAACTTGTATTTATATAGCACCTTCTAGGAAATAAAATATCCTAAGCGCTACATAGCAGCATTATAGAACAAATTATGACAGTGAGTCACATAAGGAGATATTAGGACAGCAAGTAGGTTTTAAGGAATGTCTTAAAGGAAGAGAGAGAGAGGCGTAAAAGTTTATGGAAGGAATTCCACAACTTAGCACCCAGGCAGCTGAAGGCATGGCCGCCAACAGTGTAGCAATTAAAATTTGGGAAGTTCAAGAAGCCCGAATTAGGGTTACAGTTATCTCAGAGGATAGTGGGGCTGGAGGATATAACTGAGATAGGAAGGGGTGAGGCCATGAAGGAATTTAAAAACAGGGATGAGAATTTTAAGATTGAGGCATGAATTAACCAAGAGTTGACATAGGTCAGCGAGCACAAAGATGAATAGAACTTGGCATGACTTAGGACAGAGGCAGACATTGAGTTTACAGAAGGTAGAATCAGGAGTGTGTTGAAATAGTCGAGTCTAGAGGTAAACTGCAGAGTTAACTGTTTCTCATTTCACAGATGCTGCCTGACCTGTTGAGTATTTTCAATTTCTATGTAAGGATAGAATTGCTGTGGCACTGTATTTCAGTTTCCCTATTTACAAAACCAAGTATCCCATCTGCTTTAACGGCCTTACCAATTTGCCCTGCTGACATTAAGGATTTGTGAATATACAGTCTGACCCCTCTGCTCTTGGACTTCAAAAATAGTTCTATTTAGATCATACTGCCTCTTCATGTTTCTCCTGCCAAAGTGCTTCACTTCACACTCCCAGCTACCATCTAGAAGGTCAAGAGCAGCAGATACATGGGAATACCGTCATCTGGAAGTTCCCTTCAAAGCCGCACACCATCCTGGCTTGGAAATATATCGCCGTTCCTTCACTGTCGCTGGGTCAAAATCCTGGAACTCCCTCCCTAACCACACTGTGGGTGTCCCTACACCACATGGACTGCAGTGGTTCAAAGAAGGCAGCTCACCACCACCTTCTCAAGGGCAATTAGGAATGCCGCAGCATCCCAGGGAAGAATTTTTTAAAAACTTATCCACATTAAACAGCTTCTGTCATGTATCTGCCTTTTTCACCAGTCTGTCTTCGTCTACCTGAAGTATGCTAATATCCTGCTCACCATTTCCTATGCTGTCAAGTTGTGTGTCATCAACAAACTTCAAAATTGACCTCTCTATATCCAAGTCCAGGTTATTTATATATAACAAGAAAAGCAATGGCCCTAATATTGAACCCTGTAGGACCCCAAAGTAACATTCTCTCCTAAACTTTGGCTTTCTTTCGCTATTTGGTAAAATAATTGAAACTGTAGGCTAAGGACCTCAGAATGTGAACAACCCCCCAAATGCTTATCCCCAGAAGAGTCATGCATTGATTTGAGTGTACGCAACTCCTGCTGAATACAAAACCCTGTTTGACACTGGATCAGAAGTTGGTAATAATGGATACACTCTAACCACTCTGGTCTGGAAATCTATTGCCTGGAACTTTTTTTGAGCAGACCAAGCATTCCCTCAACATCACTGGCATCATTTTAGTGCAGTACTTTGGGAGCAGAAACATGGAAGATACAGTATTTGGATAAGTAAAACAATTTTTATTACTGCTTTCTAATATTTTATCCCAGTTTTATGTTTGAGGTAATTATTTATGTCCAGGTATTTTCTGGTTCACACACTTGTGGTTAGTCATTCCAAAATCCAGAAAATTCCAAAATCCAGAACTGACTTAGTGCCAAGCGTTCTGGACAGGACAGGTTACAGTGCACAGTACAGTGAATATCCATTCAGGCAGCAAATATTAAGAATATGTTTGTAATATTTCTGTGTTGTCATTCTCTTCATGATATTCTGCACTTTTATTTCCTGACTATAGTGACTATGCTTCAAAATACTTTGTTGGCACTTTGGATGTCCCTAGTTTGTGAATTCGGCTACATTAATGACAGTCTTTCTTTCTTATGTAATTCTTAAAAACTGTATTACCTGTATTTGGTTTTATTAAAATTAAAGTAACGGAGCACAGCTACATAGATTTAATAAAAAAGAAACAGATGCAGTTAATAGCCTTGCCTTCCTGACAGGGAAATATTGTCCAGAATGAGATGTATCAAAACAAAACTAATTCTCGGATGTAAGGCCAGCTTTTAGTGCCCATCTTTGCTAGTCCAAAAAGAGTAGTTAAAAGCCGACCAGGACAACATTGCTGTTGATCTAGAATTGCATATAGGTCAGACCCGGATAAGGGCGGCAGATTTCCTTTCCCTAAAGGACATTAGTGAACCAGATATTTTTTCTAAAAAAAAAAAAAATAATCTGTTAGTTTCGTGGCCTGGTATTTCCATATTTTTAAGGAGGAGAATTTAAATTCTCAAACTGTTGCGGCTGGTATGTAAAACTAGGCTCTCTGTCCAGAAACATAACCACTGCATCGCCATCTCCTTAATGAATGAACAAGACTGGGCATCAACCAATGCATGGCCCACCATACATTAATAGTGTAATGGGGTTCCTGATGAGGCCTCATTATTAATGAAGTTTATGAAGTAAATTCATGTCACAAAGTAAGATGATGAGGATTAAGGACAATATGCAAAGGTAACAGGACACGTACCAATATGGATTGTAAATAGTATTTGACGATGAGGATTGAATAAACAGGGGTATATTTTGAAGAGGAAATACCCTGGGAGATTTACCTCAGTGTGTAGGGACTGGTAAAGCTGGTTATTTACCTCAGTATGGAGGGACGTGGAGGTTATTCTGGCTGAGCAGACACTGAAAGGCCGCACTCGCCCCCTAGGCCGCTCCTTCCCGCCTGTCCGCGGGCTTGGGAACAATAAAGTCTTGTCGAGGGGGCGGGGCCGCGGGAACAATAAAGTTTTGTTGTGGTTGTCAGGCGCAAGATGGCGGCGGAGCGGCGGCAGCCAGCGATCCTGGAGCCCGAGGGAGAGGGAGAGGACATCTTTACCGGCAGCGTGAGTGTGTTGGACCGGGACAGCTTCACTGACAAGCGGCGGATAAGGAGCTGGAGCGCGGGGTGTGACCCGGGGGGCAGGGAGAGAGGAGGAGGAGGGGTCAACGAGCATAGTGGGGAGGAGGAGAAGAGGAAGAGGAGGAGGAGGAGGAGAGGAGGAGGAGGGTTGGAGACAGGGGAGGAGAGGGGAGGAGGAGGGGAGGAGGAGGAGGAGAGGGGAGGAGAGGAGAGGGGGAGAGGGAGGGAGGAGAGGAGAGGGGGAGAGGGAGGGGGGAGAGGAGAGGGGGAGGGGGAGAGGGAGGGAGAGGGAGGGGGGAGAGGAGAGGGGGAGGAGGGAGGGGAGGAGGGGGAGGAGAGGGGGGAGGGGGAGGAGGGGGAGGAGAGGGGGGAGGGGGAGGAGGGGGAGGAGGGGGAGGAGAGGGGGAGGGGGGAGGAGAGCGGGGAGGAGGGGGAGGAGAGGGGGGAGGGGGAGGAGAGGGGGGAGGGGGAGGAGAGGAGGGGGAGGAGAGGAAGGAGTGGAGGGGGAGGAGAGGAAGGAGTGGAGGGGGAGGAGAGGAAGGAGTGGAGGGGGAGGAGAGGAAGGAGTGGAGGGGGAGGAGAGGAAGGAGAGGAGGAGAGGAGGGAGGGGAGGGGGGGAGGAGAGGAGGGAGGGGAGGGGGGAGGAGAGGAGGGGGGGAGGAGAGGGAGGGGAGGGAGGGGAGGAGAGGGGGAGGAGAGGGAGGAGAGGGGGGGGAGGAGGAGGAGGGAGGGGGGAGGGGGAGAGATGGGAGGGAAGAGGAGAGGGGGAAAGAAGGGAGGGGAAGGAGTGGGGGAAAGAGGGGAGTGGGGGAAAGAGGGGAGTGGGGGAGGGGAGGGGGGGAAGAGGGGAGTGGGGGAGGGGAGGGGGGGAAAGAGGGGAGTGGGGGAGGGAGGGGGGAAGAGAGGGAGTGGGGGAGGGGGGGAAAGAGGGGAGTGGGGGAGGGGGGAAAGAGGGGAGTGGGGGAGGGGGGAAAGAGGGGAGTAGGGGAGTGGGGGAAAGAGGGGAGTAGGGGAGTGGGGGAAAGAGGGGAGTAGGGGAGTGGGGGAAAGAGGGGAGTGGGGGAGGGGAGGGGGAAAGGGGGGAAGAGGGGAGTGGGGGAGGAGGGCGAGAAGGGGGGAGGGGGGAAGAGGGAGTGGGGGAGGAGTAGAGGGGGGAGGGGGAGGAGGGAGTGGAGTGGGGGAGGAGGGAGTGGAGTGGGGGAGGAGGGAGTGGAGGGGGGGAGGGGGAGAGTGGAGGGAGGGGGGGGAAGGGGGAGGGGAGGAGGGAGTGGAGTGGGGGAGGAGGGGGAGTGGAGGGGGGAGGAGGGGAAGTGGAGGGGGGAGGAGGGGGAGTGGAGGGGGGAGGGGGAGAGTGGAGGGGGGAGGGGGAGAGTGGAGGGGGGAGGGGGAGAGTGGAGGGGGGAGGGGGAAGAGTGGAGGGGGGGAGGGGGAGAGTGGAGGGGGGGGAAGAGTGGAGGGGGGGAGGGGGAGAGTGGAGGGGGGGGAAGAGTGGAGGGGGGGAGGGGGAGAGTGGAGGGGGGGAGGAGGAGAGTGGAGGGGGTAGGAGGAGGAGGGGGTAGGAGGAGAGGAGGGGGGAGGGGAGGAGGGGGAAGGGGGAGAGGAGGAGAGGGGGCGGGGGTAAGAGTGGAGTGGAGTGGGGGAGGGGGGAGTGGAGTGGGGGAGGGGGGAGTGGAGTGGGGGAGGGGGGAGTGGAGTGGGGGGAGGGGGGAGTGGAGTGGGGGGAGGGGGAGTGGAGTGGGGGGAGGGGGGGTGAGTGGGGGGAGGGGGGAGTGGAGTGGGGGGAGGGGAAGTGGAAGGGGAGGAGGAGGACGAGGGAGTGGAGGAGGGGAGGGAATGGGGGAGGCGGAGAGGAGGGGGGAGGCGGAGAGGAGGGGAGTGGAGGGGGAGGAGGAGGGGAGTGGAGGGGGAGGAGGAGGGGAGTGGAGGGGGAGGAGGAGGGGAGTGGAGGGGGAGGAGGAGGGGAGTGGAGGGGGAGGAGGAGGGGAGTGGAGGGGAGGAGAAGAGGAGGGTGAGGAGGAGAAGAGGAGGGTGAGGAGGAGAAGAGGAGGGTGAGGAGGAGAGGAGGGGAGTGGAGGGGGAGGAGGAGGGGAGTGGAGGGGGAGGAGGAGAGGAGGGGAGTGGAGGGGGAGGAGGGGAGTGGAGGAGAGGAGGGGAGTGGAGGGGCGGAGGAGGGGAGGGGAGGAGGAGAGGAGGGGGAGGGGAGGGGAGTGGAGGGGGAGGGGGGAAGAGGGGAGTGGGGGAGGAGTAGAGGGGAGGAGGGAGTGGGGGGAGGAGTAGAGGGGAGGAGGGAGTGGAGTGGGGGAGGAGGGGGAGGGGGGAGGGGGAGGGGGGAGGGGGAGGAGACAGGGGAGGAGGAGAGTGGAGGGGGGGAGGAGGAGAGTGGAGGGGGGGAGGAGGAGAGTGGAGGGGGGGAGGAGGAGAGTGGAGGGGGGGAGGAGGAGAGTGGAGGGGGGGAGGAGGAGGGGGAGTGAAGGAGGGGAGGGGGAGAGGAGGAGAGGGAGGGGGTAAGAGTGGAGTGGAGTGGGGGAGGGGGGAGTGGAGTGGGGGAGGGGGGAGTGGAGTGGGGGAGGGGGGAGTGGAGTGGGGGAGGGGGGAGTGGAGTGGGGGAGGGGGGAGTGGAGTGGGGGGAGGGGAGTGGAAGGGGAGGAGGAGGACGAGGGGAGTGGAGGAGGGGAGGGAATGGGGGAGGCGGAGAGGAGGGGAATGGAGGGGGAGGAGGGGAATGGAGGGAGTGGAGGGGGAGGAGGAGAGGAGGGGGAGGAGGAGAGGAGGGGGAGGAGGAGAGGAGGGGGAGGAGGAGAGGAGGGGGAGGAGGAGAGGAGGGGGAGAGGGGGAGGAGGAGAGGAGGGGGAGGAGGAGAGGAGGGGAGTGGAGGGGGGGAGGAGGAGAGGAGGGGAGTGGAGGGGAGGAGGGGAGTGGAGGGGGAGGGGGAGGGGGAGGAGGAGGGGAGTGGAGGGGGAGGAGGAGGGGAGTGGAGGGGGAGGAGGAGGGGAGTGGAGGGGGAGGAGGAGGGGAGTGGAGGGGGAGGAGGAGGGGAGTGGAGGGGGAGGGGGAGGAGGAGGGGAGTGGAGGGGGAGGGGGAGGAGGAGGGGAGTGGAGGGGGAGGGGGAGGAGGAGGGGAGTGGAGGGGGAGGGGGAGGAGGAGGGGAGTGGAGGGGGAGGGGGAGGAGGAGGGGAGTGGAGGGGAGGAGGAGGAGGAGAGGAGTGGAGGGGGAGGAGGAGAGGAGTGGAGGGGGAGGAGGAGAGGAGTGGAGGGGGGAGGAGGAGAGGAGTGGAGGGGGGAGGAGGAGAGGAGTGGAGGGGGAGGAGGAGAGGAGTGGAGGGGGGAGGAGGAGAGGAGTGGAGGGGGAGGAGGAGAGGAGTGGAGGGGGGAGGAGGAGAGGAGTGGAGGGGGGAGGAGGAGAGGAGTGGAGGGGGGAGGAGGAGAGGAGTGGAGGGGGGAGGAGGAGAGGAGTGGAGGGGGGAGGAGGAGAGGAGTGGAGGGGGGAGGAGGAGAGGAGTGGAGGGGGGAGGAGGAGAGGAGTGGAGGGGGGAGTGGAGGGGGAGGAGGAGAGGAGGAGAGTGGAGGGGGAGGAGGAGAGTGGAGGGGGAGGAGGGGAGTGGAGGGGGAGGAGGGGAGTGGAGGGGGAGGAGGGGAGTGGAGGGGGAGGAGGAGAGTGGAGGGGGAGGAGGAGAGTGGAGGGGGAGGAGGAGAGTGGAGGAGGGGAGTGGAGGGGGAGGAGGAGAGTGGAGGGGGAGGAGGAGGGGAGTGGAGGGGGAGGAGGAGGGGAGTGGAGGGGGAGGAGGAGGGGAGTGGAGGGGGAGGAGGAGGGGAGTGGAGGGGGAGGAGGAGGGGAGTGGAGGGGGAGGAGGAGGGGAGTGGAGGGGGAGGAGGAGGGGGAGGAGGAGGGGAGTGGAGGGGGAGGAGGAGGGGAGTGGAGGGGGAGGAGGAGGGGAGTGGAGGGGGAGGGGGAGGGGAGTGGAGGGGGAGGGGGAGGGGAGTGGAGGGGGAGGAGGGGAGGAGGAGGGGAGTGGAGGGGGAGGAGGAGGAGGAGGGGAGTGGAGGGGGAGGAGGAGTGGAGGGGGAGGGGAGTGGAGGGGAGGAGGAGAGGAGGGGAGTGGAGGGGGAGGAGGAGGGGAGTGGAGGGGGAGGAGGAGAGGAGGGGAGTGGAGGGGAGTGGAGGGGGAGGAGGAGGGGAGTGGAGGGGGAGGAGGAGGGGAGTGGAGGGGGAGGAGGAGGGGAGTGGAGGGGGAGGAGGAGGGGAGTGGAGGGGGAGGAGGAGAGGAGTGGAGGGGGGAGGAGGAGAGGAGTGGAGGGGGGAGGAGGAGAGGAGTGGAGGGGGGAGTGGAGGGGGAGGAGGAGAGGAGGAGAGTGGAAGGGGAGGGGGAGGAGGAGAGGGGAGGGGGAGGAGGAGAGGGGAGGAGGAGAGGGGAGGGGGAGGAGGAGAGGGGAGGAGGGGAGTGGAGGGGGAGGAGGAGAGTGGAGGGGGAGGAGGAGAGTGGAGGAGGGGAGTGGAGGGGGAGGAGGAGAGTGGAGGGGGAGGAGGAGGAGAGTGGAGGGGGAGGAGGAGGGGAGTGGAGGGGGAGGAGGAGGGGAGTGGAGGGGGAGGAGGAGGGGAGTGGAGGGGGAGGAGGAGGGGAGTGGAGGGGGAGGAGGAGGGGAGTGGAGGGGGAGGAGGAGGGGAGTGGAGGGGGAGGAGGAGGGGAGTGGAGGGGGAGGAGGAGGGGAGTGGAGGGGGAGGAGGAGGGGAGTGGAGGGGGAGGAGGGGAGTGGAGGGGGAGGAGGGGAGTGGAGGGGGAGGAGGGGAGTGGAGGGGGAGGAGGAGTGGAGGGGGAGGGGAGTGGAGGGGAGGAGGAGAGGAGGGGAGTGGAGGGGGAGGAGGAGGGGAGTGGAGGGGGAGGAGGAGAGGAGGGGAGGGGAGTGGAGGAGAGGAGGGGAGTGGAGGGGGAGGAGGAGAGGAGGGGAGGGGAGAGGAGGTGAGGGGAGAGGAGGGGAGGGGAGTGGAGGAGAGGAGGGGAGTGGAGGGGGGGAGGAGGGGAGTGGAGGGGGGGAGGAGGGGAGTGGAGGGGGGAGGAGGGGAGTGGAGGGGGGGAGGAGGGGAGTGGAGGGGGAGGAGGAGAGGAGGGGAGTGGAGGGGGAGGAGGAGAGGAGGGGAGTGGAGGGGGAGGAGGAGAGGAGGGGAGGAGGAGAGTAGGGGAGTGGAGGGGGAGGAGGGGAGGGGAGGGAGGGGAGGGGGGAAGGGGGAGGGAGGGAAGAGGGGGGAGTGGGGGGAGGGAAGAGGGAGTTGAGGAGAGGGAGGGGGGGAGGGTTGGGGATAGGGAGGGGCGGGTGGGTTAAGGACAGAAGGGCGGGGGGCGAGGACAAGAGCAGTGGGGCGGGGGGCTTAGGGGGAGAGTAGGGGCGAGCAGGGGAGGAGAGGGGGCAGCAGTGGAGTGGGGAGGGGGCGGGGGGGAGAAAGGGAGGGGGCGGGGGGGCGATGGCGTGGAGAGAGGGGGAAGTTAGGGGGTGGGGAGGGAATTGCCCTTGAACTAAGTGGCTTATTAGGCCTTTTTAGGGGATAGTTAAGTGTCAGTAATGTTGCTGAGAGTCTGGAGTGACGTGGGCCAATCAGTTAGCATGGCAGATTTCCTTCATGAAAGGGCACCAGTGAACCAGATGGAATGTTAATGGTAATGACATTCAGGGGTGCAAGAATAAGCTGGCAACTGCAGACCATCAGTTTGACTCAGTGGTAGGGAACCTTTGGGTACTATAGTACAAGATCAAATCAGTAGTCACTTAGACAAGTGCAGGATAATTATGGAAAGCCAACATGAATTCATTAAGGGAAAATCAGGTTTAACTAACTTGCTGGAGTGTTTTTGAGGAGGTAACAGAGAATGTTGTTAAGAGAAATGCTGTTGATGTGTGTATGGATTTTCAAAAGGTGTTTGATATGGTGCCACAAAACAGACTTGAGCAAAATTCTAGGTCATGGAATAAAAGGGAAAGTAAGCACTTGGATAATAAATTAGCTGAGTGATAGGAAACAGAGTATTGATCAATGGTTGTTTTTAACTTTGGAGGAAGGTTTGTGGTGGACTTCCCCAGGGGTCGGTGTTGGGACCCTTGCTCTTTCTGGTATATATTAATGACCTGGACTGTGATGTTCAAGGCACGATTTCAAAATTTGCAGATTATACAAAGGTTGGAAATATTGTCTGTGATGGGGATGGTCCTGAACTTCATAAGGACATAGACATGTTGGTGGATTGGGAAGACGAGTGGCAGATTAAGTTCAATGCAGAGAAGTGTGAGGTTATTCATTTTGGCAGGAAAAATATGGTGAGACAGTATAAAATAAAGGGAGAGCCTCAAAAGGAACTGCAGGAACAGAGATACCTGGGTGTATACGTACATAGGTCATTGAAGATGGCAGGGTATGTTGAGAGAGCAGTTAATAAAGCATATAGTATATGAAGCCACATATGCTTTATACTATAACCAGGGTTATATTCCGGATTTATTCATTGAACACCAGCTGCTGTGGTGAGATTTGAACCTGTGTCCCCACGGTATTAGCCTGGGCCTTTGGATTATTTGGATTATTAATCCAATAACATAACCACTACGTCACAGCTGCCCCTGCCTCCCCTCTCTAAGAAATCCAAGAAAACTGTCTAACTTTTCCTATGAATAACACTCAAATATTGGCTCTCTACTTCTGGTAATTATTCTTTCATGGGACGTGGGCATCACTGGCTAGGCCAACATGTACTATACCCATCCCTACATGGCCTTGAGAAGGTGGCGGTGAGCTGCCTTCTTGAACCACCGCAGCCCATGTGGTGTAGATACCCCCACAGTGCCGTTAAGAGGGGAGTTCCAGTTTTTTTGAACAATGCTACTCTATAAGGAAGGAAATTTATCAGACACTGGAGTTGAGAGTTGGAAGGAATGTGTTCCTTCCCCACTTTCTCTTTGAACATAGCCCTGTATCCACTACTGAGAGAAAACCCCTATACTTGGCTTTGCAGAAAATCCATGCACTGCTTTTGAAAATATCCTTTTGTATTCCATGCTGCATGCTTCCCATTGTGGAAATTTGTGAGAATTATGATACAGGCATGCTATATTTTACTTCAGACTGCAGAGGAGATCAAATTGCAGGGTTTGGATGTAGCTGGTAAAGTGGGGAGAGGGATTCTACTTGTCAGGGCCAGTTGCTTCATACAGTAGAGTATGGGTATGTTTAGGTCAGTTTGGAGGTTTTGCTTTACTGGATTTGATGTCAATCCACTCAATGGAGCATTGTAGTTTAACCGTGGCTGCTAGGGTCCCAATCTTACTAATAGCTAAAGCTGTGCTACAAACTGGGCCCCTTGGGGCCCTTCCTGTGTGATTGTATTTTAAAATGATCCAAAGATCATCTGTGATAGGAATTTTTCCTTGCTGTTCATTCAAAATAAGCTAGCAGTTGTGCTGAAAGGGCTGAATCTAGGCATGAAGGCATAGGAGATTTTACAGTGCTGGTGTTGACTTGTTTAACATTCCCTCTTGTCAGGTATGACTTGTACAGATATTTTGGGTTTTAATTGTATTTGAAACAACTGTGAATCTTGGTGTAATGTAGGGGAAGCTGTTGTGGGTATGTGACTAATGTAAAAGTTGACTACTTTTAAAAAGCCATATACATTCCTTGTTTCTCTCTTTCCTTGCTGGAGTCAGGTTTTGTGGGCTATAGTCGTACTCTATCTTACTTAAATGGCCTTTAATTTGTGAGCGTTGCTGATGATTGTTGATGAGCTGTTTGATCGCAGTAGACATCACAGCAGATCAAATCCTATATTCAGTTCTGGGCAGTACACTTTAGGGAGGATGTCAAAGTCTTGGTAAGGGTTCAGAAGAGATTTGCTAGAGTGGTACTAGAGACTTCTGTGATGTGGATAGACTGGAGAAGCTGGGGTTGTTCTCCTTGGAGCAGAGAAGGTTAAGAGGAGATTTGAGGCCTTTAAAGTTATGAATGATTTGGAGTAATTAAGGAGAAACTGTTTCCAATGGTAGGAAAATCAGTAACAGAGGGCACCGATTTTAAGGTGATTATTAAAAGAACCAGAGAGGAGATGAGGAAATTTTTTTTATATAAAGTGATTTGTGATCTGAAAGGATGGTGGAAACAGGTTCAAGAGGAAATTAGATATGTATTTGAAAATAATTTTTTACGGAACTATTGGAAAAGAACTGAGAAGTGAAATCAATAGGATATCTCTACGTAGGACACAATGGGCTGAATGGACTCTTTCCGTGCTGTATGATTCACACCTCCAGTATGAGTTGGCTACCAAATGATCAGGCTGCAAACAGGTACGGGAGGAGGGGAACAAAAGCAAACCAGTTGCACCCTGCCCACCACCTCTTTGCTTAAGGTTAGCAAGTTCAGCACAGGCTCAGGATTGAATCTGAGGTCTTCTTGCTCTATCTGCCTCCAACCATTCTATCAAATATAACAGCTACTTTGCCCTAATAAAATGCCTCAGCACTAACCTTATAAATAATACTGTACCAGTGTTGGGATATCTCCCTGCCAGCCATCTTTGATATGAGTGAGTTTACCAGTTAGTGTCCTGAGTACATTAGTGAAGCTTTACATTTGGGTGTACTCAGAAGCTATTTGACACAGCAGTGAGCAAGGCCACTGTTTGTGCAGACTCAGATCACATTCTATTCTTGTTAAAAATTCCAAATCTGTAACCTGGATACTGTGTCTGAATTCCCTTTCTCCATCCTTAACATCTCATATCTCATACAAATCAGGCCAATTAACCACTTGAACCTGTTCTGTCATTCAGTTACAGCATCACTTCTGTGTATCTTCCTATCTTGATACTGCTGTTGATATCCAAAGTCTCACCATAGGTGATTTGACTTCTTTCCCTGAACCTTCTAAGTAGTTAGCAATCAGTTAAATAAACATACAGTGTAGGACATCCAAAATCCAATAGAGGAACGGAAGCTTTTTTCATGGTAGAGACCCTTTGTAGACTTTCAGGTATCAAACTCCAGACTCAATATTTTGGTTATCCTATAATTTGAACATTGAAGTTTTTTTTGAGAATAGTATGGAAAGTCAGCCAATATTTGCATTTGAAACCGATCAACTTTTGTAATGAATTTAATTAAACAAGTGGGGATGTAGATAGCAAGAAATGATCTTGGATCGTAAGATGTAGAATCCATGTGGGTGGAGGTAAGAAATAGCAAGGGGAAGAAGATACTGGTTGGAGTAGTCTATAGACCCTCTAACAGTAGCTATATTGTAGGACAGAGAATAAATCAGAAGACAATGAGGGCATGTAAAAAAGGCAGTACATTAATCATGGGTGCTTTAATCTTCATGTATATTGGGAAAATCAAATTGGCAGAGGTAGCCACAAGCAAGAATTCAGAGTGTATTCGGGACAGTTTCCTAGAACAATATGTTGAGGATCCAACCAGGGATCAGGCTATTTTGAACGTAATGAGGCAAGTTTAATAAATGATCTCAGTAAAAGGAAACAGTGACCATAGCGTGGTAGAATTTAGCATTTAGTTTATGTGAGAAACTTGGGTCAGAAACAACTGTGCTAAACTTAAATAAGGGTAATTACAATGGAATGAGGGCAGAGTTGGCTAAAGTGGACTGGGAAAGGAGCTTAGCAGAAAAGATGGTTGATGAACAATGGCAGACGTTTAAGAAAATAATTCATGATTCACAATAAAGAGATCCCAGTGAGGAAGAAGGATTCTAGGAAGGGGGTTAACCAAGGAAGTTAAGGATAGTATCAAAGCGAAAGAAAAAACATACGATGTGGCAAAGATTAGTGGTAAACTAGATGATCAGGAAAGTTTTAAAAGCCAATAAAAGATGAACAAAAATAATAAAGGAGGGAATTAAATTTTCAGGGTAAACTAGCAAGTAATATAAAATTGGACAGTGAGGTGGTAAGGGGTTATTCTTCTTGGAGCAGATAAGGTTAAGAGGAGATTTGAGGCCTTAAGAGTTATGAATGGTTTAGTTATAGTAATAAAGGAGAAACTGTTTTCAATGGTAGGAAAATCATTAACAAAGGGCACTGATTTAAGGTGCTGAATTTGTTGCCCTTAAGCAAAGAGGTGGTATATATTCTTTAATTATATGAAAAGGAAGAGAGAAGCTAAAGTGAACATTGGCCCCTTAGAGAATGAGGCAGGGGAAATAATGGGGAACCAGGAAATGGCAGAGGAGTTGAATAAATACTTTGTATCAGTTTTCACGGTAGAAGATACTAATAGCATTCCAAAAATACTAAACAATCAAGGGGCAAAAGCTGGGGGAGGAAATAAATACAATAACTATCACTAGAGAAAAGGCACTGGGGAAATTAATGGGGCTAAAGGGACCTGATGGGTTGCATCCTAGGATATTAAAGGAAGTAGCTACAGAGATAGTGGGTGCACTGGTAGTAATCTTCCAAGAATCCTTAGATTCTGGAAAAGTCCCAGAGGATTGGAAACCTGCCAATGTAACACCCTTATTCAAAAAGGGAGGAAGACAAAAATTAGGTAACTATAGGCCAGTTAGCTTAACATCTGTCATTGGGAAAATATTAGTCTATTAGTACTGAAGACTTGTGCTCCAGAACTTGCCACGCCCCTGGCCAAGCTGTTTCAGTACAACTACAACACTGGCATCTACCTGGCTATGTGGAAAATTGCCCATTTATGTCCTGCACACAGAAAGCAGGACAAATCCAACCTGGCCAATTACTTATTGAAACATATAAGGTTCTTAGCGGGCTTGACAGGGTAGATGCTGAGAGGTTGTTTCTCCCTTGTGGGAGAGTCTAGGACCAGAGGGAATAATCTCAGAGTAAGGGTACACCGATTTAAGACAGATGAGGAGGAATTTCTTCTGAGGGTAGTCAATCTGGATTTCTTTATGGCAGAGGGCTGTAGAGGCTGCGTGGTTAAGTATGTTGAAGGCTGAGATAGGCAGATTTTTAATCGGTAAGGGAATCGAGGGCTATGGAGAAAAGGCAGGAGCTTGGAGTTGAGGGTTATCAGATCAGCCATCATCTCATCGAATGGCAGAGCGGACTCGATGGGCCAAATGGCCTACTCCTACATCTTATGGTTTGATAGTCCTGTACACTCATATGATTTGACTTAAATGGCTTTTTGAATTGAGTGGATTGTTAATTGTAAGATCAATAGGGAACAGTTCCACTCCAACTGATGCAGGATTGAAGTGAGGGAGGAGAGGTTGGTATGCTGCAGCTAACTCTCACCAAGTTTGTCAAGTATGGTAGTAGGGCGCCTTAATCATGACTTCCTCTGCTGCTGAAGGCAGGTTTAGTTTGTGTTTTATTCTGCCATTCCTGTGGGTGTAGGCTTGTAGTGGGAATGAAGAGAACCTTGGTGCTTCTCCCTAATCTCGCAGATTGAGTTTCCAGCAGGATTGCCAACATTTTAGGTGGATTAGTTGAAGATATCCTGAGCAAGGTTATGGCGGTAATTGGAGCTTGGTATGTCTGTCTGACCTAGGCCACTTCAAACTCCTGGTGTTTAGTGGCAGAATGCTGTACCTGGAGTTCTGATCTATTTTGCTTTCATTCTCTTCCTACTCTCTAACCTCTGTTTATTGATCATATTATTTCTCTAGTTGCTTTTTAAGCTCACTGCAGTGTGCAAACCACTTGAGCTTCCCTTTTCCATCCTCACCACCTGTCCTCTTCTCCTTTTTCTTGCCCCCTTGCAAAATGGTTTTTAATAAAAAGTGAATTTTTGGGATAGAGAGGGTTGAATCCTTTAATCGGAAGTTTCTTTAATTTGAACAAGGCTGCCAATTAAGAGTTGCTCGTCTGGAAACCTGATTCAGTAAATTGAGGCCTCGAGTAAAGTGTCTGCTCTGTGATGAATGTTAGTGTTTATCCATGAGATGATTTGAGGGAATAGTGAGGTTTACAGGAAGCTCTTCTTTATATTTCCTCTGAGTGGGATAAGTGCTTGGAAATGTACAGTGAGGGGCAATACCTGATAGCAGGTGTCCAGTTGGAATATGAATGGGCAATTTGTGGGCCTCAAACAGCAAAGCTCATCCATGATCTTGCTGGTTAAGTGTGTGTGCTTGTATTTACCTCTCTTGACACTTGTTACAAAGCTGTTTGTTCATGATCTAGTGCTTCTAACTTCTGTTAAGTGAATTTTAATGTATTTTTTTAGACCTGCCCTTCGGAGATGGATTCCAGAAAGACTCCGTGCAGCAACTCCAAGACGAATGGTATCCACTCTGATGATGACGAGCAAGATATTTTTGCAGGTAATGGGTTTAAAATTTTGTTTCCTCTTGTAAAATCTCTTTAACATCCAGGACAGCCAATCAGTCCTGTGGGGACTCTGGCACCTGACTGGTACAGGGAGGATTCTCTTGGAATTACTTTGCACTTGATGTAAGCAAATGCTTGTGGATGACTTGTATTTTATATTGGCTACATTTCAAATTTGCAACCAAAATGTTGGTTTCCTAATATTAATTGTGTCATCAGTCCTGACCATGAGTGAATGGGCTCCATCCCTCCCTCTGCCTCTTGGAGATGGTCATTGCCTGGCATGACTATTACTTGCCACATCTTGCTGCTTGTGGGCATGGACTACTTCATTATCTAAGCACTGAAAACAAGGCAGTCATCAGTGAATGTCCCCACTCCTGACTTTATGGAGGGAAGGTCATTGGAGCAGTTGAAGATGGTTGGGTCTAGGAAACTGCCTTGAGGAACTCTTACAGAGCAGCCCTGGGGCTGACAATGGGCCACTTAACAACTGCCTTGCTTTGGATAGGCTATTGTGTTTTGTAAATTAAAAGCCAGTTTTCTTTTAACATTTAGGAGATCTTGCATTGAAATTTCTATTCAAGAAGGGCTTCAGGCACTCCTCAAACCTCCTGCAAACCTTAACCCCAAAGTTTGTCTCAAGTGATATTCTCTAGGGTAAGATTATACTTAATAAATCTTCTCTGAGCACTGCAGTCCCACGCAGTGTCTCCCATGACAGGTGTGGCCAGAAACGTTCACAAGTTCCAGTACGCAGTCACTAAAGGAGCAGGATCTGTAGTTGTGACCCAATGTTGAACACCTGGACTTGTGCTATGCTGAACACTTGTTGAGTGGGAACCAACTGCTTTTTCCCCAAGCTGCATGGTGAGTGAAGAGTTACAAGGTTGAGAAATCTATTAAAATTATAGGACGAGATTACTGTTGCTCCAGTTCAGGTTGCATCACAGTTGTGAATTAAAGCCCAGAAATATACAGAGCAGCACATCTGTTGGAGTCACAGGGTATATAGGTGCTTCTGGGCTACACAACGAGAACTGTTCTATTGGGATTGAGAGTCCCAGCCTGGAGCAGGAGATCAGGTATCTTTGGTATAATGGCAATGCCGCTTCAACTTGTAAAAGGTGTAGGTCCTTTCATTGTAGTAAAAGATGGTGAGGGCGATGTGTGTGGCAGTAGCATGTTATATTGAAAGCTGTCTCATTGCAGAAGCCACTGTGGAGTTATCTCTGGACAGCCCTCAAAATGACAATCAAAGTAAACCATCCGCTGCTGGTCTGACAGTAACAGTTCCACCCAGTTCTGCTATACAATCCCAGACTAAAATATACCAAGAGGTAAGGATTCAGTTTGAAGTCTTTTAAATGTTATGAACTCTAGACCTTGGAGCAGGAGTTGCATCTTTAAGTTAACTTTTGAGAAAATTGGCTTTTAAATATTATCCCACTTCTCCTTTCCCCACACTTCCTCCCACAGTTGAATGTATCCAGTTGAAGGTAATTTCGCTTTAATGAGCCAATACTACATGTTGCTCATCAGTATAGGACAATGCATCATTTTACAGCGTTCTTGAGTTCTGGCTCCTGGTCCAAGTTTCAGTGGCACTAAATGGATAGACAGGCACCCTGAGCTATTCACTATGGCAATAGCACAAGGTGTTTCAGAACCTGCACCAATCACCCATACAATTGGGCCAGGGCCAGCATTTGCTGGAGCTCACATGCTGATCCCTCTGTCGTTTGCATTTTTACAGTTGTGTTAGTAAACTTATGGCAAGACAGATTTCAGAGGGTTGCTGCAGCTGCCCCTAATGCTACATTCACTGGATTTACTGGATAGTGAGCAGCTGAAACCGTGGGCTTTTTCTCTCCTCCCTTCCTGATGGAGTGTTGAACCCAACATTATTTTCTTTACCAGGAGTTAATTGCGTATAGGCTAGTGTGTTAAATTGGAGCTTTCAGGCCTGTGCAGCTCAGCTTGCCACTGGTTGGCCCTTTGGGGCATCATGTGGAGACTGTTAACAGGTTCATTGGGTGCTCTGATGAACGAAGCATTTTATTCTTTTCCCTCATCTCAGTTGTACTTTCCTGAGGCAGTTTAAATGGACACTTGAAATTGTCTGTTCTTCTGGATTTGTATGTCTTTTGGCTGGGGTACCGACTGTAATGCATCTGTTTCATTCCCTTGGCAGCTGGAGGAGGAAGAAGTAGAAGAGGATGAGGATCAATTTGACATGAAAGTTACAGTTACTGAGCCAGAGAAAGTGGGTAAGTCAATGATCCTGTTTCTGTCCCAAGAATAGTTTAGGTTCAGGGAAAGTGATGTGCCTGTTTGAGATCACGTGTTTCTCGTGGAGGTTAATACACTTTGTGCTGTTTCCTCTAATTCTAATGGTCTCTGTAAACGACTGGTAGCCAGTGGTGAATGCTTGTCTTGTCTTTCATCTGTCCTCCTTCCCAAGGATTGGCCACACTGTGAACCATCTTTCTCCGCTGATTTCTATTCTCTGCTGCCCCCACTGCCTGTCCCACAGAGAGGCCAGTCCATGTTCTGATATTATCCATCCGTGCCATGTACCAATGCACTGTCTTTTATTTCTCTTTCCCTTCCTGCAATATAAGCATCAGTCAGATCCTAATGACATTGACTTTGATACTCCTGTAGATTGAGGACTCCACTTGTCTTAATTTTTAAAACTGAGGGTGATGGCACTGACTACAGGGACATAATGCTGACTTGCTGTGGGGTGAGCTTCTCCATTGAGTTCCTAATCAGAGCTATGACTATGGGGAGGCTCTGAGCAGAGGCCAGACTCTTCCCAAGAAATGGAACATGGGGAAAAATCAGGGCAGAGTTCTCCTTCACATACAGCATAGTACTAATGGCAGCATAAGAGGAGGCTGGCTGCACTTGGGATTCACCTATGTGATTCAATATTTGCCACTTAATTAATCTTTCATGGATCAGAAACTGTATCTGTCTGGAAATTTGTCACTCAGGTGCTTCTTGGACAGAACTTCTACAGAAGTTTTAAATATGTGCAATTTAATTAAAGGCTGCTTGGGTTGAAAGATGGGACCACTTGACCTCCCCTAATCAGTAACTACTTGCGATGCTATGAAGTATGGAGCGCAGTGATGACATGTCAGTGGGTGTGTCTAAATACCAAACATGCCAGCCCCTAATTTGAGAATTATCTGAGAACAAGTGATTGGGTGACTAGAGTGAGTGAGAGCACTTCCTGTATTCAGTCCAGAGCCCAACATTTGTGTGAAGTTTTTATCATGTTGGCAATTAATGTGCCTGCTCAATGTGAACCGCCTTGCATTGTAGGTTGCAGTTCACCTAGTTTATGCCAACCTGTTGAATGTAAACTATTTGCAGCAAATGATCTCTGACCAAGTGATGGAAAGGATTATTTAACAATGTTATGAGTTGAAATGAAGTCAATGGAACCATTTAACCTACCATGCCAAGTCTGTGTATTTGCTGTGATTCTGAAACTGGTAGTCCTGTACCCTGATTAACAGAAATCCATCCAGCCCTTTTTGGAACAATTGCCAAGGCTTACTGTTTCACCATCGCTTTTCTAATGATAATCCTTCCCATGATTCTATCACCGCCTTGTATTTTGAAGCATGGGAGCTTATGTTCTTTGGACCTCCTTAACTTTGGACTATGTCCCTTAGTTTTGCAGAGACACAAACAGTTTTAAGCTGGTGCTGACTTAGGGCCAGGTGTTCTATTGGTCTCATGGTGCTGTTTGACTTTAGCTTGATGGTATTCTCCATCACCCTGTTGCCTCCTCAACCTTTGGTCTCTGCTACCAGAATCTGGTGAAAGGAAAGCAAACTGTGTGTTTGGCATTAGCCTCACCTTTTCCAGTGTGAAATTCCAGTTGGGAGTTCTGGCTCTTGGATTAAGAATGTAAATCCAGGAGCTCTAGACCAACAAGTCTGGAATTTGACATAGTAATTGAGGGATTCCTGTCAGCATTAAACAAGCAGTGATAGGGAAAGAATCAACATGGAAATAGGAGTTAGAAAGGGACAAATTAACCCCAATCTTGGTGCTCCCGTCCTTTCCTCCCCTAGTCAAACCTGTAGGGTTTGCATACATTAGTTAGTTAAAGGGTAGTTATCTCAATGTAGAGAGCAGGTGCTATCCCTATTTCTGTGATCAGAGGCTGTATTGCATCTTGCTGACCTGGTAAATCAGTCAGGATGTGGAACTGAGAGTTTATCTATGGTGTCTCCACAGTTCTGGCAAAATTGCCTTGGTCAACACATTTATGGCTTCATTTGGCAGGTTGCAGCTGCTTAGTCCAAACCTGCAATCAGTGAATTGGTATTCAGCCTGCTAGACCCTGCTGCTGTTGCCTAACCTGCAGAACTGCTCTGCTGGCATTATTATATATTTATGGTTTGATATTTGGAGATAATGCAGCAACAATGTACCTGGAATAATTGTATTTTTAATTTCACTAGGTGATGGGATGGCTGCATACATGGCCTACAAAGTCTCCACTTTGGTATGTGTCAGCAGTGTTTGGATAACTTGTCATATTGGATAACTTTTTCTGGTATACCTGTATATGACTCATGGTGAATCATGTAGCTACTCTGATCCATTGAAGTAAAGGTTCTCTGTTCACATGTTTAGGATACAAGGCTTGCTGTGTATTTTAAATTACATTGTGATGTAATGTATGTGTAAATAGTCTGAAAAGTGTACAACATGGGCAATGAGAGAATGCTCAACTATCTGACTTTTTGGGGGGGGTTTTTTGAAGTAAGAGTATGGGTTCTTTCACTGCATATGGTAATGCTGGATCTTGGGAACAGAGTCTCAAACTGGTATGTTGCGGTGGTTAATATTGTTTTGTGTTTTACTTTGCAGACCAGCTTAACGATGTTCAAGAGGAAGGACTTTAGTGTAAAGCGAAGATTTAGTGATTTTCTTGGATTGTATGACAGACTCTCAGAAAAGCATTCACAGAATGGCTTCATAGTCCCTCCACCTCCTGAGAAGAGCTTAATAGGTATGACCATAATTACAGATTTAAATGAGATTCCATTTTATTTCCATCCTTCTGACTGTTTGGTATAGAGCACTAGGCTCAGAGTTTACTGAAATCCATTTCAAATGGCTCTTTAAGAATCACAGTTTTGAAAGGAGGGATTAAAGAAGAATGATACTTTTTATTTAATGGAGTAGTTCATGCTGTTTGAAATCGCCTCAGTATTTCACATACAAAAATGCAAGACACTGGAAATTTTCTTCAAGTGCATAGTTGTTTTCCATCATGCACCTACTGCCATTCCAACAACCTTAAATATCTATTTCAAGGTCTAATGCTGAGCCATGGGAACGGTTTGCATGTGACTTTACTTCCCTCTTCCCTTGTAGGCACAGAGTTGCTCTTTCCACAGATGAGCGTGCTATAGAAATGTTGCTCTACACGAGTCTTCCAGAGAAGGGGGTGAATTGCAGGGAGGGTTGTAAAGACACTTCTAATTGACCATAATGTTTTCCTACAGGCTCTAAAGCTGCATTATGCTCATAACTTCTAGCAGCAAGCCTTAGGAATAGGATTATTTACTTGTCAGCGAAACCCAGGCCTTTTGAATTGGAAACCTTCTAACTGTCAAATTGGAATGTTATCCTTGGTAATAACCAAATTTAATGGTGTCTGGGAATCTCTTTAATAAAATCCCTTTCCCTGAACAACAAGAACCACAATGTAGCCAACCAACTTAAGCAATTTCTCCACCATCTCTCTGGTTTTCTCGATACAAATTTCTAATCTGGATTCTCTTGGGTTAGGTATGACCAAAGTGAAAGTTGGGAAGGAAGATTCCTCCTCTGCAGAGTTCCTCGAACGGAGGCGAGCTGCATTAGAAAGGTGAGCACTGAACGGAACTGGTGGAAACCAAAGAAGGCACAGTATAGCTTCAACAACCTGCATTAATATAGCACCTTTTTTACTGTTGAAAGGTTTATGATCGACAGGGAAATCCAGTGTTATGGGGAGTAGGCAGGAAAGCGGAGTTAAGGCCACATCAGCCATGATCTTGAATGGCAGAGCAGGCTCAAAGGGCTAATGGCCAACTCCTCCTATTTCTTAAGATCCTGTGATCTTTTCCTTACAGCTCAGGACAAGTGATGTTGAGCCAGAAAGATCAGGAAAGGTGACCAAAAACTTGGTCAGAGACCAGGGCTTTAAAGAGGATTTGAAGGTGGAAATAGCATGATTCCTGGAGTCAAAGAATTGAAATTTCGGGCAGAAGTTGTGCAACTTGAAGAGGGGTGAAACTTTTGAGAATTTTGGTTTGGGGGGAGGTTCCTAGAAGCTGGTGACAAGGGAGCTTATGGGCGAGTGGGGTTTGATGTGGGATAGATTACAGGCAGCGAATGAAGTGATGTTGGGAGGCTGCTCAGGTGAGAGTTGGAGTAGTTGAGTGGAGGTGAGGGGTTGAAATTCTCCTTCATGTAGCAGATAGCCTGAATTGAGGTTGGAGATGGTTGCTGCAGGAATGGAAGTTGGTGGTCTTCTGGTGCTAAAAATAGAATGTACTCCATGGGCCACATGATTCTGTTGCCGGATTTAACAGTGCAGATGACAGGAGCCTACTTATAGACATGGGTCCTCAGAAATCTCAACTAAAGTGCTGGGCTGAAATAGCTTTGTACATGTCTGGATTATAAGTATGTACAGGTTTTGGCTGGCTGGGGTGACCACATTTAACCACCTTTGTGAGAAAACTTATTGATGAAGAGAAACACACCCAGTTCCTAGTTTTGCACTTTCTCTGCTGATGTTGCAATATAGGTTGAATCTGTGTACATTTAGTAGGAGCATTCAAAATGAGCTGACAGAGCTAGCACAGACACAACAGGCTGAATGGCCGCATCGTGTGCTGTAACCATCCTATGAATTTCAGCAGCATGTGAGTGACCAATTTTGCTGCTAAGCTGACTGGGTGCACAGCAGCCTGGAAGGTTCCATTCAGGCCTTGTTCCAGGACGTACAATGTGTGTGTGACCATGCAAAAAACTTAAAGGAACCACATACTGTTCTTAAAAAAAAAACTGTTATGCACAACCATTAAATCTTAAAGGGAATGCTGGCAGTGGCTTTGATGCTTTCTGTAGTATAAGGCCTGTTCAGCTTGGTGCTGTGGGTTGGCCATTGGCCCCAGCCCAGTGTGTAAAAGGATTTGTTCCTGTTTTTTTTTCCCCTCAATTTGTTGCTGTACACAGGGGAATATTTTTCCTTTTACCTAATAGTGTTCAGCTCTTGTTTCTGATGGTATTGGTTTGCTTTCTTTTACAAAGCTTTTTGTAAACTTCCTTGACTACTTGTTCAAAACAGCAGCAGCTCCGTCATTGGTTGGTGTCCAGTTTTGGAATGCACTGCTACTTTTCAACTTCAGCCCTTTGTGAATGCGCTGCATCCGAGCTTTTCACAGTTGTTTAATTGGCACTGGTTAGTTGCAGTGCCAGCTCCAAAGATTTTCCTTATTCATCATGGGCCATTTTTTTGGATACTTGCAGGAATTGTGTTGATGACCCAACTTCAGTTGTGTATGTCTGTTCCCAGAGATCCAGTGGTGAAAGCCAAGAGGGAAGAACAGGGAGCTGTTGAAAATGGCATTACTTATTTAGCTGCCTTGGGAACTGAGTAAGGCTTCAGGCCATGAAATTATGTTCTCCAGTGGAAGCTAGTTTAGTGTCTGAAAATTGCCAAAGCCATTTTCTGTGGCCATGTTCAGCTGCTTTTGAGTTTGAAATCTTTTTGAGATAGGTTGCATATTCAGCTCACTTTTACAGCTGTCAATGATTTTTGTTGGCTTGGTGTAAAATCATATACTGAATTAAATAAATATGCAGCTCCTGGTCTCATTAAATCTCCTACTGTCTTCAACTTTCTCCATCCCACTTCAGTATGTGCCTTTAAGCCTTTAAAAAAGAACTTCAAATTCATTTAATAACTGAAGTGGTGTGAGTCAAATCCATGCTTGCTAGGATGTAGTCTGTCATGGCCAAGTATCACTTGCCTTTTGTCGTGTATCTTATCTAGACTGTAAGTGAGCTTTATGGTGGTGATAGTGAGTTAGTGCCCCACCTGTTTCTGCAGTGTTTTTCCTTGAAAGATTAGTAGTCATAAACTGCCACCTTTACCTTTGAACTCAGCAGTTCCATCTGACACAGAGCAGGTTTCAATGGCTTAAAGGCTGCCATTAAGCCAATTGGCCCTTTACATTCACTGTCCAGTTCTACTTGGGATTCTGCCATTTTTCCCAAAATATCTAAGGAATTCTATAGCTGGTTACTTCCTCTGCCTCCCTGGTGTGGGTGGTGCAGAGAGAGAAAGGGGTGGAGAGTGTCCAGTGTTGAACAGATTAGTAAAGTGGAGGCATTGAAATTATTTTTCCTTGACTGTGTGAACTATGTTTGCTGTACCATGTTGATGCAATCAAGAACATAAATAATGTGTTAGCTTATATTACAAAGGGATTGAAGTATAAGTCTTACTATGATTATACTGGGCATTGATGAAGCCACTCCTGGAGTGGTGTGTGTAGTTTTGATCTCCTCACCTAAAGAAGAACATACTTGCCCTAGAGGGAGTGCAATGAAGCTTCACTAGACTGGTTACAATGACATGGGGATTGTCCCATGAGGAGAGATTAAGTGGACTAGGCCTATGTTCCCTGGAGTTTAAAAGAATGAGAGATGATCTCACTGAAACGTATAACATTCTTAAGCAGTTTGGCAAGTTAGATGCTGAGAAATGTTCCCCCTGGTTGGGGAATCTAGAACAACGATCAGTCTCGGGTCGGCCATTTAGGACTGAGATGAGAAATTTTTTCATTCAAACAGTTGTGAATCTTTGGGATTCTCTACCAGAGGGTGGTAGATGATCAATCATGGAGTATATTCAAGACTGGGATTTTTGGGCACTAAGAGGATAGTACAGGAAGGTGAAGTTGAGGTAGAAGATCAGCCAGGATCTTGGGCTGGGCAGGCTGGAAGGGCCAAATTGCCTACTCCTATTTCTTATGTATCCCTGAAGGTCCAGGTTTCTGACCAGTTCTGCATATTATGCACTAGGTGGCATCTGATCCACAATTTACATGGAAGTGTGAAGCTTTGCTTCAGCTGCTTTCTGGCCCATGCATTGTTGAGTTTGAGGTTGACATTTAAAATTGTTGAGTTTGAGGTTGACATTTAAAATTGTTGAGTTTGAGGTTGACATTTAAAATTGTTGAGTTTGAGGTTGACATTTAAAATTGTTGAGTTTGAGGTTGACATTTAAAATTAGGGTGTGTTTCTGTAAAAGGATAATACAGACTGCTGTCCATTATGTTAACATTAGTATTGTAATGACTGTGTGCGTGCAATTAATTTTAAGTGTCTATCTGTAAACTCTGGAAAGTGTAGTCAAGTGTGCACAGATGCCTGGTCACATTTAGTCGCTTTCTCAATCTCAAAAGAATTAACTCGAGAGAACTGAACCCTCTGGTTATCATTCCAGATATCTACAGAGAATCATCAAGCACCCCACACTCTTACAGGATCCTGATGTGAGAGAATTCTTGGAAAAAGATGAGGTAAAGCCCTCCGTTTTGGTGAAAGAGGGTTTGCTAACATTTGCTAGTGCTCCGTCCTTCCATCAAAAGATAGCGTCCACTGTTTCGAACATTTCAGTGTTTAATGTTCAACTACCTGTTGACCTTTTCTCACCAGTTTACAATCCCCTCTTTTTTTGTTAGTGACTCATCGCCATCTTGTCTATTTGTGCCTTCATTTGTTTGTTAATGTCTTTCCATTGTCATCTCGTGATGATCTCTTGTATCTAATCATTTCCTGCTTCATTGAGTTTGCTGGTGATTCATCACATTCACTTCCTCTCCTCATATTGGAATATTGTTCCCCTTCCTTTCTTTCCAGTTTCCACTATAACCCTCGTCAAATTTCTGTCCACACATCACTTGTCTTTTTGCCCACAGATATTGACCAATCACCTGCACCTTTTTCTAGAACTAGTTTTCTTCTCTTGTCAGTGAAGAATAGGGATATTAAACCTCAGTCTCCAGCCCAACCTCCTTTCCTTTTCCCACCTCTCTTCACCACCATGTATTTTTATAGTTTATCCAAACTGATGTTGTCCTTTCCTGTGGCTGCATGCAGCGATAATGTACAGTGGTGATTTACTGAAATGTTTAAAACTGAATTTCATGAGATCATCTAATCCATCAAGCCTGTTAATAAGCTATTTGCAGAGGTGAACCAAACTGGGCCCAAACTGATGCAGTCTTGTACAACCTTTTGTAAAGATGTCTGGTCACCATTAAATGTGTTTTTCTGTACCCTGGAGTACCCCTGTTCTGTCAAGCCCTGCATGTTCTTTAGCTGTCACTAATGTAATAAGCTAGTGAATCAGCTGTCTCAGGCAGCAGGGGAATTTGATAAAGAGCAGCTAAGAAATGGCGTTTATTCTGCACTGTGGATAGCTCACATGAATAGCAGTCCCATTGTCTTTTAACATGCCAGATGTTCTAATTGGCCATATTTGGCATTTGGTGACTGTCGTGGCACTGTATGTTATTGCACTTTTTTTCTTTAACATGCTAGGATAAAAAGTTGATCTGACATTGGTCATGAGTGCCAACTTTTTACAATTAGAAACCTACCGAAAACTCTCCGTCTAGCTGTTGTGTCTGTGGGTGAAAAATATTAAAGCAGATGGTTTTTGGTGAGCAGTGTTGTAGTATAACTGTGACATTTCTATCTGATTTACAGTTGCCACGAGCAGTAAACACTCAGGCTCTGAGTGGTGCTGGTCTCCTTCGGATGGTGAACAAGGCTGCTGATGCAGTCAGCAAGATGACCATTAAGATGAATGAGTCAGATATAGTAAGTGTTTCATGGCTACTGTGGAATGAGCAATGGGCTTCATTTTGCTGTTTAATGTTGCATTTGTGTGAGTGAGCAATTTAATTCTGGTGTCTGATGAGCTGAAGCATGACTTGAGTTCAAAAAAACTTTTGAATAATGGTCAGAACAAGAGCTGTTGAGCCCGTGAGTACAGATGGTGATCAGAAAGTCCCATGTCCTGCTTGTGGTTTGTGCTGAGTTGGCCCATTCCAGTTATGGTAATGAGTGTGGAGGGACAGGGACAATGGAGCTTGCTGCATTGACTGTTGAATCTGTGGGTCAAGGAGAGAAAATTCTCCAGGGTCCTATTCCTGATGTCCACACACAGCCTGACTCTCAATGTGAGGGGATGGTTGGGGGGGATTCTTCTGTCACCAGTGACTCTCTGGGCCTCCAGGTCCAGTCCATGATTGTTGACGATGCATTGTGTTAAAGTAAGTGAGTCCTTGTTGCTTCTGTTTCTCTGAATCTTTGCTATTTGATTCTTAAAAACTGCAAAATTATCTGCTAACGTGATACATAAGGGGGCTTTTGCATATGGGGTTGCATGCTTTGTTTGGTGCGGTTTTTATATAATTTCCTAGCCTTTCAATGACCAGTTGAAAAGCTTCTGCGTGAGGAATGTGGGCTGAGTGTGCTCTATTTCAATCTTTGTACCTCCTTCCTTTTTCAATATGTGATATTTGTCTGTTCTGTTTCCAGTGGTTTGAAGAGAAGTTTCAGGAGATTGAGAATGAAGACCAGCAGTTACGCAAACTCCACGCTGTTGTTGAAACACTAGTCAATCATAGAAAAGGTGAGGCTAGAGAGTTTGACCAAAAGAGGATTGGCACAAACTTGACACTGAACAAAGCAATCCCATAATTTTGCAAACTAATCTGTATTGTACATGATGTCGGTTCACATTTCCCCTTGATGAACACATCAAGTAACTTCTGTGTGGAGAGAACTGGGTGGTGTCATGGGTCAGAAGGACAAAGCTCATCTATAGAAGCAGTAGGATCTGTGGTTTTGTAAGGGCTCCAGTAGATAACCTTAGCTAGACTCAGTAGCTCGTGGCTTGCATGCAATATACTGTGCTGTTTTGATGGATTAGAGGGGTGGAGTTAATTACACATTTCTGTTCCCACCTCATTGCTGCGTGTGGACAAGGGTTGCTGATTTGCATTTTGTTTAAGATTGCCTGAAGCTGTTAGAATGGCTGGTTAGTTGCCATCAGGAAGTTAATCAAAAACTCCAAATGCATTGATGCTAACAGACTGAGCTCAATGTTTCTTTTCAGTTGCAGCGTTAGCAAGTGTGATTATGCCTGAGCACTGAAGCCTAAAGGAGAGCTGGAAGAACATGCTTATCATGACCCAGGTTTAGCATGGCGCCCTCCCCAGTGCAATATGACTAAGTGCAACTTGTTCATCAGCCTAAATTCAGGATATTGTAACATCTGGAGTTTTGAAAGTAAAAGATACCATGAGAGTCATGTTGAAACTATTTCTTCTTTAGAATAGAGAACCTAAGCCGTGAACAGAGGTACCTAAGCAATGAATAGGTTTGTTCAGTTTTAAAAACTAACCTAATCATATTGGCACACAGCTGATGACAGTGTTAAACTGTGGGAAAAGTACTCGAGTATAGTAGGAGACTGTAGTTTAGGCACTTGGGTCAGTTGAAGAGCATTACTTTGTTGTACTTGCCCTAGGAGTGTTTGATGGAACAATGTAGACTTTACTCAGCCTCCTTCATGCTGCTCCTCAACTGTCCATTCCTCAACCACAAGAGTGGAACTGTATCTTGCTCAGTTACCCCAGGGCACAGCACACCAACCTGTGTCCAGTAGACAGTGTCAATACTATCACTAAATGTTGTGACTCCATCACTCAGTCAACTATGGGCGAAGGAATTCTGACCTATGTATAGACAGAATGGATAGTGATATTGTACAATCTCATACTGCAACAATCAAGTGGCTGGTAGTAATCTCACTTCTGACCTTTCTCATAGTTACAGAAACATAGCAGTAAGCAAACTGTTTATGCCAGGCCAGGCAAAGAGAAACTATTTTAAAAATGCTCGCATGAGCTATCTAAAATCGAAAGTTCCCTATGCCCCAGCACAAATGTTGTTCTTATGAGGCCAAAGGAAATAATCTTTTTGGTGCAGGAAGGAAACGTGAGAAGCGAGTAAGGAACTTGGAAGTTTTTGAGACTGGATTGTTCCACTTCTCGTTTTGTAGATGGAAGTGAGCTATTGATGAAGTGAATTTTAATACTGGAGTTGGGGGATGGGGTGGGGGAAGATGTTAAGTCCCTAAGCCCTAGCAGATGAGCATTTAAACAGACGCCTGTCCCCCCCCGCCCCCATTCTGCGCGGTCAGTGAAGGCAGTAAACTGGCTTGTATTTAGACTGTTTTCTGTTTTGATCATCAGAGCTAGCGATGAACACGGCCATTTTTGCGAAGAGTGCTGCCATGCTGGGGAGCTCGGAGGACCATACAGCTTTATCCCGTGCACTGTCGCAGCTTGCAGAGGTCGAGGAAAAGATTGAGCAACTTTACCAGGATCAAGCCAACAGTGACTTCTTTCTGTTTGCTGAGTTGCTGAGTGACTATATCCGCCTGATTTCTGCAGTGAGGGTATCAGAAGGTGCTAATGGTGCCGCTTTACTACTCAACAACCCAAGCCTCTAATGCATTTTGTGGTAGCTAGGTTATTACTCAGCAGTTTTTCATGTTGGGATATTTTGTTTGTACAATCTGCCTCATCAGCTGAGAAATTAATTGTCTACTTAAGATTTTTTTCTCACCTCCCCTTTATTTTGGGAGGTGAAAGTACCTCTGATGGTGGAGACCATCCGAGGAGATTACCAAACCATCTGCTGGAGGAATAATGTGGGAGTCCTTGTCTTTGGGAGACATAGCAGTTATTAGCATGGGCTAGTGTTCTCCATTTTCTCCCTCTCCCAACCTGCTATCCCCTCTTGAAAAAAGATGGCTCCACATTTGGAAGCTGCCCTTCAGTTCTTTACCCAAAGGTATATTATTCATCTGCCTACACAGGGAGCATTGACAAGCTGTTTAAGAATAGGGGATAATTATAACTGGTCCAAGAAACTGCCTCTTTTCAGCATCATTTGGTAGTGATCAGAATAAGGAGCCCTGGACCCCTCATTGAAGTAATTGATAATTGATCCTTGGACTTCTTGCGTTGATCAGTCCAGTTGTGCACTTGCTTTTACTAATTGAAGGTTTGCTAATTTTGTGTGGCTTTAAACTGGTTGCTGAGTGCTGTGGTATGGCTATCCTGGTGCAGGGAGTATTTGACCAGAGGATGAAAGCGTGGCAACGTTGGCAGGATGCTCAGACTACATTACAGAAGAGACGAGAGAACGAAGCTCGACTCATATGGGCCAACAAACCCGACAAGCTGCAACAAGCCAAAGATGAGATAACGGAGGTATGGGGCACACAGGAGTGGGAGTAGGCATCGGTCTGTTAATTCCGTGTTTTTACTGACCAATGAGCAGACACTTTTTTTACTGCTCAGCCATCTGCATTTGGGAATATATACATAACCTGTCAAACTTTTGATGCGTGGGTAATGTTAGTGCGACTCTCAGGTATCTGTCAGTAAACCTTGCACAGGGTACCTGCTGAGGACAGGGCACAGGTCTGCATCGCCCCATCGCCCTCAATAACGCTCGATCAGTATATATAATGGACTATTCCCAACCTGTAGATGCCCACAGGTAACTTCTGGCGAAAAGGTGAATTTTAAATAAAGACGAATTTTGAGCTGAATTACAGAGAACAGAAAAGTACCGTGTTTCAGCGTTGCTCTGTGTTGAGTGAGCTGACCACAGTCCGTGTGCTGTTAAAATTAGTGCCTCCGGGTTAAGTTGTGAAACCCACCTCAGCATCCCTGACAACGACCCAGTAACTCAGCCGGAATGTGAGAGGTTCAGTATCTTGAGTGTGAGATTGGTTTGGCTTGTGACAGCTACCACAGTTCAATAGCCTGCTGGTGTCCAGTTTCCCTAATGGGAAGAATTGGGCAGGATACCAGAGGTCCACCTGCACCAGTGGAGTTGTGCAGCATCAGGAGTTTACCTTCATGACAGGAATAATTGACCAAGTATAAAAGACTACAATTGGTTGGGTGCAGAAGATCAATTCCATTGCGAAAGAGGGGTTAACAGCCTCCCGGTTCATTAAATTTCTGCTCATCCAAAATTCTGCTCCCCCATATCCTAACTGGCACCAAGTCCCATTCAGCCATCATCCCTCTGTTCATTGACCTGCATTGGCTGTCAGTTAAGCAGTGCCTCAATTTTTAAAAGTCCTCAACCTTGTTTCAAATCCCTTGGCCCCTCCCTATCTCTGTAATCTCCTCCAGCCCTTAGAACTCTGCGCTCCCCCAATTCTGGCCTCTTGAGCATGCCCCGATTTTCATCACTTCACCATAAGTAGCCGTGTTTGCAGCTTCCTGGACCCTAGGTTCTAGAATTCCCTCTTTGAACCTCTTGATCTTTCCTCCTTTTTAAAATGCCCCTTAAAACCAACTTCTGACTAAGATTTTAGTCATCTGTTCTAATATCTCCTTGGGTGGCTTAGTATCAAATTTTGTTTGCTCCTGTGAAGTGCCTCAATGTTTACTATAATAAACTGTGCTGTATAAATGCATGTTCTCATCTAAGACAGGTGAGGTCAGGCTGTTCAAGCACTGGGTGTAAACCCAACCCTATCCTTGCCAATGCTAGATAGTTATCCCTGGGCAGAAATCTGGTTTATTCTCTTCTCCACCTTTGATAACAGGGTGTTAAGACTAATCACAGCTCCACCACCACCACCACAGCTAAATCTGTGCAAAGGTGAAACCATCTGTGTACCTGTAGTACTTACTGAATAGAGAAAAAGTTAGTACCCAACCTTGCTTTATTGGGTACAGGAAAATCTTTTTGCCAATTGTTGCTTCTAGATCAATGTGCATCCTGAGTCTGTGTCCCTCAGGGGAGAGTCAGTGGATTATTGGAGTGATGCTAATTAGCTACTGTCTGTTTTTAGTGGGAGCCCAAAGTTCTACAATATGAGAGAGAGTTTGAGCGGATCTCGATCACCATTCGGAAGGAGGTTGCTCGGTTTGAGGTAAGCAGCGTTAGGGGTTTGAGCGGACTCTGTTAAACCTGGCTACAGCTTTCATCCATACACCGTGTCAGCTGGGGACACTGGGGCTGTTGTCTTGGTTACAGTTGTACTTTTTATATATTTTAATTCTCCTGTCTTTTGTACACTTTCAGAAAGAGCAAATCAAAGACTTCAAAAGTCGGATAATTGTGTATTTGGAAACTCTTCTAAACTCTCAGCAACAGGTGAGCTACCTTGACCTGGGATAGAAATTCATATCTTTCCTTAAAACAGCTTGCTACTTGTATCCTATTCTGGATACTGCTTATTGTGAGAAACTGGAATGTGGTTATTATAGGAGGGTAAGAGACAGGAGGGAGATGAAGTGACTGCTGATTTTCAGAAACTACATTGAACACTACCTGACTTGGAGCACAGCTTCTTCACTATGCTAGTTGTTAAAGAACAGTCAGCTGAATAGGATGAGCAAACGGCAATAAACATCTGATATAATACACCAGATCAGGGAATAAAATCAAAGGAGTTGAAGATGTAATTGGATGTTGAACTAAGGGGCAACACTGGAGATGAGCTCAATGAGTCAGTAGTCAGTGCTGTTTAATGGTGATGGCTAATCGGTGAAAGTCTGCAGAAAATTGTTTACTTTTACCCAAGTGAATGAGCTTTCTCTGAATCGAACAGCAGCCTTGCTCTCCTCCACCCCTGATCCTTTGCAGTAACTTTCTGGCTGGTTCAAACAATCACTGTCCTGGAAAGACTGGTTCCCCAATACTTGAGCCTCTTATTGAACTGTCTAGAATTAGGGTCACAGTGTCAGGATAAGGGGTTAGCCATTTTAGGACTATGATGAGAAATTACTCTTCTGGTTGTTAATCTTTGGGATTCTGTGACCCAGGGCTGTGTATGTTCACTAGTTAAGAATATTCATAAAGGAGATTGATGGTTTGTTTTGGGCTGTAAGCAAATCAAGAGATATGGGTACAGGGCAGGACTGTGGAGTTGAAGTAGAAAATCAGCCTTGACCATATTGAAAGGCAGAGCAGGCTCATGTGGGCTATTCTTGCTCCTATCTGCTAGGATGTTAATTTTGCTTTGAGTGGTGTCCATCTCTTTGTAACGTGATTTACACTGGCAGCCAACGAAAGAAGCAAGCTGACGCATTTAATTTGGCTTGTTTGCCATTTTGCAAGTTAAATAGCAAACTCTGGGTGAGCCCCACTAGGTTGTAAGCAGAGTAGGGGAATTTTGAAGGTAAGACTGAGAACCAAATACCCTATTTTGCATGCTGTACATATGTGGTTAGCTAAAAGGTCAATTTGTGTGGTCTCAATGGGATTCCTTAGGTTGCTGCACAGTTTGGAGGGAACACTGAAAACTGTGGAACAGGCTGAAACATCAATGTATTTTAGAGCTGGGATTCATTGCCTTGCAATTTCTAATTTTTTGCAAATGGGAATTTATTTTGGAAATGCTGTACCTCTAACCAACACTTTCTTTTGGCAGCTCATCAAATACTGGGAAGCTTTCCTACCAGAAGCAAAAGCCATTGCATAGTGGAATAGAGAGTTGAGTGGACACTTGCTGCCTTTTATATCGTACCTCCAGCCTATAAGTGAATCTGCAGTATCATCTATGAAAGGGGACACTCTTCAATGGCTGCAGTTCTTTCTTGCTCTTCCTATGATAAATCTTGAAGTATAATCTTTAGTTTCCATATATTTTCTTATGAATTGATTGGTGGGTAAACCACATTTAGTTGATGGATTTGAGATTTTTTTTGCCCGTTGTATATGTGGGTTTGGGAGGGGGAGAGGAGGAAGGTGAGTGGGAGGATTATCTGAACTTGTTACCACAGCATCCACCCCTCTCTCCTGATGACAAACTCCTGCTCTCCTCGGTGACAGAACTGCTATTTTGACATGTTACTCTTTTTAAAAAAACAAACACAAACAAAAAAACTGTATTTCCTTCGACTACCTGATTTCTACAGGTCTATGCAAGGACCAAAGGAAGATTTGTTGGGGATCCAAGTGATGGAAGCACCACAGTCAGGACCAGGTGCTCCACCCAGCTCTGCAACATCACACCGGAAATTGAGCTTTTAAAGGAAAACTAATGGTTGGCCTGGGGATTCCAAGCTGCTGGTACCAGTGGCCAAACCATGATAAATTGCCAATTCACGAATAGGGATTAATGTTGAACGCACGCCCTCTTTGCTGAAACTACATTGCACTGTGTGCGTTTCTATTTTTAACGTGATTATCATTGCAGGTACAGGGCTGGTACATTGGGAAGGAGGCAAAGTTCTCCAGCAAAATAGGTTTGTAGGATGTTCTCATCAAATACAGGTGATTATAGGAGTATTGTGAATATGGACTGTGATGTGGTTGGATAAAGAATCCCACCCATTTCACGAGAACTCTGCATGACAATGAGCTGCTCTGTTTGCTTAAGAGAACTCCATGATGTGGTTTTCTCTCTCTGTCTCTCTGGCTGAGATGACTACCCAGGTATTGTTTATCCGGGTTGACTTTCCAGTCCTATGCTCCATTTTTAATTTTTCCTCTTGCAGTGGCTTTGGAGATCAGACTTTATAAATGCCAAAATAAATGCCATAACTGGAACGGGTAGCTTAATCCAAGCATAACCTTGCATCTATTGTGACCTAACTTAGCCTACTAACACTAACTCTGTGTCCAAGTACAAAAGAGCGGCGGTGGCTTCACTTTACCTCGATCAGTACTATTTGTTTTATGGACTAATTGTGGGGTCTAAATATAAAGCCATTTAGAATTTTGGGGGGTGGAAAATAAGATGGTTGAGATTGGGCTTCCATTTTGCTTGCCTTTTGTTACCAATGAGATTGGTTTTATTACAGTGGCAGGGAACAATATTATAATAAACACTAGTGTATTTGACTCCAGTCCTACCATGATGCCAGAACAAAACTCCTCCCCCCACCTTCCCCCTCCATTGTTATTGAGCTCCCATAATAACCACCTGGTAGTGTGTCTGAGAGAAAGAGACTGCTGGCAGAGAACCTTGCCCTGAAACTGACCTAATGGTGCCAAGTAACCTTGTCTGCTTTCCTGATTGACAGTCAAAGCTGATTGGAAGGCCACAAGAATCTTCTGTTCTGTTTACATTCCTGTTACCATGCTCGTGACCTGCCCTCAGGCTTAAGCTCATTTCGTATCCTGGATAAAGATACTCGCGTCCTTGTGCACGCAGTCAGTAATCTTTACTCATTATGCACTAAATTCTTTTGACTTTTTGTTTAATGTACTTTCAGAGGAACTGAGATTGTCTCTTTTCACTGCGTTCAAGAACCAGTAGAAAGAAACAGTTCAGTTCCTGTGTCTGCTTTTGTGATCTCCACTTTCAAAATAAAGTTCATAAATGATTTACCAGATCCTTTCTAGTTTTTCTTGGCCTGTTATTGATGTCAATGCAGTGAATCTGTATAGTAACCAACGTAAGCACAGACTGGCGATTGCTTGGTTACTCCATTATACTATGCAGTATAACATGACAAAACAGAAACCCTGATCTCGGCCAGTGCTGAGCTCACTGATCTTTGGAATCCAACAATCTGTCTTTTCAGCCCTGGACCAGTGAGAGGAAATCAGCTGGGGTTTTTCCATCCAATACGAGGTAATGGTTGTAGGCTGTACATGAAGAATGAGTGAGAGCACGGCTGAATCTGCTCCACCAGTGCAATTCATTATATTCATTGGAAGAAGTAGAACTCCTAGCAAGATTTATTTTCACCTGCCTGGTTTGAAAGAGTTCATTTAATTCTGTGGATTGGTAACCCATCCACACTTTTTTCACGGTGGCACATGGTGAGTTCAGCTCCTTCCAAACCAGTGACCTAGGAGGACAAGGGCAGCAATCTCTCACCCTTCTGAATTAGGCATATATTGGCAATGCTGCATTAAAATCTGGGATTGCCTATCTGATGGTGCCGTGTGGTTCAGAATATGGACTGCTGCAGTTCAAGAAGCTAGCTCACCACAAACTAAAGAGCAACTGGAATCAGCAATACCACAATGAGTAAAGAAAACGTATAAAGGCATTGTTTGGTTTGTAGCAGTTTCCTGACTGCTGAGGAGGAATGTTTGACTAACTATGGAAGGGATTTTTTTCTGCTGGATGAATAAAGGAAAATAGTCTGACAGCAAGCGTGGGAGGAAGTGAATTTTGATCACATGTCACCACACCCTCAACTTTTGAGCATCCTATTCACAAAGCAAATTAAACTTGAGCAAATTTCAACTATTTTTCTATCTGGAAAACTGGTTGTACCTGTTGAAGCCTGCCTACTTGTCCAGAGGTATAAACTCCAGGCAATGTAAATTGGCTATCAAAAGCATGTTCCAACAGATTCGTTTGGTTTTCCAATGAGCCCTGGTTCTCAGAAGTTTGTGGTGTTCTGGCTTCAAAGTTTGCTTGTCTGAAAAGCCTTTTTGATTGAATTTTGCATGCCGTGTTTTTCCATCTCCCTCTCGCTCTCTCTCAAACGTTTATTGCAGCCAACATTTAAGGGGGCTGATGCAGCCTGCAGCTGCCTACTCTCATTGGGACATGCTGTCCCTGTTCTCACAAAGGAAATACATTCAAGACCCCTTTGAATTGGAAGCCTTTAATTTTTCTGGCACCCACGGCACTATTGATGCCTCCAGTAGATGTCTCTGGATTGAGATGCTCTTAATTACAGTCATCATTACAATTGGTCAATGCGTAATCCTCAGTTAAGTGTGCAAAGCTCTTAGGGAATTGAGAGGTGGGTGGGAATATGGATGGAGGGGGTAGGGAGTGGTGTGTGTGCAGCATCATAAGTACCAATGATGTTGTATTTTTATCAAATTAGTGATTTTAACAAGATTGGAAAAGGGAAGTAAAGTTTGCTGATGTGACAGTCTGGTTACCCATTGCAGTAATCTATTTAATCACTAGACACCCAACTTCCCTCTGGCTAAGGGAACTAGGATAAGAGTTTTTTAAACATTCCTTCTGGAAATAATGTTAGATGAGCGCAGAGACATCTTGTGTGTCCAGCCCTGTGCAGCCACCTCCCATCTGTGCATTTTCCCCCTCCACTGCACTATGGAGTATGCAGTGTAGTCACTGGGGTGTATAGACACCCCATTGTCCTGTACACATGAGCTTGTTCTGGGCTTCTTCCTGTGTACACTAACCTAGTGTTTTATTTGTTTAGAGCCAGCTCAATTATGAGAGCCAGATTGATGTCATTGATACATTTTTTACTGCTCTGATTTTTACTCAAAATATTTTACAAATGCTTTTTCACAAAGACTTGTCTGAAACCTAAGCACTCAGCAACTAATATAGTACAAACACTTTGCTGCTAATGTCTCAGGGATAGAGTTATTTGGAGAAAGAGGGGTTCCTTGAGGGAACTGCCAGTTCTTGGTTACCTCACCTTGGGTCATTTAAACCTCATCCTAGATTTGGCATGTCATTGGATATGGTGGAGAAGCCATCACCCAGCCCCAGCCTGTAACTCACTGGGTGCCCCTGTACTTGGATTGTTGCTGTATAGTGATCAGGAGCAGGAACCCTGGGTGAATTTTGCCTCCTACCCTTTCCTCAAGTGCTGAGACTAATGATTATCCCCATGTTGCTGACGCCTGCTACGAACTCTCTGCCACAGACTGAGTAATGGCTCACAAATAGTGTTTAAGATCAGTCTGGCTGTTGCCAGGATACTGAGCAGCTATATGTTGACGGGAAAATACTGGGTGAAACTCTAGTTGCTTATATAGGGCACCTTTCAATGTCCCTTGTTATTTGCTTTCATAGAAATACTTAAAAGATACAATACTGAAATTTTTTGTCTAATCAGTCTAGTGTTTACCTTCCACAATAGCAAATATTTATAATGTTTACCCACCCTGTTTCTGTGTCCCTTCATTCACCTCCCCAGTCTAATCTTAAATATTGACATCCATTCTGCAACAACCTTCGTGCTCTTTAAAAATCTCCCCCTAATATACTTAATTGCTGGTTAATAAAAACTGGTATCCAGTGATCTCCCTTTTATTTGTCTACATTGTTTGATGTCTTCTCTTTTTACTGACCTTAAAAAAAAAAAATTGTCTTGAATGATATTCATAAACTGCCGGATTGGACAGATGCACACGGAGCTCGGATGGGGTGTTGGGGATCAAGACAGCTGATCCTAGAAGAACTTTATCCTTTTAATTGTGACACTGGTAACATCAAGTCTTTCAGACAAACAAACAAACAAAGCTTTTTCAGCTTTAGAACTGTCCCCATTAATCTTACTGTTTCATTTGTAAATTGGACATGCAAATTGAAAAATGCATGTAACCTTTATAGAAATAGTTCAATTACATTCTAAATTGGACTCTCTGATTGAAAGTGCTTTTTTGTATTTAAATTATTACTCATGCTGGATGGATGCTTCTTATTTTCTCAAAGTAGAATATTAGAATTCTATATCTTATGTTGTTGATGAAAAGCTGAATCAGATCATTTTCTCAACTGCCTCCTCTAGCCTGTCTGTCTGTATTTCTGCCTCTCCCTGTCCCTTCTTTCTTTTTCTACATTCTGAATCTCTGACTGTTTCTCCTTCCACAGTCTGCTTCTCAAGATATGGATAGGGTACGTGATTGACTTTTACATGTCCTTTAGAATAGCCTAGCAAGGCACTCAGTTGTATCGAATGCTACAAAGTCATAAAATAGGAATGAAACTGGACGGATCATCTGGCATCGACCAAGGCACCGGAAGTGACGACAGCAAACTCAGCCCTGTCGATTCTGCAAAGTCCTCCTTACTAACATCAGGGGGCTAGCGCCTAAATTGGGAGAGCTGTCTCACAGACTGGTCAAGCAACAGCCTGACATAGTCATCCTCATGGAATCATACCTTACAGATAACGTCCCAGACACCACCATCACCTCTGCTGGGTATGTCCTGTGACACTAGCAGGACAGACCCAGCAGAGCTGGTGACACAGTGGTATGCAGTCGGGAGGGAGTCCTCAACATCGACTCTGGATTTCATGAAGTCTCTTGGCATCAGGTCAAACATGGGCAAGAAAACATCCTGCTGATTACCATGTATTGCCCTCCCTCAGCTGATGAATCAGTGTTCCTCCATGTCGAATACCACTTGAAGGAAGCACTGAGGGTGGCAAGGGTGCAGAATGTACTCTGGGTGGAGGACTTCAATGTCCATCAATAAGAGTGGCTCAGTAGCACCACCACTGACTGAGCTGGCCGAGTCCTAAAATGCATAGCTGCTAGACTGGGTCTGCAGCAGGTGGGGAGGGAACCAACAAGAGGGGAAAACATACTTGACATCATCCTCACCAACCTGCCTGCTGCAGATGCATCTATCCATGACAGTATTGGTGGTAGTGACCACCGCACAGTCATTGTGGTGATGAAGTTCCGCCTTTACATTGAGGATACCCTCCATTGTGTTTTGTGGCACTACCACCATGCTAAATGGGATAGATTTCGAACAGATCTAACTACTCAAGACTGGGCATCCTTGAGGCACTGTGGGCCATCAGCAGCAGCAGAATTGTACTCTAACACAATCTGTAACCTCATGGCCCCACCTATCCCCCACTCTATCATTACCATCAAGCCAGGGGATCAACCCTGGTTCAACGAAGAATGCAGGAGGGCATGCCAGGAGCAGCACACCTAAAAATGAGGGGTCAACCTGGTGAAGCCATAACACAGGACTACTTGATGCTTATGCTGTTTGGCATCACCCCTTGATGTTCAATGGCATTACCATTGCTAAGGGCTAAGCAATCCCACAACCATTGAATCAGATCTAAGATCTGTAGTTGTGAATGGTGGTGGACAATTAAACAACTCACTGGAGGAGGAGGGTCCACAAGTAACCCCATCTTCAATGATGGAGGAGCCCAGCACATCAGTGCAGAGGATAAGGCTAAAGCATTTACTACAATATTCAGCCAGAAGTGCTGAGTGTATGATCCATCTCGGCCTCCAGAGGTCTCCAGCATCACAGATGCCAGTCTTAGTAACAGCTGAAGGCACTGGATACTACAAAGGCTATGGGCCCTGACAATATTCCAGCAATAGTATTGAAGACTTGTGCTTAAGAACTTGCCGTGTCCCTAGCCAAGCTGTTCCAGTACAGCTACAACACTGGCATCTACCTGGCTATGTGGAAAATCACCCAGATATGTCCTGTACACAAAAAGCAGGACAAATCCAACCCGGCCAATTATTGCCTCATTAGTCTACTCTCGATCATCAATAAAGTAATGGAAGGGAACATCAACAGTGCTTTCAAGCGGCACTTACTAAGCAATAACCTGCTAATGCCCAGTGTGGGTTCCACCAGGGCCACTCAGCTCCTGACCTCATTACAGCCTTGGTTCAAACATGGACAAAAGAGCTGAACTTCCAAGGTGAGCTGAGAGTGACTGCCCTTGACATCAAGGCAGCATTTGTCCAAGTGTAGCATCAAGGAGCTCAAGTAAAACTGGAGTCAATGGGAATATGGGGGAAACTGCTGTTTGGAATCATACCTAGCACAAAGGAAGATAGTTGTGGTTGTTGGAGGTCAGTCATCTCAGCTCCAGGACATCACTGCAGGAGTTCCTCAGGGTAGTGTCCTCAGCCCAACTATCTTCTGCTGCTTCATCAGTGACCTTCCATCATAAAGTCAGAAGTGGGGATGTTTGCTGATGATTGCACAATGTTCAGCACCATTTGCGACTCCTCAGATACTGAAGCAGTCCATGTCCAAAAGCAACAAGACCTGGAGGCTTGGGCTGACAAGTGGCAAGTAACATTTATGCCATACAAGTGTCAGACAATGACCATCTCCAGCAAGAGAGAATCCAGCCATCACCCCTTGATGTTCAATGGCATTACCATCACTGAATCCCCCACTATCAACATCCTGGAAGTTAACATTGACCAGAAACTGAACTGGACTAGCCATACAAATGCTGTGGCTACAAGAGCAGGTTAGAGCCTAGGAATCGTGCGATGAGTAACTCACATCCTGACTCCCCAAAATCTGTCCACCATCTACAAGGCACAAGTCAGGAGTGTGATGGAATAGTCCCCATTTGCCTGGATGAGTGCAGTTCCCATAACACTCAAGAAGTTTGACACCGTCCAGGACAAAGCAGCCTGCTTGATTGGCAGCACATCCACAAACATTCACTTCCTCCACCATCGACGCACAGTAGCAGCAGTGTGTACCATCTACAAAATGCACTGCAGGAATTCACCAAGGGTCCTTTGAAACTCATGACCACTACCATCTAGAAGGACCAGGGCAGCAGATAGATAGGAACACCATCATCCTGACTTGGAAATATATCGCCGTTCCTTCACTGTCATTGGGTCAAAATCCTGGAACTCCTCTCTAGCTGTGGAGAAGTACACCACTTGGACAGCAGCGGTTCAAGAATGCAGCTCACCACCACCTTCTCAAGGGTAACTAGGGATGGGCAATAAATGTTGGCCCAGCCAGTGAAGCCCACATCCCGTGAATGAATAAAAAAAGATATATCCTCTCTCCACTTCTGCAGTCTGTTTTTCACGCTGTCCCCCCCCCCCTCTCTCCCTTCTGCCTATAGTACCAAGCCCTATTGCCATCCCCTCATTTCTCCCCCTCCAAACAAGTCAAAACAGAAACAAAAGCAGACAGTTGGCGACAGAAGTGAAGGAGGGAAACCACAGAATTATAAACCAATAAAGCTAACATCTGTTTTAGGGAAACTACCGGAGTGTATAATCAACAACAACTAGTATTTATATAGTGCCTTTAACAGAATGAAGTACCCCAAGGTGCTTCACAGGAGCATTATAAAACAAGATATGACACTGAGCCACATGAGCAGATATTAAGGTGGATGACCAAAAGCCTGATCAAGGAGTAATGTTTTTAAGGAGTGTGTTAAAAGGAGGAACGTAGAGAGGTGGAGGTATAGGGAGGAAATTCCAGAGCTTGGGCCTCAGGCAGCTTAAGGATTGATTAGGATAGGGTGACTGAACACCTTTAAATTTTTTTAGCTGATCTGAGAGAGCCAGTGCAGATTTGGGTAGCTCATGCTTAGTGAATATGGCTGAATTTTTGGAGAGGTGATTAAAGTAGTGGACAGGGAAATGACTATGGAAAAAAATAAAAGCAAAATACTGTGGATGCTGGAAATCTGAAACAAAAACAAAAATTGCCTGAAAAACTCAGCAGGTCTGACAGCATTGGTGGAGAGGAAGACAGAGTTAACGTTTCGATCTGTATGACTCTTCATCAGAACTAAATGACTATGGATGCTATTTATGTGGATGCCCAGAAAGCATTTGACAAAACCCCCCATAAGAGACTGTTAGTTAAAGCTCACAGAATTGAAGAAATTATTGACTGAGTTAGGAAATTGGCTGAGCAGAAGGAGAGTCTCCTTGTCATGTCACTCCACCTCCCTCGCTACTGTTCCCCACAGGCTCTGGCTGAGAGTTGAGATCTTCAAGGCTACATGGCTCTGGTAACAGAGGGAATGCTAGGGGATGTTTCATCATTTGGGATGCCACTCCACAGGCACTGTCAACAGAATTTCTCATGGCTACATCCCCACTTCTGTTTAAGGGCTTTGTAGAAGTGGACACCAGTCCTGAGGTGATTGAGACACAGCCAAATTGGCCATGTTTCACCGGCTGCTGCAGAGTAAGGATAATTGGCAGTATGTGTTGTCCCACAATGACCTCAACTGTTTTCCATATTTATTAACAACCATTTTAGATGATGGGATAGAAAGCCACATATCCAATTTGCCAATAACACAAAAATAGGCAGCATTGTAGACGGAAGCTCGGGATTCCAAAGAGACAGTGATAGATTAAATGAATGGGCAAAACTGTGGCAAATGGATTTCAGTGTAAGCAATTGCGAGGTCATCCACTTTGGAACTGAAAAGGGTAGAACAGGAGACTTTCCAAATGTTGAAAAGCTAGAAACAACGGAGGTCCAAAGACCATTAAAATGTGATGAACAGATACAGGGGGGGAAAAAAATCAAAAAGGATAATTGAATGTTTGTCTTTATACCTGGGGCACTGGAATACAAGTGGGTAGAAATCATGATGAACCTACACAAAACTGGTTAGAGCATGCATAGGGTCACATTTTAGGAAGGATATAAAGTGGCCTTGGAGTGCAGTGCAGATTTATCAGAATGATACCTGGAGACCAAGGATTAAATTATGAGCAGAGATTACATAAACTAGGATTATATTCCCTGGAGATTTAGAAGGTTAAGGGGGTGATTTGATCAAAGTTTTCAAGATATTGAGGGAAACTGATAGCTAGAGAGAAACAATTTCTGCTGGTTGGGGAGTCTAGGACTAAGGGAAAAGGGGTACTGCCTAAGAATTAGAGCCAGACTTTCAGGAGTGAAATCTTCGCCTGAAGGGTGCTAGTTTGGAACTCTTATCTGTTAATAGCAATTGATGCTAAATCATGTGTTAATTTTAAATCTGTGATTGATAGATTTTTGTTAACAAAAGTATTAAGGCATATAGGGATATACTCGCTGATCACTGCGTGAAAACACTTTATGCTGATTCTTAGAAATAATAGTGAAGCCTTTCCCGATCTCCACCCCACCCTCTTATTCCCAGAAAACACAGCGTTCACGCCCCCTATAAGTTTCACCTGTCTTTAGTTTTAAGGGAACTTCTGTTTCTCCGGAACACATTGACTCTCGTTGGGTTCCTTGTACAAACAGCAGATACACCTCCGATCAAAGTTCTTCCAGTCTCAGATGTGGTAGCAAGTGTTTGCAGGATATTTGACCAGGACACAGGCACCGCACGATGAGTAGATTTGGGCAGTGATTTGACCGTAGGACAGAGACAGGAGCAGACCCATTCCCAGGAACAACAAGGGGGAAACCATTCAGGCTTTGTATTCGAGCAACTGTACCCCATCACCACCATCAATCTCTGTCAATCTGGACAGTTTGAACTGACCCTCAGCATAAACATTGCTGCTCTCTCCCTTCAATAATTTAATGGACCCGGTTTTGATGAGCCAGAATATTTAAAGTTTTGAACCACCAGAGGCTGAACTTTCACAGCAGGAGATTGGATCCTGGTACTTCCAATCATTTTTTGCCTGGAGTTTGGAAACATTCTGCGCTGCAGGGTACCAGCCTGCTCCGGGTCCGGGTCCGGATTCAGTCCGGCTCTAACCCGGGTTCAGTCCAGGTTCAGTCCGGCTCTAACCCGGGTTCAGTCCGGCTCTAACCCGGGTTCAGTCCAGGTTCAGTCCGGCTCTAACCCGGGTTCAGTCCAGGTTCAGTCCGGCTCTAACCCGGGTTCAGTCCAGGTTCAGTCCGGCTCTAACCCGGGTTCAGTCCGGCTCTAACCCGGGTTCAGTCCGGCTCTAACCCGGGTTCAGTCCAGGTTTGGCCCGGATCCAGGAGGCGGGGCTGATTATTTCTCTCTCCCCGACTTTGAAACATTGAGTCCCGGAGCCGCTCGGGATGATCCAGATCCGGATCCCGTCCATCGGCCAAGAGGCGGCTGGAGACTCGGAGAAAGTTCACACGGTGAGTGCGGGAGGCGGGGGGGGGAGAGACCCGGTGGGGGGGGAGAGACCCGGGGGGGGGGGGAGAGACCCGGGGGGAGAGAGAGAGACCCGGGGGGGGGAGAGACCCGGGGGGGAGAGAGAGACCCGGGGGGGGGGAGACCCGGGGGGTGGGAGAGACCCGGGGGGGGGGGGAGAGAGACCCGGGGGGGAGACCCGGGGGGGGGGGAGACCCGGGGGGAGAGAGAGACCCGGGGTGGGGGGGGGGAGACCCGGGGGGAGAGAGAGAGACCCGGGGGGGGGGGGGAGACCCGGGGGGAGAGAGAGACCCGGGGGGGGGGGGGGGAGAGACCCCGGGGGGGAGGAGAGACCCGGGGGGAGAGAGAGAGACCCGGGGTGGGGGGGGGGGAGACCCGGGGGGAGAGAGACCCGGGGGGGGGGGGGGAGAGACCCGGGGGGAGAGAGAGACCCGGGTGGGGGGGGGGGGAGACCCGGGGGGAGAGAGAGACCCGGGGGGGGGGGGGGGGGAGAGACCCCGGGGGGGGAGGAGAGACCCCGGGGGGAGAGGGGAGACCCGGGGTGGGGGGGGGGGGGGGGGGGGGGGACGACCCGGGGGAGGGGGGGGGGGGGGGGGACGAGACGACAGACCCGGGGGGTGGGGGGGGGGGGGTCGTCCCGGTCTCTGTGCTGGGGCTGATTCCCTGCAGCTTCTGTTAAAGGGGCCGACCGGTTTGGCCATTTAAGCGAAGGTGCAGATTCTCTGGAGAGCCTACATTGTTCCTATTCAACTGTGAAAGCATCACCACTGATTCTGCACTCCCCCCGGGAGCCTGGGCTCCCTCACCCCTTATCCCCAGTATCCGGGAGGGAATTCCCCATGTGTCCCTGACCCTGTGTCTCTCTGTTCCTCTGCTTCTCTCTCTCTTTGTCTTCCCCTGTCTCTGCCTCACTCTCCACGCCACTCTGCCCCTCTAAGTGTGTGTGCACGCCCAGGGGTTGGCTGTGCTCTGTTCTGTGGTGTGACATGTGTGGGATTTGGATTCTGTGTCTAAGTTTCTGGGCTGTGTGTGAGATGTGTCTTGTGACTCTGATCACAATCTCTGTCTGGTGCTGAGACTCCTGAGCTCGGGACTGGAAAGTTGTCCTCATTGCCCTGGATGAGAGGGGGTTTTAAGATCGGCCTCTTTTAGAAAGTGCGGAGATTTGGTGAGGACTTGATCAGGTTGGTTGTGATGCCTCACGTGATGGAATAGTCATAGTGCCTAGACTCCCACTGTCCGTCCTGAGGAGGGGAATCAAAACAAGATTTTTTTATGATTAATAATAGAATTTGCAACACTGCTACAGAAGACCTGTTCATGAAGACTTCAGAATCCAAGAGGATGTAGATTAAAAATGAGGGTGAGGAAGGAAATCTGCTGTCCTTACCTGGTCTGGCCTACATGTGACTCCAGACCCACAGCAATGTGGGTGACTCTTAAAAGGTCCTCTGAACAAGGGCAATAAATGCTGGCCTGGTCAGTGACATCCACATCCTGTGAATGAATTTTTTTAAAAATGGAGCGCTGGTTGTGAAATGTTGGTGAAGGAGAGGGATATCATGGGATAAAGGGAGCATTGGAGTTGTTTGTGAGGAGAGAGACTGAAAGGGAATAATCAGGGATCCAGTTAAAGGGGACAAGCTTTTTCATGGCTGGTCCCTGAAATTTGCTCTTGTTCTAAAGAGTTTGAAATGTTTTAGTGAAATTTGCACAGGTCTGAAAAACCCAAATGGCGGATTAAACCGACAAACCTGCTGAACATCAGCAGATGTTCAAATGGCCCCCTGAACACACAGATATATAGAGCTTATTTGGTTAAGAATCTCTATTTGCACAGATATAGCACGTAACCATAGCAACACCACATTGTAAGACATTGCCAATAACCATGGTAACACGATGTGCTGTATTTGAGTTATAAAGCAGGACCTGTGTTTTGAAAGGAGCTGATTTGATTATCTGACTGTTTGAGCCATTCTTGGAGTGACACTGGGGAGTGTGGGGGGAGGTGGGAGGTGATATTTGGTGCAGGAGATTCAGACTCGGGCTGTGGGTGACCCCAGGACTTTGTGGGGGGGTTGGGGGCGGGGGGAGAGGTCAGAGGGCTCCTTGTGTCCAAGGCTGGAGGTGGTCAGTTTCCTCGAGGCTGGAGTCATAGCTCTTGGGGCGAAAGGGATCAAAGGGTATGGGGAGAAAGCGGGAGCAGGCTATTGAGTTGGATGATCAGCCATGATCATAATGAATGGCGGAGCAGGCTTGAAGGACTGAATGGCCTACTCCTGCTCCTAGTTTCTGTGTTTCTATTGACGCTGTTTCTTGTTACAGGTTTTCCAAATTGAAGTTCTCAACAATGGCAGGAAACACTTGGTGGAGAGGAGATACCGAGACTTCCAAGCTCTGCACAAAAAGGTCAGATCACTGGCTCCTCGCTGACCCCTGGCCTAGTGCCTTCTCCCCAATGAGTCAGTGTGTCCCTCATGTTAATCCACATCCCAGACTCTGCTGCTGTGTTAACGTCTGCTGGGGTCTCTGGCCTCGGGCTAGGGATGGGAGAAACCAGCCCAGGTTCCAGGCTCCAACTGCTGCAGTGACCATTGGGACTGGATTTGGACAGGACTCTGTGTGGCCCCCAGTAGTGGAATAACTGGCTGCCCTGGCAAGCACATCTTTACCTTGGAAAGATATTGCTGGCATTCTGGGGGAATGTCCCATGACCATCTTCAATTTAAACAAAGCCAATTACTTAGACATGAGAGGAGAACTAGCATAGGTTGATGGGGTAAATAGACCAAAAGATGTGGCAGTAAATAAACAGTGGGAAACATTTAAAGAAACAATTCAAAATGTTCAACAAAAATACATTCCATCAAAAAAAAATTCAGCAACAAAGAACCATCATGGCTCATTCAGGAAGGTTAGGATAGGTTTAGAGGGGATGTGAGGAAGAATTTTTTCACCCAGAGGGTGGTGGGAATCTGGAACTCACTGCCTGAAAGGATGGTAGAGGCAGAAACCCTCATAACATTTAAGAAGTATTTGGATGTGCACTTGCGATGCCATGGCATACAGGGCTATGGGCCTAGTGCTGGAAAATGGGATTAGAATAGTTAGGTATTTGTTTGACTGGCACAGACTTGATGGGCCGAAGGGCCTTTTTCTATGCTGTAGACCTCTATAACTTTTTGGTGGGGTCTTTGTGATAACTTCACCAGTATGACTATTAAGGTAGCTTCAGAGGACTGAGGGTATCACAGCTCCATCACTGATCTTTCAGTTCTCAGATTTGTTTTTTTTAATTATTTTACCGAATGGGGGCTTCGCTGGCTGGGCCAGCATCTATTGCCCATCCCTAGTTGCCCCTTGAGAAGGTGGTGGTGAGCTGCCCTCTTGAATCGCTGCAGTCCATCTGGCGTAGGTACACCCACCGTGCTGTCAGGGAGGGAGTTCCAGGATTTTGACCCAGTGAAGGAACGGCCGATATATTTCCAAGTCAGGTTGGTGAGTGACTTGGAGGGGAACTTACAGGGCAAATTCCTGCTGCCCTTGGATTGTGGGTTTGGAAGGTGCTGTCGAAGGAGCCTTGGTGAATTCCTGCAGTGCATCTTGTGGATGGTACACACACTGCTGCTGCTGCTGTGCGTTGGTGGTGGAGGGGGTGCTTCGCTCAAAGGGTGGTGTAGGTGACGACAGTTTTGATTCATGCGGCACCAGGTACTAAGGAAAGGGGCAGCTGTCCCCCAGTGGGACAGACCCCACTTAAACCTAACTGGGGCCCGTAACCCGGCATAACTAGGTTGCAGATGGGGATTTAAACCAAAAGAAAAAAGGGGGAGAGTGTTCACGAAGGGGAATTTCATAACTCTAAAGAGAAAAGTCAAGGCCCCAAAGCAGAGTAATAAAGAGAAGCAGAGTCTGAGAAAGAGAACCAAATGTTTAATAGTAAAACTACACCAGGAGCCAGAGGTAAGATTTTGGGTAAAGAGGTGCAGAGGGGATGTGAGGAAGAATTTTTTTTTTTAGAAAGTGAATGATAAAGACCTGGAACTCGCTGCCAAAGAGGGAAACAGAGAAGAGTCATTTCAAAATGAAATTGGATGGTCACTTGAGGGAAATAAACCTGCGGGGCTGGCGCATGGTCAGTGCGGGGACAGCAGAGCCAGTGCGGGGACGGCGGGGCCAGTGCGGGGACGGCGGGGCCAGTGCGGGGACAGTGCAGGGACAGCGGGGCCAGTGCGGGGACGATGGGGCCAGTGCGGGGACGATGGGGCCAGTGCGGGGACGATGGGGCCAGTGCGGGGACAGCGGGGCCAGTGCGGAGACAGTGGGGCCAGTGCGGGGATGGCGGGGCCAGTGCGGGGACAGTGCAGGGACAGCGGGGCCAGTGCGGGGACGATGGGGCCAGTGCGGGGACGATGGGGCCAGTGCGGGGACGGTGGGGCCAGTGCGGAGACAGTGGGGCCAGTGCGGGGACAGTGGGGCCAGTGCGGGGCCAGCGGGGCCAGTGCGGGGGACGGCGGGGCCAGTGCAGGGACGGCGGGGCCAGTGCAGGGATGGCGGGGCCAGTGCGGGGACGATGGGGCCAGTGCAGGGACGGCGGGGCCAGTGCGGGGATGGCGGGGCCAGTGCGTGGACGTCGGGGCCAGTGCGGGGACGTCGGGGCCAGTGCGGGGCCGGCGGGGCCGGCAGGGCCAGAGTGGGGCCGGCAGGGCCAGTGCGGGGACAGAGCGGGGCCAGTGCGGGGCCAGTGCGGGGACGGCGGGGCCAGTGTGGGGCCAGTGCGGGGACGGTGCGGGGACGGCGGGGCCAGTGCGGGGACGGGGAGGGAATTAATGACACAAATAGAAATAAATGGGTTAGATCTAATCTCCGTTACAGAGACATAGTTACACAGTGACCAAGGCTGGGTTTAAACATTCCAGAGTACATGATGTTTTGAAAAGAGGGTGGATGGAGCAGACAATAACCCTGATATTAAAGGATGATGTACAGGCAGTAATGAGGAAGAATCCTGACTTGGAAGAACAGGAAATAGAATCAATACAGGTAGATATAAAAAATAACAAGTGTCAGAAATGCTGCTGGGAATAGTTTATAGGTGCTTTAACAGTAGCTATACTGTTGGAGAGAGCATTAATCAAGAAATAAGAGGGGTTTATAACAAAATCAATTCAATAATTGTGGGGGCTTTAATCTCCAAGTAGACGATACAAATAAAATTGGCAAAAGTAGTTTTGAAGATTATTTGAAACAGTTTCTGAGAATAATAGATCATGGCTGTACCTGTCCTGGGAGTGTTTGATGGGGACAGTGTAGAGGGAGCTTTACTCTGTATCTAACCCCGTGCTGTACCTGCCCTGGGAGTGTTTGATGGGACAGTGTAGAGGGGGCTTTACTCTGTATCTAACCCCGTGCTGTACCTGTCCTGGGAGTGTTTGATGGGGACAGTGTAGAGGGAGCTTTACTCTGTATCTAACCCCGTGCTGTACCTGTCCTGGGAGTGTTTGATGGGGACAGTGTAGAGGGAGCTTTACTCTGTATCTAACCCCGTGCTGTACCTGCCCTGGGAGTGTTTGATGGGGACAGTGTAGAGAGAGCTTTACTCTGTATCTAACCCCGTGCTGTACCTGTCCTGGGAGTGTTTGATGGGGACAGTGTAGAGGGAGATTTACTCTGTACCTAACCCTGTGCTGTACCTGTCCTGGGAGTGTTTGATGGGGACAGTGTAGAGAGAGCTTTACTCTGTATCTAACCCCGTGCTGTACCTGCCCTGGGAGTGTTTGATGGGGACAGTGTAGAGGGAGCTTTACACTGTATCTAACCCCGTGCTGTACCTGTCCTGGGAGTGTTTGATGGGGACGGTGTAGAGGGAGATTTACTCTGTATCTAACCCCATGCTGTACCTGTCCTGGGAGTGTTTGATGGGGACAGTGTAGAGAGAGCTTTACTCTGTATCTAACCCTGTGCTGTACCTGTCCTGGGAGTGTTTGATGGGGACAGTGCAGAGGGAGCTTTATTCTGTACCTAACCCCGTGCTGTACCTGTCCTGGGAGTGTTTGATGGGGACAGTGTAGAGGGAGCTTTACTCTGTATCTAACCCCGTGCTGTACCTGTCCTGGGAGTGTTTGATGGGGACAGTGTAGAGAGAGATTTACTCTGTATCTAACCCCGTGCTGTACCTGTCCTGGGAATGCTCAGTAATGAAACTGTGTCCAAATTGGGGAAGTGTCCCATTTTCATTTCTCCGTCTAATCCCTTTAGGTGGACATGCTGCTGGTATTTCTGGTGTGTGTGCGTTCTTGGGAGGTCACTTGTCTGTAATCTGTCTCGGGGTCCCTGGACAAACTCCCATGTCACTCCCCATCCTGTTTAGAATAATCCTGACATTTGCTGCAAACAGATTTTTGACGAGGTTGAGCAGGAGGTTCGTGCCCAGTGAAGGAACGCCAAGGAAGTAAGAGCTAATTACAGTCCGATGATGTCAGTGAGATTGAGTTACTGCTTGATTTGAATGTGTGCTAGACATTGCAGCGTTCCTAATAACACAGCACAGCCGGTCAGTGAAAGCGCTGACATCTCAGGACACAATAGAATCATCCAGACTGTCCCCACCGTCACCCAATCAGTGCAGATGTGGAGGGGCAATGGATGGGTTTGTTGTCACGTCCAATCCACGCACTTGGCGGGGGTAATAGCAGGAGGAATATAGTCCTTGACTCGGTCTGCCTATCACTGCCCCCATCCCTCACCATGTAGAACACTCCGCCCTCTCTCAAACTCCGGGGTGAGGGGGATTTTCCCGGCTCCCGGTTCACCGGCTGACCTGTTTCCCTTGTTTGTTTCCAACAGTTAAAAAAAATGACAAAGACGCCAGACTTCCCCCCAAAACGAGGCCTGAATCGAAGACCCAAAGCCCTAGAGCAGAAGAGGATTGGATTGGAGGCGTATTTACAGGTCAGGCACAAGGAGAGACTGAAGCTGAGTTTTACACCTAGTCAGCAATCCTTCAGAATCTTGAGTTTCTTTTCATGAAAAATTATTGAATAAGATTTAATAACATCATGTCAGTGTCTACCACTTGTGTCTGACCCCAAGGTTTGGCCAGAAACCCTGAGAATTATCTAGAATCTAGTCTGAGTACCTCAGCGCAATACCAAGGGAGAGTTACACTGTCGGAGGGTCAGCACTGAGGGAGAGTTACACTGTAGGAGGGTCAGTACTGAGGGAGAGTTACACTGTCGGAGGGTCAGTACTGAGGGAGAGTTACACTGTCAGAGGGTCAGTAGTGAGGGAGAGTTGCACTGTCGGAGGGTCAGTACTGAGGGAGAGTTGCACTGTCAGAGGGTCATTACTGAGGGAGAGTTGCACTGTCGGAGGGTCAGTACTGAGGGAGAGTTGCACTGTCAGAGGGTCAGTACTGAGGGAGAGTTGCACTGTCGGAGGGTCAGTAGTGAGGGAGTGCTGCACTGTTGGAGGGTGTGGGGTTGTGGGGGGGCTGGGTGGCTGGGATGTGGGATCACTTGGTGGGGGGTGGGATGTCACGGGGGGCGAGGTCTGGGGTATGGGGTCACAGGGGCAGGGGTCAGGTTGGAGTTTGGTTTGGGTTGGGGTCAAAGGGATTTTGAGCAAGGTGACCAGACTGAGGGTTTAACAGTTTGCAGAGGAGCAGGAGTTCACACCTTAGACAGACTGGGTTCTCTCTCTCTCTGACACAGGGTCTCGTGTGTGACAATCAGCATCTGTCCCGGGAAATCCTAGACTTCCTCAACATCAAACATATCCCACCTGGAAAGCAGACCAATACATTGAGGTCAGTCTCTCATCCTCACGGACTTTTTATGTTTCACTCCCTGCTACTTCTGGGCTTGTTTTTGATTGCAGGAATCACAAATAAATCAGTCACAGAGTCAGCTTGTGTTCCCGAGTTTAGAAGATTTGGGGTGTTTCTGAAGATTAAACAAGGAGAAATGGGGAGTCTTGAACTGGGGGTCCCAGTCTCAGGATATGGGCTCGTCCATGTCAGAATGAGTTAAGGAGAAATTTCTTCACTCTGGGATTGTGAACCTTGGGAATTCTCTATCCCGGAGGGCTGAGATTCTTGGGAATTCTCTATCCCGGAGGGCTGAGATTCTTGGGAATTCTCTATCCCGGAGGGCTGAGATTCTTGGGAATTCTCTATCCCGGAGGGCTGAGATTCTTGGGAATTCTCTATCCCGGAGGGCTGATTCTTGGGAATTCTCTATCCCGGAGGTTTGTGAACGTTCCATCATTGAGTATGTTCAAGACAGAGGTTGTGTTGTGGATATTGAGTAATATGGGGATAAGTCAATGGAGTTAAAATCAGATCAGGCAGAATCTACTGGAATAACGGAACAGGCTTGAGGGGCTGAATGGCTTCTTTCTTGTCTTTTACCATCATAGAGAAATTTTAGAAGGGATTATTAGATAGTCACAGATGTTGTAATTCTAAACATCTTTAATTTGGAATCTGGCTATTCAAATTCTTAGCAAGGGAAATGTCCCCAGTCTCTCTCTGTCTGAATCCTCCACCTGGTGGCGATGATAAAGAATGGCAGCTCACAGTTCCCTGGAATGATGGGTCGGGGTCAGTGCCAAAGCCTTAGGATTCCTAACATGAATATATCCATGCATCTTCCACGGCCATCGCACAGGTCAATGCCATGATGCTCTGCTCCTTCCTGGCTTGATATTTATACACGAGAACATTTTGCTCCAACGTTTTGAGTGCAGTTTTTCTACGTTCTGAGGAGTTTTCTCAGGACCCTGTTCTTTGATTGATGGATAGGGTTAAAGCTCAGTTAAAGGACAGAAGAAGGGACGTGAGGCAAATTGCAGGAACAGAGAGAGCTGGGGGTGTAAGGAAACAAAACTTAAAATTTAGCAGGGCTAAGGTCCAGGATCCCAGGTAATTATTTTTTTTTATTGAGGAATTGGATGCCAAAACAAAAGTTCTATCCAAACTTTTTTATAAAGCTCTGATTCAGCCTACAGTGCAGAATTGTTTAATTTTAGGTGATTTAATAGGATAGGGAATGGAGAATCAAGGCATGATGGAGGAACCGATGAGGGGCACACTAACTAAGGTGACACTGATGAAGCTGGAGAGGACGCGGTGTGATAGAAATTCAGTCTTGTTCTGTTTCTCCCACTTTGTTCTGATCTAATGTCATTCCTTTTCTTTAGTATCCTGGAACAACTTGACTTACAAAACTACAGGTGAGCACAAGAAAGGCCTGCAGCTCTCCTCACCGACCTCCTGAATTTCACCCTTTGTAAACTAGTATTCTAACCTGCACTGAATCCAGTCACTTCAGTGCTCACGTTGGCTCCTGGTTCAGCAACACCTCGTTTAAAATTTATAAAATTCTTATCAATGTTCAAATCCCTCCCATGGCCTTTCCTCTGTAACCTCCTCCAGCTTGACAACCTTTGGGATCTCTAATTCCGGCCTGATGTACACCTCCCATTTTTATTGCAGCATCATTGGCGACTGTGCCTTTAGCTGCCTCAGCCCTGAACCCTGGAATTCATTCTGAAACCTCACGGTTCTCTCTTCAAGCACTGATTAAAACTAACTACTTTGATTGAGCTTTTGGTCATCCATCTTAACATCTACTACTTTAGCTCCCTGTCAGTTTAAAGTTCTCTCTACACTGTCCCCATCAAACACTCCCAGGACAGGTACAGCACAGGGTTAGATACAGAGTAAAACTCCCTCTACACTGTCCCCATCAAACACTCCCAGGACAGGTACAGCACGGGGTTAGATATAGAGTAAAGCTCCCTCTACACTGTCCCCATCAAACACTCCCAGGACAGGTACAGCACGGGGTTAGATACAGAGTAAAGCTCCCTCTACACTGTCCCCATCAAACACTCCCAGGGCAGGTAGTGGGGAATAAGGATTTGATGCAGTGATTTTCTCACTATGCTGCTTCTCTTTCAGGTGTTTCTGTCACCAGGTGGTCACTTTCACAAAGGATGCCTTTGCTCATCCGAATACAGCAGGTAATAGGGGTGACGGAAGCTGGGGCGGGGAGGGGGTTGCTGTGAGACGTTGTTAATGAGTGATACAGAAAGGAGGATGAACTATGGTTGTGGGCAGGGCAGACAGCACTCTGAGGGATCATGGGAAACAATGGTTCCAAGCATAATTATTGTTATTATGGTGGAAACACAGTCATGGAGTGAGGGAATGGGCCAGCCCTCAGGGAAGGGCCTAAGTCTGGGAGACCATGGGAAAGCAGGCAGAGTGCTGCACTGTCACAGGGCCAGTACTGAGGGAGCGCTGCACTGTCACAGGGCCAGTACTGAGGGAGCGCTGCACTGTCACAGGGCCAGTACTGAGGGAGCGCTGCACTGTCACAGGGCCAGTACTGAGGGAGCGCTGCACTGTCACAGGGCCAGTACTGAGGGAGCGCTGCACTGTCACAGGGCCAGTACTGAGGGAGCGCTGCACTGTCACAGGGCCAGTACTGAGGGAGCGCTGCACTGTCACAGGGCCAGTACTGAGGGAGCGCTGCACTGTCACAGGGCCGGTACTGAGGGAGCGCTGCACTGTCACAGGGCCAGTACTGAGGGAGCGCTGCACTGTCACAGGGCGAGTACTGAGGGAGCGTTGCACTGTCACAGGGCCAGTACTGAGGGAGCGTTGCACTGTCACAGGGCCAGTACTGAGGGAGTGCTGCACTGTCACAGGGCCAGTACTGAGGGAGCGCTGCACTGTCACAGGGCCAGTACTGAGGGAGCGCTGCACTGTCACAGGGCCAGTACTGAGGGAGCGCTGCACTGTCACAGGGCCAGTACTGAGGGAGCGCTGCACTGTCACAGGGCCAGTACTGAGGGAGCGCTGCACTGTCACAGGGCCAGTACTGAGGGAGTGCTGCACTGCTGCAGGGCAGGTACTGAGGGAGCGCTGCACTGTCACAGGGCCAGTACTGAGGGAGCGCTGCACTGTCACAGGGCCAGTACTGAGGGAGCGCTGCACTGTCACAGGGCCAGTACTGAGGGAGCGCTGCACTGTCACAGGGCCAGTACTGAGGGAGCGCTGCACTGTCACAGGGCCAGTACTGAGGGAGCGCTGCACTGTCACAGGGCCAGTACTGAGGGAGCGCTGCACTGTCACAGGGCCAGTACTGAGGGAGCGCTGCACTGTCACAGGGCCAGTACTGAGGGAGCGCTGCACTGTCACAGGGCCAGTACTGAGGGAGCGCTGCACTGTCACAGGGCCAGTACTGAGGGAGCGCTGCACTGTCACAGGGCCAGTACTGAGGGAGCGCTGCACTGTCACAGGGCCAGTACTGAGGGAGCGCTGCACTGTCACAGGGCCAGTACTGAGGGAGCGCTGCACTGTCACAGGGCCAGTACTGAGGGAGCGCTGCACTGTCACAGGGCCAGTACTGAGGGAGCGCTGCACTGCTGCAGGGCAGGTACTGAGGGAGCGCTGCACTGTCACAGGGCCAGTACTGAGGGAGCGCTGCACTGTCACAGGGCCAGTACTGAGGGAGCGCTGCACTGTCACAGGGCCAGTACTGAGGGAGCGCTGCACTGTCACAGGGCCAGTACTGAGGGAGCGCTGCACTGTCACAGGGCCAGTACTGAGGGAGCGCTGCACTGTCACAGGGCCAGTACTGAGGGAGCGCTGCACTGTCACAGGGCCAGTACTGAGGGAGCGCTGCACTGTCACAGGGCCAGTACTGAGGGAGCGCTGCACTGTCACAGGGCAGGTACTGAGGGAGCGCTGCACTGTCACAGGGCCAGTACTGAGGGAGCGCTGCACTGTCACAGGGCCAGTACTGAGGGAGCGCTGCACTGTCACAGGGCCAGTACTGAGGGAGCGCTGCACTGCTGCAGGGCAGGTACTGAGGGAGCGCTGCACTGCTGCAGGGCAGGTACTGAGGGAGCGCTGCACTGCTGCAGGGCAGGTACTGAGGGAGCGCTGCACTGTCACAGGGCCAGTACTGAGGGAGCGCTGCACTGCTGCAGGGCAGGTACTGAGGGAGCGCTGCACTGCTGCAGGGCAGGTACTGAGGGAGCGCTGCACTGCTGCAGGGCAGGTACTGAGGGAGCGCTGCACTGCTGCAGGGCAGGTACTGAGGGAGCGCTGCACTGCTGCAGGGCAGGTACTGAGGGAGCGCTGCACTGCTGCAGGGCAGGTACTGAGGGAGCGCTGCACTGCTGCAGGGCAGGTACTGAGGGAGCGCTGCACTGCTGCAGGGCAGGTACTGAGGGAGCGCTGCACTGTCACCGGGCCAGTACTGAGGGAGCGCTGCACTGCTGCAGGGCAGGTACTGAGGGAGCGCTGCACTGTCACAGGGCCAGTACTGAGGGAGCGCTGCACTGCTGCAGGGCAGGTACTGAGGGAGCGCTGCACTGTCACAGGGCCAGTACTGAGGGAGCGCTGCACTGTCACAGGGCCAGTACTGAGGGAGCGCTGCACTGTCACAGGGCCAGTACTGAGGGAGCGCTGCACTGTCACAGGGCAGGTACTGAGGGAGCGCTGCACTGTCACAGGGCCAGTACTGAGGGAGCGCTGCACTGTCACAGGGCCAGTACTGAGGGAGCGCTGCACTGTCACAGGGCAGGTACTGAGGGAGCGCTGCACTGTCACAGGGCCAGTACTGAGGGAGCGCTGCACTGCTGCAGGGCAGGTACTGAGGGAGCGCTGCACTGTCACAGGGCCAGTACTGAGGGAGCGCTGCACTGCTGCAGGGCAGGTACTGAGGGAGCGCTGCACTGCTGCAGGGCAGGTACTGAGGGAGTGCTGCACTGTCACAGGGCCAGTACTGAGGGAGCGCTGCACTGTCACAGGGCCAGTACTGAGGGAGCGCTGCACTGCTGCAGGGCAGGTACTGAGGGAGCGCTGCACTGTCACAGGGCCAGTACTGAGGGAGCGCTGCACTGCTGCAGGGCAGGTACTGAGGGAGCGCTGCACTGTCACAGGGCCAGTACTGAGGGAGCGCTGCACTGCTGCAGGGCAGGTACTGAGGGAGCGCTGCACTGTCACAGGGCCAGTACTGAGGGAGCGCTGCACTGCTGCAGGGCAGGTACTGAGGGAGCGCTGCACTGTCACAGGGCCAGTACTGAGGGAGCGCTGCACTGTCACAGGGCAGGTACTGAGGGAGCGCTGCACTGCTGCAGGGCAGGTACTGAGGGAGCGCTGCACTGTCACAGGGCCAGTACTGAGGGAGCGCTGCACTGCTGCAGGGCAGGTACTGAGGGAGCGCTGCACTGTCACAGGGCCAGTACTGAGGGAGCGCTGCACTGCTGCAGGGCAGGTACTGAGGGAGCGCTGCACTGTCACAGGGCCAGTACTGAGGGAGCGCTGCACTGTCACAGGGCCAGTACTGAGGGAGCGCTGCACTGTCACAGGGCAGGTACTGAGGGAGCGCTGCACTGTCACAGGGCCAGTACTGAGGGAGCGCTGCACTGTCACAGGGCCAGTACTGAGGGAGCGCTGCACTGTCACAGGGCAGGTACTGAGGGAGCGCTGCACTGTCACAGGGCCAGTACTGAGGGAGCGCTGCACTGCTGCAGGGCAGGTACTGAGGGAGCGCTGCACTGTCACAGGGCCAGTACGGAGGGAGCGCTGCACTGTCACAGGGCCAGTACTGAGGGAGCGCTGCACTGTCACAGGGCCAGTACTGAGGGAGCGCTGCACTGTCACAGGGCGAGTACTGAGGGAGCGCTGCACTGTCACAGGGCCAGTACTGAGGGAGCGCTGCACTGTCACAGGGCCAGTACTGAGGGAGCGCTGCACTGTCACAGGGCCAGTACTGAGGGAGCGCTGCACTGCTGCAGGGCAGGTACTGAGGGAGCGCTGCACTGCTGCAGGGCAGGTACTGAGGGAGTGCTGCACTGTCACAGGGCCAGTACTGAGGGAGCGCTGCACTGTCACAGGGCCAGTACTGAGGGAGCGCTGCACTGCTGCAGGGCAGGTACTGAGGGAGCGCTGCACTGTCACAGGGCCAGTACTGAGGGAGCGCTGCACTGCTGCAGGGCAGGTACTGAGGGAGCGCTGCACTGTCACAGGGCCAGTACTGAGGGAGCGCTGCACTGTCACAGGGCCAGTACTGAGGGAGCGCTGCACTGTCACAGGGCAGGTACTGAGGGAGCGCTGCACTGTCACAGGGCCAGTACTGAGGGAGCGCTGCACTGTCACAGGGCCAGTACTGAGGGAGCGCTGCACTGTCACAGGGCAGTACTGAGGGAGCGCTGCACTGTCACAGGGCCAGTACTGAGGGAGCGCTGCACTGCTGCAGGGCAAGTACAGGAGCCAGCTACTGGCAGGGCAGACGCGGGTGCTGCACTGTCACAGGGCCAGTACTGAGGGAGCGCTGCAACTGTCACAGGGCAGTACTGAGGGAGCGCTGCACTGTCACAGGGCCAGGTACTGAGGGAGCGCTGCACTGCTGCAGGGCCAGTACTGAGGGAGCGCTGCACTGCTGCAGGGCAGGTACTGAGGGAGCGCTGCACTGTCACAGGGCCAGTACTGAGGGAGCGCTGCACTGTCAGCAGGGCCAGTACTGAGGGAGCGCTGCACTGCTGCAGGGCAGGTACTGAGGGAGCGCTGCACTGTCACAGGGCCAGTACTGAGGGAGCGCTGCACTGTCACAGGGCCAGTACTGAGGGAGCGCTGCACTGCTGCAGGGCAGGTACTGAGGGAGCGCTGCACTGTCACAGGGCCAGTACTGAGGGAGCGCTGCACTGCTGCAGGGCAGGTACTGAGGGAGCGCTGCACTGTCACAGGGCCAGTACTGAGGGAGCGCTGCACTGCTGCAGGGCAGGTACTGAGGGAGCGCTGCACTGTCACAGGGCCAGTACTGAGGGAGCGCTGCACTGTCACAGGGCAGGTACTGAGGGAGCGCTGCACTGCTGCAGGGCAGGTACTGAGGGAGCGCTGCACTGTCACAGGGCCAGTACTGAGGGAGCGCTGCACTGCTGCAGGGCAGGTACTGAGGGAGCGCTGCACTGTCACAGGGCCAGTACTGAGGGAGCGCTGCACTGCTGCAGGGCAGGTACTGAGGGAGCGCTGCACTGTCACAGGGCCAGTACTGAGGGAGCGCTGCACTGTCACAGGGCCAGTACTGAGGGAGCGCTGCACTGTCACAGGGCAGGTACTGAGGGAGCGCTGCACTGTCACAGGGCCAGTACTGAGGGAGCGCTGCACTGTCACAGGGCCAGTACTGAGGGAGCGCTGCACTGTCACAGGGCAGGTACTGAGGGAGCGCTGCACTGTCACAGGGCCAGTACTGAGGGAGCGCTGCACTGCTGCAGGGCAGGTACTGAGGGAGCGCTGCACTGTCACAGGGCCAGTACTGAGGGAGCGCTGCACTGCTGCAGGGCAGGTACTGAGGGAGCGCTGCACTGCTGCAGGGCAGGTACTGAGGGAGTGCTGCACTGTCACAGGGCCAGTACTGAGGGAGCGCTGCACTGTCACAGGGCCAGTACTGAGGGAGCGCTGCACTGCTGCAGGGCAGGTACTGAGGGAGCGCTGCACTGTCACAGGGCCAGTACTGAGGGAGCGCTGCACTGTCACAGGGCCAGTACTGAGGGAGCGCTGCACTGCTGCAGGGCAGGTACTGAGGGAGCGCTGCACTGTCACAGGGCCAGTACTGAGGGAGCGCTGCACTGCTGCAGGGCAGGTACTGAGGGAGCGCTGCACTGTCACAGGGCCAGTACTGAGGGAGCGCTGCACTGCTGCAGGGCAGGTACTGAGGGAGCGCTGCACTGTCACAGGGCCAGTACTGAGGGAGCGCTGCACTGTCACAGGGCAGGTACTGAGGGAGCGCTGCACTGCTGCAGGGCAGGTACTGAGGGAGCGCTGCACTGTTATAGTTCGTGAAATTGTGCTGTGATGCTATGGTTTGCTAATGATTTCTGCTATTGATAAGCTAAATGTCCAATGGGGAAACTGCAATGTTCCCATCTGATAAGCTGGCCTGTCAATGTTCAGGTTATTTATTATTACTCTTGGTTATTCTGACCTCTGAAACTGGGACTGTTTGGCCAGAACTCAGCGTGTCTCCTTGCTTTCCAGATCTGCTCCCTAATGTGACTGTGATGGGTGTTCTTCAGGGATTATACCTCTGTGATCCTGAAACCCAGAATGGAGTAGACTCTGCTGGAACAGTGCAATGGCACATTCCTGGACCAGAAAGCATTGTCTGATGTCTGACCTTTCACTAATATTTACTGTGAAAGTAGCTTTTCTCCAAGTAAATGTCTGCTATTGAATATCATTAAACCTCATCTTTTCCACTTGTGTTTTCATTGTACCACATGGCCTGATTGGGTGATGTGAGGGGCATTAACCTTTCATGTCTTGAGGGGGTTGTTATCCCATCAGTGGGCTGGGAGGCTCATGTGAAATGGCCTGACGAATCCAAACTTGGTTCGTCCAATAATGACTCACTCACTAATGACCTGAGTGAAGTGGAAAACATGTCTGTGATGTGGTTGGTACTGCTCTAAGACTGGAGCACAGCTGGTATTTGTAACCCCATGCTGTATCTGCCTGGGAGTGTTTCACTTTGAACATATATCATTGTGTTCCTTTCACCAGTAAATCTTTACATTGTTTAATCTTACATCATAAATAGAGTTTGTGTTTAGCAACATGCTAATGGAACCTGGGCTTATAATGCAGATAATCTTCACTCCAACTAACTGTAATTGGCCTCCAACATATTTAGTTTGCTGCTGTTTGTTGGGTTAGAGTTACAGTAGTGTGTGGGTTGGTGGATTATCTGGGAACACCGCCCCCCCCACCCCCCCCCCCACCATCATCCAGCTCGCAACTGTGTCCATTGCAGTGGGAGCAGAGACAGACCAAGCAGTCACTGTCTCTGAAGAAGTTCATGTCTACTACCAGACCAACACTGATTGGTGCTGTTTGCTGATGAGGAATGGGGAGAGAAAGGATTTATTGTGCCTGGTTAGCATTCCTGTGGTGGTGAATGTTTCATATTTCACCAAGGCTGCTGCCAGTGTTGAGTGTTTGCTCCTGGTACACAGGGAATGAGGGAGCCAGGAGTGTGCACACAGGGTCCTGGGGTTCATCACAGACACTCAGATAGTTACAACCCAGTGCTGAGAACTATTTCCCCTCCCTTGTGTTCCCAGATTCTGTTGGGGTACAAAATAGTCTCTGCCCCTCCCATCGATCCCAATGAAATTCATAAACCTGTGTATTCCCAGCTCAGTGACAGTTAGCTAATCACGCCGGTTGTGGGGGGGGGGTGGTTACACGCGTAGGGTATTGTTTATATGCAGACCCCAGTGTATTCCCAAACACCCTGTAGCAGTTTAAAGTGTAATAAATGAAGGTTATCCACAACATGAGTGGAAGAATGTGAACACAGCTCTGAAGAGTCATATGGACTCAAAACATTAACTGTTTCTCTCTCCACAGCTGTTGCCAGACCTGCTGAGTTTTTCCAGCATTTTGTGTTTTTAAAACAGAATCCAGTTTTCTGAAGGGACTGTATATTCTGATTGTAGTTATGAGGAGGGGTCACACTTGGACTTCCTCCATCTCCCATAGGCTGGAGGTACACACACATTACACAATAAAACAGACTACTAGAAAACCCATCATGTTTATTGTCGCTGTGTACATTTTTTACAAAGCTGGTAAGAACCAGATTCCGGAATGTTCAGATATCTACACAGCCTGGAAGCCCAGGATCAGTTTAACGTTAACAGTTTGGTTGCTGGGGCTGAAAGTGTCTGGGCAGAAAGCCCTGTGTCTGCAGCTCACTGCCCATCACAGACAGTTCACTCTTTGGCAATGGCATAAGGTTTTTCCACCTCAATCTTGCCACACTCTGCGATGACCACATCTTTCAGTGGTTTATCTCTGCTGTCTGTCTTTGAAGCCTCAACTTTTTTTACAACATCCTGTAGCAAGGAAAAATAAACAGTATTAAATTCTTGAACTCACACAAGGAAATCTATTCAACATGACAGTCAGGAGCTCCTCGCTACATATGGTGTGACTTGTGCATACCCGTTAGTGCTAGATGCAAATATTCCAACACTCCTGGCAGCCTTCCATAACGATCACCTCATTGAAAGCTCTACTGCCCTCTATCCTTACTCATACCAAGTCCTATTCACCGCACCGCCTCCCAGCTTAGCATCACCTCATCCCTGAGTCTGAACCCCTCCACAGCCTCAGTCCTATAACACAAATCTCTACACTATAATTCTGGCCTCAACACAGCAGTTAGTAAAGGCTAAGTTGTTTAAACCCCAGAGGGAAGCTTGAACAACTGTCATAACCTATATTTTCAACTGGTATGTTTGAGATGCAGCTGTGAATTCAGGAATTAGACCACTGAATCTTGAGGTTTTTTTATATAACACTAAATTAAACATTTATTAATTTACAACAAATTAAACATATCTACATGTTACTACTGTAATAACTTTTAAATAAATCCCCAAATTAATCACTCCCAGGTAAATCTCCACTAAAGGCAACAATAACCCATAGATTTTAAACAGACACCGGGCAAAGCACATTTGACCTTAAATTCAAAATAAGGTTCCTTTGCAAACATTGGAAGGCTTACAGGCTGGTTAGACCTTATATGCCTCTGCCTTATACACAAACACTTTGTTTATACCTAGCTTTTCCTTTGAATGTAAATTTTCCATTCTATCACCAGGCTTTTAATGTACATCTTCTAATATCCTTTCATTCCACCAACTTATTAGTAAGCTGAAAAGAACAAACATTGCTTGGTGTCTTCTAGCAAGATTTTACACCCACTCTTGAATGCTTTATTCAACCAATGCAAATTGACACTTTTACCTTCTATCCTCCTTATGTTTATCTAATTAACATCTCAAAACTACTATACAAAGCACCCAGACTATCTGGCTTTAATCCAATTAAGACACACAAACACAGACCCAACTGCAATTCTGTTTTAAAAATAATTTCCAATAACATTATAGACATAATATCTTTTCATGACACTCATTCCGCTGTTCACACTCACTCTGGACAAATGCTTTGTTTCTTTATTACAACCATTCCCACTCCTTTTGCATTGTGCTCCGTAACATCTTTGTGATTTAATCTCTCCCACCCTCTACCCTATCCCAGAACCCTTTTAATCTTACACCACGCACCTGTCAATGGTTAAAAACCCATCACATTTCTACCTATCTTCAGTTCTGAAGTCATATTCAACTCAAACTATTAACTCCCTTTCTCTCTCCGTAGTTGCTGCCAGTCCTGAGTATTCCCAGTATTTTGTTTTTATTTCAGATTTCCAGCATCTGCAGTATTTTGTTTGTATCCCACCTCTCAGGGAAAGGGATCAGTAACTCCTAAGATGGAGGAGCTGTGGTACGCGAAGGGGCGGGGGAGTAAACAGCAGGACCCCGTTCCTGAGGGCAGCAGCTCACACTGGGATTGTACTGTGCTGCTGTCATGACAACACATCCCACCTCACGTATTCTTTTCAGCAGGAACCAGAGCCTGTGACCCTGCCCCCACTCTATACGTTTTTCAGGCATCCTGCCCACCCACCTCCAGTGTGAAACCTGTGGAAGAAAGGGGCATTCCCACAACACATGGCACTGTGTCAGGGAGGAGGAGGAATAGCAAACCCACAGTGCACCAGACGTGTCGCCATCAGTATCCACGGATAACGGAGGTAAAAGCAAAACACTGCAGATGCTGGAAATTGGAAATAAAAACAGAAAGTGCTGGAAAAACTCAGCAGGTCTGACAGCATCTGTAGGGAGAGAAACAGTGTTAACATTTCGAGTCCATGACTCTTCTCCAGGGACACGGAGCTGTGGCTGGGAAACAGTTAAGAAGCTGCCCAGCCAGCATGGTATTGAATTGTAGATCAGGTTAGTGGGGCAGTCTCCAGCCACCTGCAGCTTTCAGTCTCATTCTAGAAACTAGGAGCAGGAGGAGGCCCTTTGGCCCTTCGAGCCTGCTCCGCCATTCATTATGATCATGGCTGATCATCCAACTCAATAGCCTGCTCCTGCTTTCTCCCCATACCCTTTGATCCCTTTCGCCCCAAGAGCTATATCTAATTCTTTCTTGAAAACATACAATGTTTTGGTCTCAACTACTTTCTGTGGTGTTGAATTCCACAGGCTCACCACTCTCTGGGTGAAGAAATTTCTCCTCATCTCAGTCCTAAATGGTCTACCCCATAACCTCAGTCTGTGACCCCTGGTTTTGGACTCTCCCACCATCGGGAACATCCTTCCTGCATCTACCGTCTAGTCCTGTTAGAATTTTATAGGTTTCTATGAGACCGCACCCCCCCCTCACTCTTCTGAACTCCAGTGAATATAATCCTAATTGACTCAATCTCTCCTCATATGTCAGTCCCGTCATCCCATGAATCAGTCGGGTAAACCTTCGCTGCACTCCCTCTATAGCAAGAATATCCTTCCTCAGATAAGGACATCAAAACTGCACACAATATTCCAGGTGTGATCTCACCAAGACCCTGTACAATTGCAGCAAGACATCCCTGTTCCTGTACTCGAATCCTGTGGCTATGAAGGCCAACATACCATTTGCCTTCTTTACCACCTGCTGCACCTGAATGCTGACCTTCAGCGACTGGTGTACAAGGACACCCAGGTCTCGTTGCACATTCCCCTCTCTCAATTTATAGCCATTCAGATAATCTGCCTTCCTTTTTTTGCTACCAAAATGTTTAACCTCACATTTATCCACATCATGCCACATCTGCCATGCATTTGCCCACTTAACTCAGTTTGTACAAATCACACCGAAGCATCTCTGCATCCTCCTCACCCTCCCACCCAGCTCTGTGTCATCTGCAAATTTGGAGATATTACATTCCATTCCCTCATCTAAATCATTAATATATAGTGTGAATAGCTGGGGTCCCAGCACCGATCCCTGCGGTACCCCACTAGTCACTGCCTGCCATTCGGAAAATGACCCGTTTATTCCTACTCATTGTTTCCTGCCTGCCAATTCTGAGGGTGTTAAATAAACATGGAATGACCAGTCAAGAATAGAAAAGAATCCTTACAAATCCTTCGATGACTTTTCCAAACACAACGTGTTTGCCGTCGAGCCAGCTGGTTTTGGCGGTGGTGATAAAGAATTGGGATCCATTGGTGTCTTTGCCGGCGTTAGCCATACTGACCCACCCCGGGCCATAGTGCTTCAGCTTGAAGTTTTCATCAGGGAAACGGTCACCATAGATGCTCTTCCCTAGGGAAAGAAGGGAGGGGAGAGAGAGAGAGAGAGAGAGAGAGAGAAAGGGAGAACACTTAATTAGTCCATCCCTCTCAAGTGGAAACAGCCTGAACGTTTGCATCAGCCCACAAGAACACATCAATAGCGAGGGCGGGAGAAGCTGCAGAGTAACGGCGAGGAAGCTGCAGAGTAACGGCGAGGAAGCTGCAGAGTAACGGCGAGGAAGCTGCAGAGTAACGGCGAGGAAGCTGCAGAGTAACGGCGAGGAAGCTGCAGAGTAACGGCGAGGAAGCTGCAGAGTAACGGCGAGGAAGCTGCAGAGTAACGGCGAGGAAGCTGCAGAGTAACGGCGAGGAAGCTGCAGAGTAACGGCGAGGAAGCTGCAGAGTAACGGCGAGGAAGCTGCAGAGTAACGGCGAGGAAGCTGCAGAGTAACGGCGAGGAAGCTGCAGAGTAACGGCGAGGAAGCTGCAGAGTAACGGCGAGGAAGCTGCAGAGTAACGGCGAGGAAGCTGCAGAGTAACGGCGAGGAAGCTGCAGAGTAACGGCGAGGAAGCTGCAGAGTAACGGCGAGGAAGCTGCAGAGTAACGGCGAGGAAGCTGCAGAGTAACGGCGAGGAAGCTGCAGAGTAACGGCGAGGAAGCTGCAGAGTAACGGCGAGGAAGCTGCAGAGTAACGGCGAGGAAGCTGCAGAGTAACGGCGAGGAAGCTGCAGAGTAACGGCGAGGAAGCTGCAGAGTAACGGCGAGGAAGCTGCAGAGTAACGGCGAGGAAGCTGCAGAGTAACGGCGAGGAAGCTGCAGAGTAACGGCGAGGAAGCTGCAGAGTAACGGCGAGGAAGCTGCAGAGTAACGGCGAGGAAGCTGCAGAGTAATGGCGAGGGCGGGAGAAGCTGCAGAGTAACGGCGAGGGCGGGAGAAGCTGCAGAGCAACGGCGAGGGCGGGAGAAGCTGCAGAGTAATAGTGAGGGCGGGAGAAGCTGCAGAGTAATAGCGAGGGCGGGAGAAGCTGCAGAGTAATAGCGAGGGCGGGAGAAGCTGCAGAGTAATAGCGAGGGCGGGAGAAGCTGCAGAGTAATAGCGAGGGCGGGAGAAGCTGCAGAGTAATAGTGAGGGCGGGAGAAGCTGCAGAGTAATAGTGAGGGCGGGAGAAGCTGCAGAGTAATAGCGAGGGCGGGAGAAGCTGCAGAGTAATAGCGAGGGCGGGAGAAGCTGCAGAGTAATAGCGAGGGCGGGAGAAGCTGCAGAGTAATAGTGAGGGCGGGAGAAGCTGCAGAGTAATAGTGAGGGCGGGAGAACCCTGCTGCTTCTGGTAGACTTGTCAAAGACATTGGGAGATGAAGTCAAATTCACTGAAGGAAAACATCAGGACAATGAAAGCCCTTCAGCGAGGCAGAGCACAGGAGAGATTAGTCAGGGGAAGTTAACAGCAGCTTAACCGCAGAACAAGCATGTCTGACTCCGCAAAATTCAAAACGCAGATGGACAATTCCGGCTGTCCCAGTGCGCTTCGAGTGAAGAAAGTCACGTTTCATCTCCGATAACATAAAATCCTGAAGCCAGAACTTAGGCAGCAGGAGGAACAGTCATCGTACAGCAAACGCAGGAGCACAGTGCAAGGGTTTCTTCCACTCTTCCCCACCGTCTGCGCGCACACATGCCCCAGAGTACCGCAGACTCTCCCCTACCACCCCCCCACCCGACAGGAGAAATGACCACACTTACCACCAGTACCATCTCCACGGGTAAAGTCCCCTCCCTGGATCATAAACTCTTTGATGACTCGGTGGAATTTGCTATTTTTGTAGCCAAATCCTTTCTGCAGAGAAATCAGGACAGGTTAAACAGGGCAATGACTGCAGCCTTAACCCAGTGAGCCTGTCAGTGTGCCTGTCTGACTTTGCAAAATTCAAAACACAGACAATTCAGCTGTCCCAGTGGGCTGAGTGAAGGAAGTCGCATAGGATTTCACTTCGAAGGAGGAGGGACAGTAATCATGTAGCAAATAAAAGAAAAACTCACCTCCCCTGTTGCTAAAGCAACAAAGTTTTCAACTGTCTTCGGAACAGTCTTCCCAAAAAGACCAAATACTATGCGGCCTGCATCCTCATCGCCAATCTTAATATCAAAATATACCTAGAGGAGGGAAATCAGATAGGAGTCAGCTCACAACCCACCAGAACAAGGCTGATGCCAATTATGTCAACTGAGCACTGAAATCCATGTACCATTGTTTTATATCCAACTGACTGACCTGCTCACTCCAAACTCCTGAGACCTCATTTCACTGGAGTGAGGGGCAACAGGGGAGAAGCAATTTCTAGTTTTAAGCCCACGGGCTGCAAGCTGAGTAAGTGGTGATCAGAGAGAGGAAGTATAGAGCATCTGCTCACTCCAAGGCACACAGCCTGCTGGATGCCAAATCTCCCTGATAAGAATTCAATACCTGGCACTCTCCACAAGATAATCAGGGAAAGATAAAATTCATTTCAAAGAAACATTGCTCCATAGTGTAATCGATCAAGAACTGTACAGGAAACTCTGCTGTCCCGACAAAGTCTTGGAGGACACCCAGGGCAGCACACGGTAAGTTTTAAACAACCTTCACTACAAACCCTCCTCTAGCCTGAAAAACATCCATTAATCATTACCTGTTTCCGGTCACTCTGCCAACTCAGTATCCACGTTGCTACTGCCCCATTTATTCCATGAGCTATCATTTTTCTCAAGTCTGTTATGTGCCACTGTATCAAATGCCCTTCAGAAGTCCATGTGCCGGCATTGGCCTCAACAACCCTCTCTGTTACTTCTATAAAAAATACACGCAAATTAACCACAATCTGCCCTTAAACCCATGCCGGCTTTCCTTCATTAACCCACATGTGCCCAGGTGACTATTAATTTTGCCCTGGATTATTATTTCTAGGATCTTCCCCAGTGCTGGGGTTAAACTTTGCAGTTCTCTAGTCCTCTGGCACCACCTCTGAGTCTGAGAAAGACTGGATAATTATGGCCAGTGACTCTACAATTCCCACTCCTCTCTGTATACTTGGATGCATCAAATCCAGTTCTCCTGCTTTATCAACTTCAAGTACAGACAGCCTATCCAATACCACCCCATTTTCAATTTTAAACCCTTGAAGTGCCCACCCCCCTCCATCCCAGCTCTCCTCCTCCCCCACGCCTTCTCCATCCTCTCCACCCCTCCTACCTCTATCCCCTTTTCCCCACCTCCCCCATTCTCCCTTCCCCACACCTCCTTCCTTTGTTCCCCCACACCTCGCCCCGCCCAACCCTAACCACCCCACCCTCCAGCCATGCCCTCCTGGTCCTCCCTCCCCACCCTCTGCCACCCCCCACACCATCCGCTTCCCCCCCCCCCACCTGCCCCCTTCCACACCATCCTCCGTCCACATACCCATCCCCTCCATTTCCTCCCCCTCCCACCCCCCCGTCCCCATCCCCCTCCCCTGTCCCCAGTCCCCCTCCCCCGTCCCCCTCCCCCTCCCCCTCCCCCGTCCCCATCCCCCTCCCCCGTCCCCAGTCCCCCTCCCCCGTCCCCATCCCCCTCCCCCGTCCCCAGTCCCCCTCCCCCGTCCCCCTCCCCCTCCCCCTCCCCCCGTCCCCATCCCCCTCCCCCGTCCCCAGTCCCCCTCCCCCGTCCCCATCCCCCTCCCCCGTCCCCATCCCCCGTCCCCCGTCCCCCTCCCCCGTCCCCACCCCCCTCCCCCGTCCCCATCCCCCTCCCCTGTCCCCAGTCCCCCTCCCCATCCCCCTCCCCATCCCCCTCCCCCTCCCCCGTCCCCATCCCCCTCCCCCGTCCCCAGTCCCCCTCCCCCCGTCCCCATCCCCCTCCCCCGTCCCCATCCCCCTCCCCCTCCCCCGTCCCCACCCCCCTCCCCCGTCCCCACCCCCCTCCCCCGTCCCCACCCCCCTCCCCCGTCCCCACCCCCCTCCCCCGTCCCCACCCCCCTCCCCTGTCCCCATCACCCTCCCCTGTCCCCATCCCCCTCCCAACCCCCTCCCCATCCCCTCTGCCCCCCCCCTCCTCTGTCCCCCTCCCACCCCGTCCCCATCCCCCTCCCCATCCCCTCTGTCCCCCTCCCCCTCCCATCCCCCTCTCCTCTGTCCCCCCCCTCCTCTGTCCCCCTCCCACCCGTCCCCATCCCCCTCCCCAGTCCCCACCCCCCTCCCCATCCCCTCTGTCCCCCTCCCCCTCCCATCCCCCTCTCCTCTGTCCCCCCCCCTCCTCTGTCCCCCTCCCACCCAGTCCCCATCCCCCTCCCACCCCCCTCTCCTCTGTCCCCCTCCCACCCCGTCCCCAGTTCCCATCCCCCTCCCCAGTCCCCATCCCCCTCCCACCCCCCCTCCTCTGTCCCCCTCCCACCCCCCCCTCCTCTGTCCCCCTCCCACCCCCCTCTCCTCTGTCCCCCCCCCTCCTCTGTCCCCCTCCCACCCCCCTCTCCTCTGTCCCCCCCCCCTCCTCTGTCCCCCTCCCACCCCCCTCTCCTCTGTCCCCCTCCCACCCCCCCCTCTGTCCCCCTCCCACCCCCCCCTCCTCTGTCCCCCTCCCACCCCCCCCTCCTCTGTCCCCCTCCCACCCCCCTCTGTCCCCCTCCCACCCCCCTCTCCTCTGTCCCCCCCCCTCCTCTGTCCCCCTCCCACCCCCCCCTCCTCTGTCCCCCTCCCACCCCCCTCTCCTCTGTCCCCCCCCCTCCTCTGTCCCCCCTCCCACCCCCCCCTCCTCTGTCCCCCTCCCACCCCCCCTCTGTCCCCCTCCCACCCCCCTCTCCTCTGTCCCCCTCCCACCCCCCTCTCCTCTGTCCCCCCCCCTCCTCTGTCCCCCTCCCACCCCCCTCTCCTCTGTCCCCCTCCCACCCCCCTCTCCTCTGTCCCCCCCCTCCTCTGTCCCCCTCCCACCCCCCTCTCCTCTGTCCCCCTCCCACCCCCCCTCTCCTCTGTCCCCCTCCCACCCCCCCTCTCCTCTGTCCCCATCCCCCTCCCCCTCCCCCCCCCCATCCCCCTCCCCTCCCCCCCCATCCCCCTCCCCCTCCCCAGTCCCCCATCCCCATCAGGACAGAGATCCACATTTCTCTGGGTCTTTGTGTGAAGTCTGTCCTGATTCCGCCCCGTTACCTTGACGGTCACTTTCGGCCCCTTTTTCTTCTCCTCTGCCTGTGAGGCCCCGGGGAGCAGGAGGAAGGTGAGGGCAGCGGTCAGCAGCGCGGCAACAAGGAGCAGCTTCATCTTCCAGGCGGAGAGGCGCATCCGGGCACCTGGGGGCGGGGCGAGGGGCGGAGCCGCCCCGCAACATGGCGGCTGGAAGCGCCCATCAGTGCTTTGGAGAGGGGAAAGAACTCATCACTAAGCTGAGCAACCGCACCCAGAGCCTGAATCAACACGCACCAACTACCACAACAATAATAATTTATTGTATCTTGCACAATCTGCCTCTTACAATATCAGCTTTACATCACCTCCAATTCCAGTTGTTGATAATTTAGTGAACCCCTCTCCTAATAATGGTATATTCGAAGCCACAGTTATTCATATGAGTCGCAGCTAAGATAGTCCATTCTGCAGGGAGAGGAATCAAGAACTTTCTAACATAAAATATCAGGAAATGGTCTGATATTAACTGGAAATTGGAAGAAATAATACTGGAAAATAACTAGATTTTAACAATTCTCTTGAATTACTTTAAACCTTTTCGTGATATATTAGCAGTGATTTATAGATCACCCCTTTCCCTTAGTGGTACATTCAAAAGGCGCGAACGTGCCACGTTACTCACCCGTAATTGGTCAATCGGCCGACGCTATTGACCAATCAGAAATGAAACAATGTTAGAACCAACCAATAGAAATCCAGGTGTGGACACCAGTAGACCCGCCCCTGCCGAGAACCACGTCGCCTCCCCTTGATGATTTTTTTTTTTGGACCAATGAACGCGTTTCTGCTGTTGCTGGGCAGATTTGGGTGGTCAAGCCCTGGCTGGACCAAGGGGAACCGAGGACAATGGAAAGTCTCCCATGGCTGAGTTGAGGCAAATCTGCAGTTAGGAGGGTTTAACCTGTCGCCAGGGGTAACATGGAAGACGAATGTGTAGAGCGCATCAGGGATTGTTAGAGCAATACGTTGCAGAACCTACCCAGGAACACGCTATTTTAGATCTGGTAATGAGGTGGGATTAACAAGAGATATCATAGCTGAAGGTCCATTAGGGGGTAGCGATCACAACATGGCAGAATTTCAAATTCAGTCTGAGGGTGAGCAACTCTGGTCTCAAACCTGTCTCCTCAACGTAAATAAGGACAATTACAGGGGCATGAAGAAAGAGTTGTCTAAAGCCAGCTGGGAAAACAGACTAAGGGGAAGGTCGGTGGATGAGCAGTGGCAGGCATTTAAGCAGATATTTCATAACCCTCAGCAAAAAAATTATCCCAGTCAAAAAGAAGGACTCAGTGAGGAGGATGAGCCACCTGTTGTTAACATAGGCGGTCAAGGAGTGCACCAATCAAGAACTAAGGACTACAAGGCAGGAAAGACTAGTGGGAGGCCGGAGGATGGGGAAATTTTTAGGAATCAACAGCAGATGACTAAAAAGCTGATAAAGAGGGAGAAAATTGATAATGAAAGTAAATTGGCAAGAAATATAAAAACAAACAAGCAAAAGCTTCTCTGGGTATATAAAAAGAAAGGAATTGGCTAAAGTGAGCGTGGGACCCTTGGAGGATGCGACTGGAGAATTGATAACGGGGAACAGGGAAATGGCAGATAATTTAAACCAACATTTTGCATCGGTCTTCACGGTGGACGACACTATAAACACCCCAAAGATATCAGATAAGCACAGAGCTAATGGGAGGAAAGATCTTGTAACAGTCTCTATCACGGGGGACAAGTATTTGACAAACTAATGGTACTAAAGGCAGACAAGTCGCCAGGACCTGATGACCTGCATCCAAGGGTTTTAAACAAAGTGGCTGCAGAGATAGTTGAGGCATTGGTCAAAATATTCCAGAACTCACTGGATTCTGGGAGGGTCCCAGCAGATTGGGAAACTGCTAATGTGATGCCCCTGTTCAAGAAGGGAGGGAGACAATAAGCAGGAAACTATAGGCCGGTCAGCCTAACATCTGTCGTTGGGAAAATGCTAGAGTCCATTATTAAGGAAGAAACAGCAGGACATTTAGAAAAGCTTAATGCATTCAGAGTCAACATGGTTTTGTGAAAGGGAAATCATGTTTGACAAACTTGCTAGAGTTCTTTGAGGATATAAAAAGCAGAGTTGATAAAGGGGAACAGGTAGATGTAATGCATTTGGATTTTGAGGAGGCATTCGATAATGTGCCACATATAAGATTATTGCACAAGATAGGAGCTCAAGGTATTGGAGGTAATGTATTAGCATGGATTGAGGATTGGTTAACATACAAAAGACAGAGAGTCGGGATTAATAGGTCTTTTTCAGGTTGGAAAGATGTAACTAGTGCAACCAGGATCAATCTGAGGGCCTCAATTATTTACTAACTATATTAGTGACTTGGAGGAGGGGGAAGAATGTAATGTATCCAAATTTTCTGACGAAAAAATATAGGTGGGAGGGCAAGTTGTGATGAGGACAAGGAATCTGCAAGAGGATATAGACAGGTTGAATGAGTGGGCAAAAACTTGGCAAATGGAGTTTAATGTAGGAAAGTGTGAGGTCATGCACTTTGGTAGGAAGAATCAAAAGGCAGACTATTAATAAAATGGAGTGACACTCCAAAAAGTGCAGCACAGAGGGATCTAGGTGTTCTTGTGCATGAAACACAAAAAGTTAGCATGCAGGTGCAGCAAGTGGAATTTTGGCCTGGGAAGTCTTGTTATAACTGTACAGGGTGTTGGTGAGACCACACCTGGAGTATTGTGTACTGTTTTGGTCCCTCTATTTAAGAAAGGGTATACTGACATTGGCGGCAGTTCAAAAGAGATTCACTAGGCTGATTCCTGGGATGAAGGGGTTGACTTATCAGGAATGGCTAAATAGGTTAGGCCTTTATTCATTAGAGTTTAGAAGAATGAGAGATGATCTTATTGAAACGTACAAGATTCTGAGGGGGCTTGAGAAGATATTTCCACTAGTGGGGGAATCTTGAACTAGGAGACACTCATTTAAGACTGAGATGCGAAGGAATATTTTTCTCTCAGAGGGTAGTGAGTGTCTGGAATTCTCTACCCCAGAGATTTGTGGAGGTTATATCACTGGAAGTATTTAAAGAGGAGGTAGATAGATTTTTGAAATACAGTGGAGTTGAGGGCTATGAGGACCTGGCATGAAAGAGGAGTTGAGGCCTGGGGCAGATCAGCCATGATCTTATTGAATGGCAGGACATGCTTGAGGGGCCGAATGGCCTACTCCTCCTATTTCTTATGTTCTTATGATGGTTCAGTGGCACAACAAACACTGCATTAATACCGGGAGGGCTTAGAGTCAGTCCTTTGAGGTAAAATTGGTGGATTTATTTCTATATAATGACGGATTTTGAGAATGAATAGGAAGAAACAGTTTCCAGTGGCAGGAGGGGTGGTAACCAGACAACACCGACTTAAAATAATTGCCAAAAGAACCAAAAAGGAAAATGAATTTAAAAAAAACACATCCAGTTGTTATATGGAATGCGCTACCTGAAAGGGCAGTGGAAGCACATTCAATAATAATTTTTAAAAGGGAATTGGATAAATACTTGAAAAGGAGAAATTTGCGGGGAAATTGGACTAATTGGATAGATCAAAGAGCCAGCACATACACAAAGGGCTGAGTGGCCTCCTTCTAACCTAATTGATACTATCATTCTAAATGGTTATATTATATAATCATATTTTTGAAAGAATTCAGCCAACAGTACAAGTAATTAAATAATAAGTTTTTTTAGGAGGAAAATGATAAACTCTTTCTTTTCCCATAAATCAATCACTTCTCTCTCCAGAAACATGTCTAATCTCTTGACTCCAATTATCTTTGCAAATATACAAGGCAATTACATTCTGTCATGTCACCTTGTAGCCACAGTATGTTTGATCTAGTCATCAAGGTTACTTCAACATGTTATCTCTCCCCAACGACCTCCACCACCAAGAACACCACAAATATTTAAGGAGAAACTAGATAACCACATGAAGGAGAATGGGATAGATGGATATATTGATAGGGTGAGATATTCCACCTCTAGTATTCAACCACATGTTGAAGGAGAGCACTTCCCATACCTTGGCAGCCACCTGTCTCAAAAGGTCACCATAATCAAGGAGATCCAATACCAGCCGTACCAGCTCAGTTTTCTACAAATCACAGCAGCCAGTGTTTGACAACAAAGACCTCCGCACGTCAGCGACAGTCCTAGTGTACAGAGCAGTTGTCATCACCACATTCCTGTACTGCAGTGAGACCTGGACTGTGTAGCAGCAATACATAAGAATGTTAGAGAAATTCCATCAGTAGTGCCTCTGCTGCATCCTCTAGATTCAGTGGGAGGATTGTCGAACAAATGCTAGTGTCCTTCGTGAAATCAGCTTCACAAGCATTCAGGCAAAACTCCTGCAATGGGCTGGACTCTGTGTCTTGATGGCCATAAAAACATTTCCCCCGCCAAGTCCTGTTCTTTCAACTCTCAACTGGCCAGTGTTTTAGGGAGGAAATGCTTCAAAGGTACTCTAAAGTGGAATAGCATTCACCTTAATAAGCGGGAGGAGCTTGCTACCAATTCTTCAGAGTGACAACAACTTGACAATCAAGCTGCATCACGCTTTGAGTCCTAATGTTTTAATGATGAGGTAGAGCAGTGGCAGAGACGGCAAGAAAAGGAAGCAAATCCTGCACTCTGGATCCCACTTCCTCGTGGGACATCCTGCCCTTTGTGCCTAATGATCTGAGGGTTGAGAATCGACCTCTTCAGTCACATGAAAAGCCATGGCAGAGACTCAGGATCCTGAGTAGACGTCATCCTAGAATCAAGGGACAACCGACGATGATGAAGAGGCAATGAGCAAGGAGGCTTGTGTAGACCATAAACACTGGGAAAGACCAGTTGGTCTGACTGGCCTGTTTATTTGTGCTGTGAAACTTGATGTAAAGATCAGCAATATTGTGGAAACACCATCGCCTCCGAGTCCCCTCCAAGTTACACACACCGTACTGACTTGAAGATACATTGCCATTCCTTCATTGTTACTGGGTCAAAATCCTGAAACTCCCTCCCTGAGGTGTGGGAGCATCAGATCACACGGACAGCAGCAGTTCAAGAAGCCTGCTCTCTATCATCTTCTCAATGCAATTGGTGATGGGCACAAATTCTTTTCTCCCCCGTGCTGCCCACATCACAGGAACAAATGCAAAGGAGTGTACACTTCTGATCTCTGTGCCAGGGTGGCCCCAGAATGAAACCTGCTGGTGTCCAGCAGTTTGCTTGAAGCTCTGTGACTGGTTAGCATCACTGGACATATTTGCATCCTTGATCATGAAATAAATGTCCAGATTTAATTACAACATTTATGTTGTTAGTGCTGTTATCCTCTTGTAATCTGCGTTCTGTCTGGGGCCATTGGGCAGGGTTCAGTATCATCCATTCAGGATTGTCCAATCTTGATTTACAACTGGATTATTCATTGAATGAGAACATTACTTCCACTTCCTCTCTCTAATCTCTGTCCCCCCTGAGATCTGCCTCCTCTGTGGTGGTGAATGAGTTGTCTGCATCAATTCTGCTAAACAGCATTAAATAGACGGTAATTAATGAATAATAATCACCGAGGTTATTGTCCCTCACTGGCCATTTCAGGAGTATTTATTATAGGATAAAGATCGGATGGGGACATCTTGTGGTGAAAGTACAATAGTGAACAACTGGAAGTGTCTTCAGCTGCATGAAGACAATCACAGACAGACATTCACAGACAGGAAAGCAGTTACAGATAGACAGACAGTGGCAGACAGAGAGTAACAGAGAGTCACAGACAGGCAATCGCAGACAGACATTCACAGACAGACAGTCACAAACAGACAGTCAGAGACAGGAAGACAGTCACAGACATGCAGTCACAGATGTCACAGATAGACATTCACAGATTGACAGACAATCAAAGTCAGACAGTCACTGACAGGAAGGCAGTCACAGGTACACAGAAAGTCACAGTCAGGCAGTAACAGACAGTAACAGACAGACATTCACAATCAGAGACACAGACAGACTGTCAGAGACAGGAAGACAATCAAAGACTGTCACAGATAGACATTCACAGACAGACAGACAATCACAGATAGACATTCACAGGCAGGAAGATAGCCACAAATTGACAGACAGTCATAGACAGGCAGTCACAAATAGACATTTACATATAGACAATCACAGACAGACAGTCATAGACAGGAGGACAGTTACAGACAGACAGTCTTAGACAGACAGACAGTCACAGACAAACAGTCACAGACAGAGACAGGAAGACAGTCACAGATAGATATCCACAGACAGACACAATCACAGACAGACATTCACAGACAGGAAGACAGTCATGGATAGACAGGCAGTCACAGACAGTCATAAATAGACATTCACTGACAGATAATCATAGACAGTCACAGATAAACAATCACAGGTAGTCAGAGACAGGAAGATAGTCACAGATAGACATTCACAGATAGACAGACAGTCACAGACAGGCAGTAACAGACAGACAGTCACAGACAGGAAGACAGTCACAGATAGACAGACAGTCATAGACAGGCAGTCACAGTCAGTCACAAAGAGACATTCACAGTCACAGACTGACAGACAGTCACAGATAAACATTCACAGACAGGCATACAATCATAGACTGACAGTCACAGACAGATATTCATAGACAGACACAGTCAAAGACAGACAGGCACAGAGGGACAGTCAAAGATAGACAGTCACAGACAGACAGTCACATATTAACAGTCACAGACAGACAGTCACTGATAGCCACAGATAGACAGACAGTCACAGACAAACAGTCACAGACAGACAGCCACATTCAACAGTCACAGATAGACAGTCACAGGAGGAGAGCACAGATGGACATTCACAGACAGTCAAAGATAGACAGTCACAGGAGGAGAGTCACAGACAGACATTCAAAGATGGCTATTCACAGACAATCACAGACAGTCATAGATATACAGTCACAAATGGACAGAGTAGGGCCCATTAGGGACCAAGGGGGCAATGTATGGGTGGAGCCAGAGGACATCGGTAGAGTGTTGAATGAATATTTCACATCCGTCTTCACCCAAGAGAATGAGGATGAAGGTATGGAACTTGGGGAGAGAGACTGCGAGGTTCTTAAGCAAATTGATATAGGGAGTGACATGATATTGGAGGTGTTGGCAGGCTTAAATGTGGACAAATTTCCAGGTCCAGATGATTTGTGTCTCAGACTGCTGAGGGAGGCAAGGGAGGAGATTGCAGGGGCTCTGACCCAATTTTTTAATTCCTCTCTGGCAACAGGGGAGGTGCCAGAGGACTGGAGAACAGCTAATGTGGTTCCGCTATTTAAGAAGGGTTGTAGAGATAAGCCAGGGAACTACAGACCAGTGAGTCTCGCGTCAGTGGTAGGGAAACTGTTGGAGAAATTCTGAAGGAGAGAATCTATCTCCACTTGGAGAGGCAAAGTTTGATCAGGGATAGTCAGCACGGCTTTGTCAGAGGGAGGTCATGCCCAACAAATTTGACTGAATTTTTTGAGGCGGTGAACAGGTGTGTAGATGAGGGTAGTGTAGTTGATGTAGTTTATATGGATTTCAGCAAAGCCTTTGACAAGGTCCCACATGAAAGACTTATAAAGAAGGCAAATGCACATGGGATACAGGGTAATTTGATAAGGTGGATTCAAAATTGGCTTAGTTGTAGGAGACAGAAGGTGATGACAGAAGGATGTTTTAGTGACTGGAAGCCAGTGTCCAGTGGCGTACGATAGGGATCTGTGCTGGGTCCCCTATTATTTGTCATTTATATAAACGACATAGATGACTATGTGGGGGTAGGATTAGTAAGTTTGCGGATGACACAAAGATTGGCCGGGTGGTTAACAGTGAGGTTGAGTGTCTTGGACTCCAGGAAGATATAGACAATATGGTCAAATGGGCAGATAAGTGGCAGATGGAATTTAACCCTGAAAAGTGTGAGGTGATACATTTTGGAAGGAGTAATTTGACAAGGAAATATTCAATGAAAGGCATGGCACTAGGAAGTTCTGAGAAACAAAGGAACCTTGGCATGTGTGTCCATAGATCTCTGAAAGTGGAGGAGCATGTTAGTGGGGTGGTGAAAAAGGCATACGGGACACTTACCTTTATCAATCAAGGCATAGATTACAAAAGTAAGGAGGTCATGTTGGAGTTGTATAAACCTTGGTGAGGCCACAGCTGGAGTACTGTGTGCAGTTCTGGTCACCACATTATAGGAAGGATGTGATTGCACTGGAGGGGATGCAGAGGAGATTCACCAGGATGTTGCCTGGGATGAAACATTTAAGCAATGAAGAGAGGTTGGATAGACTTGGGTTGTTTTCGTTGGAGCAGAGAAGACTGAGGGGTGACCTGATCGAGGTGTACAAGATTATGAGGGGCATGAACAGGGTGGATAGGGAGCAGCTGTTCCCCTTAGTTGAAGGGTCAGTCATGAGGGGACATAAGTTCAAGGTCAGGGACAGGAGGTTTAAAAAGTACCTGGATGAGTACTTGCAACGTCATAACATTCAAGGCTATGGGCCGAGTGCTGATAAATGGGATTACGTAGGTAGGTCAGGTGTTTCTCACATGTAGGTGCAGACTCGATGGGCCAAAGGGCCTATTCTGCGCTGTGTGATTCTGTGACAGTCACAGATGGACATTCACAGACAGCCAGTCACAGACAGACAGTCATAGATAGACATTCAAACAGTCACAGACAGACAGTCAAAGATACACAGTCACAAACAGCCAGTCACAGACAGACAGCTAAAGATAGACAGTCACAGACAGGTAGTAACAGACAGTCACAGACAGACAGTCATAGACATCCAGACAATCACAGACTGTTACAGATGGGCATTCACAGACAGACAGTCACATACAGACAGCCACAGATGGACAATCACAGAAGGACAGACACAAATGGACAGACACAGATGGACAATCACAGACAGACAGTCACAGACAGGCAGTTAAAGATAGACAGTAACAGACAGTCACAGACAAACATTCACAAACAGAGAGTTAAAGATAGACAGTCACAGATAGACAGTCACATACAAACAGTCACAGATGGACAGTCACAGGAAGACAAACACAGATGGACATTTGCAGACAGACAGTCATAGATAGACAGTCACAGATGAACAATCACAGACAGTCAAAGATAGACAGTCACAGAAAGACAGACAGTCACAGGCAGACATTTGCTGATGGACATTCACAGACAGACCGTCACAGATGGACAGTAACAGATGGACATTCACAGACAGTCATGGACAGTCAAAGATAGACAGTCACAGATAGACAGGCAGTCACGGACAGGCAGTAACAGGCAGTAACAGACAGACAGTCACAGATGCACAAACACAGATAGACAGTCACAGACAGACCGAAAGTCACAGACAGACAGTTAAAGATAGACAGTCACAGACAGAAAGTCACAGTCACATACAGACAGTCAAAGACAGACAGTCACAGATAGATAGACAGTCATGGACATGCAGTAACAGACAGTCACAGGCAGACAGTCACTGATGGACAGTCACAGACAGACAGACAGTCACAGACAGTTAAAGATAGACTGTCACACAGACAGTACCACAGTCACAGGCAGACTGTCACAGACAGCCAGACAGTCACAGACAGACATTCACTGGTGGACATTCACAGACAGTCACAGCTGGACACTCACAGATGGACAGTAAAAGATGGACATTCACAGGCAGACAGTCAGAGACAGATAGTGATAGATGGACAGTCACAGGCAGACAGTCACAGTCACAGACAGACAGTCACAGGTAGGCAGACAGTCACGGGCAGGCAGTAACAGACAGACAGTCACAGATGGACAGACAGTTACATACAGACAGAAAGTCACAGACAGACAGTTAAAGATTGACAGTCACAGACAGGCAGTAACAGTCAGTCACAATCACATACAGACAGTCACAGATGGACAGTCACAGGCAGACAGTCACATACAGACAGCAAGTCACAGACAGTCAAAGATAGACAGTCACAGACAGACAGTTAAAGATAGACAGTCACAGACAGGCAGTAACAGACAGACAATCACAGTCACATACAGACAGACAGTCACAGATGGACAGACACAGCTGGACAGTCACAGACGGACAGTCACATACAGACAGAAAGTCACAGATAGGCAGTTAAAGATAGACAGTCACAGACAGACAGTCACAGACAAACAGACAGTCAAAGACAGACAGTCACAGACAGGCCAGAGAAGGCAGTTGAGAAGAAGATGTGATCAGCTTTCCATCAACAATATAAGATATAGAATTCTAATATTCTACTCTCTGAGAAAATAAGAAGCAACCATCCAGCATTAATAATAATTTAAATACAAAAAACACTGTCTGTTTCAATCAGTGAGTCCAATTTAGAATGTAATTAAACTATTTCTATAAAGGTTACATGCATTTTTCAACTTGCGTGTCCAATTTACAAATGAAACAATAAGATTAATGGGGACAGTTCTAAAGTTGAAAAAGCTTTTAGTTTGTTTGTCTGAAAGACTTGATGTTACCAGTGTCACAATTAAAAGGATAAAGTGCTTTAGTGAAATGGAGTGAAAAGTTCTTCCAGGATCAGCTGTCTGAACCCCAATACCCTGTCCCGGTTCCATGTGGATCTGTCCAACCCCAATACCCTGTCCCGGTTCCATGTGGATCTGTCCAACCCCAATACCCCATCCGAGCTCCGTGTGGGTCTGTCCAACCCCAATACCCTGTCCCGGTTCCATGTGGATCTGTCCAACCCCAATACCCCATCCGAGCTCCGTGTGGGTCTGTCCAACCCCAATACCCTGTCCTGGTTCCATGTGGATCTGTCCAAACCCAATACCCCATCCAGGCTCCATGTGGGTCCGTCCAATCCCAATACCCCGTAAGAGTAAGATGTGAGAGTGTCGGAGTGTGTAAATAGTATTGTGTCATCTCAGCTGTAATGGAAACCTCAAACCTGGAGTCCCCATTGTTCATTGAAAGACGATGGCCCCATAATGTAGATCTCCATTGTCTCACTGGCCTGTGGAGCATGCACTGTGGTGACAGTGTAATGACTAATACTGATGTCAGGTCATTTTTCTCCCCTAGAATTGCCATCCAGCAAACGAGCGCAGGATCCCGAGGAGCCACTCTTGATGCCAGAGGACCAGTGGCTGCCAGATGCACCTGCGTCACATCCCCTCTCTGCACCAGGCACCAGCACAGATGCCAGCACCTCGGTTGGCATTAGATTGTTGGCTACAAAGCTAGTGCACAGCGGTGAGGGCATGACACTCACATGAGGAACAGGCGAAGGCAGCGAGTACCCAGGGCACCGGCTGTCGGAGGACTGCTGAAGACTAGGATCATGCTAAATCCAAGGCAGATGATGAGCCTCTGGAGTCGTCTATTAGGTGGCAGGTGCTGGATGTCCAGTGAGGTGTGCGGGAGGATCTGGCGGAGATCCATGAGCTTATGCATACCATGGTCTCCATTATGGAGGAGTCAATGTGGAGCATGAGTACTGCGTTGCCCCTCAGCACTGAGTGCAATGCCTCCTCCATTGAGAGAGTAGCGACTCTCATGGAGAGGCAGCTCCTGGAACAGAATCAGGGGTTGCACTCGGACCTGCAAGCCCTCACACAGGCACTGACCTCAGGTGGTCAGTATCAGTGTGGGAGATGGATGAGGCACCCAGTATCCCAGCTAGGTGCCCATCCATCAATGGCGAGCAGGGAGGTCCAGACCAACCTCACATTGGTGCGTGAGCTGCTTGTCGTCTCTGTGGGCTCCTCTCAGGGCGCTCTGGATGATGTCAGCAGCTCCTCTGCCCCTCTGTCAATGACTGTCGCATCTGATGAGGCTGCAATGACTTTTATTTTATTCATTCACGGGATGTGGGTGTCATTGGCTGGGCCAGCATTTATTGCCCATCTCTAGTTGTCTTTGAGAAAGTGGTGGCGAGCTGCCTTCTTGAACCGCTGCAGTCCATGTGGTGTAGGTACACCCACAGTGCTGTTAGGGAGGGAGTTCCAGGATTTTGAACCAGCGACAGTGAAGGAACGGTGATATATTTCCAAGTCAGGGTGGTGAGTGACTTAGAAGAGAACTTCCAGGTGGTGATGTTCCCATGTGTCTGTTGCCCTTGTCCTTCTAGATGGTAGTGGTCATGGGTTTGGAAGGTGTTGAAGGAGCCTTGGTGAATTCCTGCAGTGCATCTTGTAGATGGTACACACTGCTGCTACTGTGAGTCAGTGATGGAGGGAGTGAATATTTGTGGATGTGGTGCCAATCAAGTGGGCTGCTTTGTCCTGGGTGGTGATGAGCTTCTTGAGTGTTGTGGGAGCTGCACTCATCCAGGCAAGTGGGGAATATTCCATCACACTCTTGACTTGTGTCTTGTAGATGGTGGACAGGATTTGGGGAGTCAGGAGGTGAGTTATTCATCGCATGATTCCTAGCCTCTGACCTGCTCTTGTAGCCACAGTATTTACATGCCTAGTCCAGTTCAGTTTTTGGTCAATGATAACCCCAAGGATGTTGATAGTGGGGGAATTCAGTGATGGTAATACCACTGAACATCAAGGGGCGAGGGTTGGATTGTCTCTTGTTGGAGATGGTCATTGCCTGGCAGTTGTGTGGAGCGAATGTTACTTGTCACTTGTCAGCCCCGAGCCTGGATATTGTCCAGGCCTTGCTGCATTTGGACACGGACTGCTCCAGTATCTGAGGAGTTGCGAATGGAGCTGAACATTGTGTCAGTGAACATCCCCACTTCTGATCTCATGATGGAAGTAAGGTCATTGATGAAGCAGCTGAAGATGGTTGGGCCAAGGACACTACCCTGAAGAACTCCTGCAGTGATGTCCTGGAGCTGAGATGACTGACCTCCAACAACCACAACCATCTTCCTTTGTGCTAGGTATGACTCCAACCAGTGAAGGGTTTTCCCCCTGATTCCCATTGACTCCAGTTTTGCTAGGGCTCCTTGTTGCCACACTTAGTCAAATGTGGCCTCGATGTCGAGGGTAGTCACTCTCACCTCACCTCAGGAGTTCAGCTCTTTTGTCCATGTTTGAACCAAGGCTGTAATGAAGTCAGGAGCTGAGTGGCCCTGGCGGAACCCAAACTGGGCATCAATGAGCAGGTTATTGCTGAGTAAGTGCTGCTTGATAGCACTGTTGATGACCCCTTCCATTACTTTACTGATGATTGAGAGTAGACTGATGGGATGGTAATTGGCCATGTTGAATTTGTCCTGTTTTTATGTACAGGACATACCTGGGCAATTTTCCACATAGCCGGGTAGATGCTGGTGTTGTAGCTGTACTGGAACAGCTTGGCAAGGGTCATGGCAAGTTCTGTTTCCATATTATTGCTGGAATATTGTCAGGGCCCATAGCCTTTGCAGTATCCAATGCCTTCGCAGGTTCCTCTTCTAATCCACCACTGGAGTCATCACCTGTGGCCTGTAGAGCTGCCTCAAGATCCTCTTCCTCCAGTGGGTCCCCTCTTACCCGTGCTAGATTGCGGAGAGCGCAGCATGCAACGACTATCAGAAACACACACTCTGGGGGGTATTGTACTACTCCCCCTGAATGGCTCAGGTACCTGAATCACACCTTCAGAAGACTTATGATCCTCTCAATCACTGCCCTTGTGGAGGCATGACTCCTATTATACCTCAGTTCTGGTTCTGTTCTTGGGTGGTGGAGAGAGGAGTCATAAGCCAACTTTTCAATGGGTAGCCCTTGTCACCCAGCAGCCATGAGCTGGAGCCCAGAACAGCCTCAGCACCTGGGAGTGTCAGCGGATGAATGCATCATGGGAGCTGCCAGGGTAACTTGCACAGACTTTTATTTTATTCATTCATGTGATGTGGGCTTCACTGGCTGGGTCAGCTCTTGAGAGGGGGGTGGTGAACTGCCTTCTTGAACCGTTGCAGTCTATGTGGTGTAGGTATACCCACAATGCTGTTAGGATGCAGAATCTGTGCCTTGTGGTCGCAAACTATCTGGGCGTACATGGTGTGGAATCCTGTCCTATTAACGTAGGCACCCTGCTCACCTGCTGGCGCCTTGATGGCCACATGTGCAGTTGAGGGCACCCTGGACGCAAGGGGACCCAGCAATCGTAACAAAGCTTCTGGCTCACTCGGTCTGGCTGGCCTCATCTGTCTGGAAATGAATAAATGTCACGACCCGCCTGAGCAGAGCATCAGTCACCAGCTGGACACAACTGTGGACAACTGATTGGGACACTCCACAAGATCCCCTGGAAAGATCCAGTGGCATAGAAGTTGAGGGCCACTGTGATCTTCAGAGCCGCTGGCATGGGGTGTCCACCCACACAGTCGGAGCTGATCCCCGGCCCAATCATATGACAAATAGAGGTCACAGTCCCCCTGGAGAGGTGGAGCCTCCTTCAGCATTGCACCTCGGGCATATTGGGGTAGCTGCATCACTGTCTATTAACCCTGGCAGTAGGATAGTGGCGTCTTCTGTGGTCACTACCACCTTGGACTCCCTGCTGTCCAGAGCCACTGTGTCTGTGCCTCTCCTCTCACAGGTCACTCTCTTGGACGATGCCTATGGACACGTGGCCACCTCTCCCTTCTGCACCTCTCTTCCTCCTTAGAGGAGGAGCCATCAGTGGAGTACACAATCCCCATTACCAGAGAAACAGAAGGCTGTCTGGTGACTTGAAGGGTCCAAGGTATAAATCCTCCAGGGGCCTTGGAGACACCAAAGAGTCCTGAAACGAAGGCTGAAGCTCAAAACAGCGATGAAGCTGCCAAGTTTCACTGAGCAATCAGCAGCAAACCATCTCCTAAACTCCTTACAACGGCAATGTCCCAGGCCTTTTTTATTCTGACCTCGGAAGACAATTCGTTAAAAACGGGTGCCTGCTGGCCCATTTTGCCCATGCAACGAGTGTGAGATCGCACGGGCAGCGTAAACTCAAGTACAATTGGCTTTTCAATGGCCTTAATTGGCCCTTTAGTTGTCGGTGGGCACGGCTCCAACACCTGCGTGTGCCCACCAACCTCAATATCGCTCGTGTGCACAATGACATCGGGACACAGACACATGACTGATGGCGAACGTGCAATTTCACATGCGTTTGGGTTGGCTGCATGCCTGACCTCCGAACGTCAAGTTCAGGCCAGAATTTCCTTAATTAACTTTCTACAGCTGTTCCACGGTGGATAGCTTCTATCTCCCTGCTTGGGCCCCTGGACGAGACTTAGAAATTAAACGGAACTTGCAGTTAAATGTTAAATGCAAACAATATTAGATATTTAGGAAGAGATTTAAGGTTCCCTCAACTCCCAACACTCGGTCGAGGTTCGCCTTCCAGTGAACATTGGGTGAGCAATGACACATCCTGTTAATGGGCTTCCAGGCACACTGGGCCCAGGAATAGGGAACAGTTAGACAGTACTTGCTTAATTGGGATGATTGGATAAAGGGAAACAATTGCTCCTTTTGATGGGTTCACTGGCAAATAAAGTATTGTAGGTTTAGGGTTAGGATCGTAAGATAATGACATTTCCCAATAATTAATTACATCTATCAGGGGATATGCTAATCTGTCCATGTCTCTATCAATCTATCTTTCTGTCTGTCTCCTATCTCACTCTCCCCCTCTCTATCTATATCCACAGCCTTTGTTAGGTTCAACGTTGTCAGGCTAGCTGATACCAAGCTGGGTCTTGGTGTTACTAGCTTAGGGTTTGGGGTTGGGCTTGACAGTGTTTTGGGTTTTGGAGTTAATGGGTTTTGGGGTTGATGGGCTTTGGGGTTGATGGGGTTTTGGGGTTGATGGAATTTGGAGTTGATGGGTTTTGGGGTTGATGGGCTTTGAGGTTGATGGGATTTGGAGATGATGGGGTTTTGGGGTTGATGGGCTTTGAGGTTGATGGGATTTGGAGATGATGGGGTTTTGGAGTTGATGGGTTTTGGAGCTGATATATTTTGGGGTTGATAGGGTTTGGGGTTGATGGGGTTTGGAGTTGATGGGGTTTGGGGTTGATGGGTTTTGGGGATGATGGGATTTGTGGATGATGAGGTTTTGGGGTTGATGGGTTTTGGAGTTGACATTTTTTGGGGTTGATGGGTTTTGGAGTTCATGTATTTTGGGGTTGATGGGGTTTTGAGGTTGATCTGTTTGGGGTTGATGGGTTTTGGGGTTGATGGGTTTTGGTGTTGATGGGTTTTGGTATTGATGGGGTTTGGGGTTGATGGGTTTTGGGGTTGATGGGTTTTGACGTTGATGGGTTTTGGGGTCGATGGGTTTTGGGGTTGATTGTGTTTTGAGGTTGATCTGTTTGGGGTTGATGGGTTTTGGGGTTGATGGTGTTTTGAGGTTGATCTGTTTGGGGTTGATGGGTTTTGGGGTTGATGAGGTTTTGGGGTTGATGGGTTTTGGGGTTGAGGGGTTGATGGGTTTTGGGGTTGTTGGGGTTTGGAGTGATCTGGGTGTATAAAATTGTGCTGTACACAGTGTAGGTTCAATCTGGTGTTCCAGGAAGAATGCTGTTGGTTGTGAGGGGAAGCACTGAATTTTGTGGCTTGTTATAGGCTTAGTGACAGCTGAAGCTGTTAGTTATTTCTGTTGCGAAATGTTTGCTGGAGTACTCATCCTTATTGTAAGCAAGTCCTTGAAACTGAAGAGATATGATACTGGACAACAAGGAGCTCAAATTGTATTGCTCCTGAAAGCTGGTGTGTGCAAAGTTTGTTAAAAAAACACAATTCTGTCAAAATGTAGATAGTGCCCTCACCATTTTACTAATTTCCACACAGATTAGCCGAGCAACCCATAATAACCTGAGCTGTTGTTCTCGCATTGAGTTTGAGTATTCTTTATCAGGAGCTGTACAGGTAAGTTGAGTTCATTAACAAACAACAAATGTTGTCAAAGCCTGAGGCGAAACAGGCTGATTAACATTCAGTAAGTGGGTTTAATGCAGGAAGTACTCAGTGTTTAATTACTGCAGTTGGAACTTTTCATTAATTTGTGTTGCGTGTGGAGGCATTTATTAGGATGATGATGTTGGGGATGGAAGATTACAGCAGGTCTGACCTCTGGTGATAGCTTCAAGCAAGTATGCGTGAGTTAAGAGAAGGGCAGCCAAGAAAATTGCATCCTGAATGACTTCCCCAATCTCTGATGAAACAGTAACAGTTAGCAATGGCTCTGCTAGGAATCATCAATGTAGTTAAACAATGTTATTCTCAGGCAGTAAAAAGCTAACTTTTTTTTAATTCATTCACGGGCCAGCGGTTATTGCCCATCCCTTGTTGCCCTTGAAGAGATGGTGGTGAGCTGCCTTCTTGAACCGCTGCAGTCCATGTGATGTAGGTACATCCACAGTGTTGTTAGGAAGGGAGTTCCAGGATTTTGACCCAGTGACAGTGAAGGAACAGTGATACATTTCCAAATGAGATAAATGCAAAATACTGCAGATGCTGGAAATCTGAAATAAAAACAAAAATTACTGGAAAAACTCAGCAGGTCTGACAACATCTGTGGAGAGGGAAACAGAGTTAACATTTCCAATCCATGTGCAGGCTCAAAACGTTAACTAACTTTGTCATTGTTTCCACAGATATTTCCATAAGAGGATGGTGAGTGACTTGGAGGGGAACTTCCAGGTGGTGGTGTTCCCATGCGCCTGCTGCCCTTGTCCTTCTAGATGGTAGTGGTTGTGGGTTTGGAAGATGCTGTCAAAGGAGCCTTGGTGAAATCCTATAGTTCATTTTGTAAATGCTATCAGTCATGGTGACCATGAAACTAGTGGATGGTTGGTTCAGTAATGTCCCTTAGGGAAGGGATTCTGCCATTCTTACTTGGTCTGGCCTATATGTAACTCCAGATCCAAGGCAGTGTAGTTAACTCTTAACTGCCCTCTGAAATGACCTAGCAAGCCACTAAGGTTACTCACTACGAACTTCTCAAGGACAATTAAGCATGGGTAACAAATACTGGCCCTGTCAGTGACTTTCACATCCTGACTGATTTACAGTGTTACAGGGGTAAGACTGGGAGATGAAGCTGCTTCTGATGATTCTCCAGTGACCCTCTAGGAAACCCAAAGCCAGACAAAACTGGGCCGGCTGTAATGCCCTCCAAGAGTGAAGGGCCTCCTGACGTTCAATGTCCAGCCTCATGTAAGACAGCTACTGGTTTGAGTCTGGCTCGCTGGAGGACAATCAGGATTTGTGGAGACCCTGTGATCACATTCAGAGCAGGAGGAGAGGAGGGGAGGAGAGGAGGGGCATTGTGGATGGGAGGATGGGGAGGGAGGAGGGGCATTATGGAGGGGAGGAGCGGAGAGAGGAGAAGGGGCAGAGAGAAGGGGCATTGTGGAATGAAGGGGAAGGTGAGGGAAAGAGAGGAGTAGGGAGGAGCATTGTGGAGTGAAGAGGGAGGGAGGAGAAGGGGAGGAGAAGAGGGGCATTGTGGAGGGGAGGAGAGAGGGGGGAGGGGTGCCAGCCTCTGGTGTTACCTCACGGTGAGCACAAAGATTTCCTCCTGAGGCTTCTGCAGTAGTAATTTGAGCACATTGACACAATATTAAAATTGTGAGCAACTTTTAAACTGCTCCCCTATAAAGAGGATACCTCACTCCTCCTAGAAAATATCTGCTTATCTCTGAATTTCTGGTACTCAGGAACAGTCAACATTGAGGCAAAGAGACAAGGCAAACATTTCTGAACAAAACTCTTTCTCTCACTTCTCACCTACCCCTTTATCAATAGATACATAGATAGATTGGGTCAGATCTGTACCTCTCTCTATTCTAGCAATCCCCTCTGCTCACATCCCTCCAATTCCCCGTCCTACACATTCGTCCTACTTGAATACTCACACTGCTTTATAAATACAAGCCTTTCTTTGAGGTATGCTCTCTGCAATTAGCTTGTTTCGGTTAGGACCATAGCTAGGGTGTTACCATTGGCATTGTCACTCATGGACTGTGGAAGAGAAAGATTATTCAGAGTTCCTGCTCCTGATCACTGCTGACCAACTCCTTCATGAAAACTCACATTCTCCTTATGACCTACCTATTACCGGCACATGGATCTCCTTCCCCTCCCCTCTCCCGTCATTTCTCTCCCCTCCATCCCTGTCCTCCCCTCTAAACATGTTCATGTATAGTTCTATGAGTCTGTAAAGTGAAGAGGTAATCTGCTGCCAAGCTCAGATCCTGTAATGGTAACATTGTCTGGAGGTTTCTTTAATTGCTCACAGTGATCAGTGGGATTGTCATTCTGGGATGTTGTTCCTGGTTGCATTCGGGATCATGTCCTAGATGCAATAGGATTGTACAGTGATTGGAGAACAGGATGGATTTGATTTATCCTCGGTTACACCTCATCATTGTGCCTTTGTGTGTAATGGCTTTCATTGGGCTTTGGCTCTGAACAAATCCTCGTCACCTTGGCTGGATGCCACGTACCTTCTGTGGGATCCTGGTTGTGAACTTGTCCCAACTGTAAACTTGGCAAATCTGTACCTGCATTTTTATTGTGCACATTGGTCATCTTCTCTTGCAGTTTTAAAAGTTGCTCTCTAGTTTCTGAGAGAGTAGAATGAATAAAAGTAGGTGGATTGGTATGTACTGGTCTGCCAAACATGAGCTCTGCTGGTGATGGAGTAGTTACATTTAAAGGTATCACTCTCAGATGTAACATTGCAATGTGTAGATATGGCTTGGTCTGTCTGCATTTGAGAATTAAGGATTTTACCATGCAAACCATTCATTCAGCTGGGCCGTTAGATCTAGGGTAATGAGGAGAAGTAGTAGTGATCAATATTCCACTTCTCACACATATCCTGAAATGGCTTACCAATAAAGTGTGGATGGTTATCTGTGATGATCTCTCTAGGTACACCAAATAAACTGAAAAAAGCACTTAGAGTGTTTGCGACAGTTGTGCTTGATGTATTGTGCAATTGTCAAATGATGGGGCACTTGGTAAAGTAGCCGATGATGATGATGAAGTCAATGTCATGGACATGAAAGAAGTTTGATTTTGGACTAAGGATGGGTAGGAACCTCATGTGGAATCAATGGTGCTTTATTCTGAGTCGGTATATGCTCTTGACTTGCCTCACACTTCTTGACGATAAACTCAATGTCAATGTACATGCCCGGCCAACAGACTGTCTCTCTTGTGAGTCTTCCCATCTGGTCTATGCCCATGTGAGAGTGATGAAGTTGTTGAAGAATATCATGTTGCAAAGATTCCAGTATGATGACCTGTCTGCCTTTAAAAATGACTCCCCGGGAGATGCCTAGCTCATCCTGATAAGGTCAAAATGGTCTCATGTGTTCGTGGACATTCTGGATTGAATCAGGCCATCCTTCAATGCTAGTTTTCCACTGTTTCTGTAGAGTCTTTTGCTGTTTCTTCTTATAACTGCTGGCATTTGCATTGCACAAAATGTACCAGACTGATTTGGAGAACATCAATATCACTGAAGTCAATTTATAGATCCAAGGATATATTTTCTGTTTTTTCTGGCTTAGGCAATCAGCTAAGTGTATCTGATGTGACCATCGAGTTACCTGCCTTGTACCTAATCACACAGTCATAACCTTGAATCTTTATCAAGAGACATTGTGATCTTGGCGGTGCACTGGTCAATGGTTTTCACCAAATCACCTCCAGTAGCTTGTGGTCAGTCTTTACCACAAATCTTTTGCCAAACAGAGAGATATGAAAATGCATGATTCCAAACACTAAAACTAATGTTTTCCACTTGATGTTGGAGTAGTTGGATTATGGACAGAGATTTTGAAGCCAATGCAATCGGTTTGCCTTTTTGTAGCATGTATGCTCCCAGGCCTTTTTGTGAGGCATCGATCTCCAGGATTGTAAAATTACAATGTCAATGCTTCTGATGATGGTTGTTTCAGAGCTTCAAAGAAGCATTCGTGGTCTTTGTGCCACAGGAAAGGCACATCCTTTCTCATCAATTCCCTGAATGATGAAGAGTTTTGAGCAAAATTGGGAATGTGTGGAGACAAGAAATTAAAGAGATCTAGACATCTTCGAAGATCGTCCTTATCTTGAGGAGTTGGCATGAATTTAATATCCTCTATTTTACTTGGATTGGGGCATATACCAGCACCAGGATAAATACTACCGAAGAAATTAATCTGCTGCACGTTGATGCCATATTTCAGACTGTTGAACACCAATCTTTCATTACTTACCACTTGCATCAATAAATACGGATTGTGGTCACATTCCTGCTTTGTTCTTCCCACAACAACGATATCATCTGTGATACAGATGCACCCTGGCACAGTGCATGTAATGCAGTTCATGTAAGCTTGAAAGAGATCCAGGCTAACAGATAGTCCAAAAGAAAGCCGTTGAAAACAGTATTGTCTGAACAGAGTACAAAATGCAGTAAGCTCTTGGGATCTCTCCATGAGACGTATGGCCAATAGCCATGCTTGGGATCAAGGTTCAAGAAGAATTGGACACCTATAAATCTTGGATTTAACTCTTCTAATGTGGGCATTTTGTAAGGACAGTGTTTCAAAGCTGTGTTTAAACATTGTGGATCAAGGCATACTCTCAAAGATCCATCCTTCTTTAAGACATGTGATTGAGCTGTATCAATCTGTGTGCTCTTGTACTCTTCTAATGGTTCCGTCATTCTCTGTTTTGTCTAGTTCGACTTTCAATTTGTCTTGTAAGTGGATGCTGCACTTATGTGGTGGATCAATTGACAGGTTTGCACCGTCCTGCAAGTGTAATGTTGCAGCTCCCTTGAAACTGCCAACTTTGTTGAAACATTCTGGATATTTCAATGTTGGGTCATGAACTGAGGTGATAGAAGAAGTTACTGACATTGATCTGTGTTGTGATGTCTGACTGATTCCATGGATTGTGACCAGTGTGACATGCTGCTAGACATGCAATCACTGGGCCTTTAGTCTCCATAATGTAGAACATCTGTGACACCCAGGAGGATTGATTGTACTTGCACTCCATGACAATGGATCCTGCAAGTGGAATTTGTGAACTGTTGTACGTGGCAAGTTTCACAGCAGTAGGTTTTGCCATAGTCTTCCACATCTGTGGATACATGTCTTTTAGAATTCGCAGGTAGTATGTTGGCTCTTTCCCCATGTCAATCTTGGCCAAAAATCAATAGTTACCAACTTTCTTAGGACAGATAATTTGAATCTTGGCAAACTCTTTGGTTGGCGTGACTGTATCCACCTTTTCCATGAGATTGATGGTGTGAAACGTGTGTTAACCGCTCTTTGTCTCGTCTGCACATCATCGTCATTTCATGGTTTATCAATCGCCTCATGTGTATGTTTCTGATGGGATACCGGATTCATTCTTACTGCTTGAAGGTACCTGTGTACAGTCTGTTTGGATCAGTGCAAGGCTTGTTGTAGCTGTGTCAGCCTTTCCTCTAGTGCATTGCTGCTGCCAATGGCCCTTTCTGTCACATTCCTTACAGAATTGATGGAAAGCTGGACATTTCCTTGGTGCATGCAGAAGGCCACACCTTCCACATGTCTTGCTAGGTTTGGGTGTTCTAGTGAGTGTGTCAACAATTGGGGTTATACTTAGAACCCGTAAGCTTCATCGACCTGCGAGGATCACTACACACTTACATCCATCTTTGAGTAGCCCTTTGACGCTATACATTTTGGGCTTGTCTGTCAGATCTTTCTGGAACACTTCCATGGGAGTGATTATGATCGCCAACTCAACAATTCTGTCTGCTGGCTCTGTGTTTGAAAAATCACAGTGCGTACCCTTTTCTCTGCATCTGCTGATGAAGTGGTCTATGGATTCTATAGGCTGTTGTCAAAATGTATGAACTCTAGTTGATGAATATGGAAGTTTAACTTGATTCTGAACCAGTCTCAAAGTAGTCCACATTTTTTGGGGATCCTTTTTCTCTTCAGTTGTTAATCCTAACGTGTTTAGCCTGTGTAGACTTTCATTCCCAATTGCTAGGTGAATTTTTATGGCTTGCTTGTCTGGTTCAGATAAACCTGAATCAAGAAACCATAGCTCTGTACACTGTTTAAACAGTTTGAATTCGGATGGTAGGTCAGCTGCATCCCAATTTAAACTAGGAAATTTTGTGAACATTTTGACTATATCTCTTTGACCCTCTTCTCCTCTAGTCCCTGGGATAAGTGTTGCTGTAGTTGGCTTTTGCATGCTGTTCTGAAGTTCTGCTCACAAAGACGAGTTGTGAAGGGAATGAACTATGGAGTAATGGCGCTTTTTCTTTTTATTCAATTTATTGCTCAGCAATTTCTGAAGCCACCCGTTATAATCGCAACCTTCTCTGGTCCGATTTTCACAACTGTTTCTTTTCTGTTTTTCTTTGTTTGACTCTCCAACACTCGCTACCAATCTGGCCCACGTTCTCCTCACAGTCTCCTGTCACTTGCCTTTCCCGACTGAGCCTATCTGGTGCTGGTCCTCTCGAGATGCTGGCCCATTCACGGAACTGACAGACTGCGCACTGTAATCTCACCACGAGGGATCCGTCTGCTTATAGCTCTTTACTTAAGCATTAACTTGGTGCTGTGTCCCCAAAGCTTTCCTTCGCAGACACTTCACTATATTTTCAACACTCTCCGGCACTGTGACTTTATTGCACATTGTGCATTGAGAGTCTCAGCATGTCATATAGCCGGATCTAAAACTGTTCACCATGTCGTACCTGTACTTAATCTTGCTGCCACCTGCCTCACCACCGCTGATCACCATCTTGTGTTATTATAATTATATAATACCCAAACGCTGATCAAGATAGACATCTGGTGGGGTCAGTTATTCAGACTAGGCACGTCAGAACAGTTATATATAGGTGTAAAACTTGAAGACATCAGATCTGCGTGTGTGTCAGTGTGTGCTCTGCTCAAGGCAAAAGTGAAACTAAGACTTGTTTAAATGACACACTTCCCTTCCAGTGGTGTCACGCTGATATCCTTTACAGGCATATTACCCCACTCCCTCCCCAGCCCTCTCCTTTTCACCTGCCTCCTCCACTCTCCTCTCTTCCCCTCTCCACTCCTCCCTTCTCCTCCCTTCTCCACTCCTCTCTGCTCCTTCCCTCTCTGCTCCTGTCCTGCCCTCTCTTCTCCACTTCTCTCCTCTTCCCATCCCTCTGAACTCCAATCCTCTCCATGCCTGGCCTCTCCTCCCCTCTCCTTTTCTTCCCCTCTTCCCTTTTCCACTCCTGTCCTCTCATCTCCTCCAACCTCTACCCCTCTCCTCTCCTCCCCTCTCCATTCCAGGACTCTCCTCCCACCCCTCTCCTCCTGTCCCCTCTCTACTTCTGTCTTCTCCTCTCCTCCCTCTCCTCACACCTCCTCCCCACCCCTCTCCACTCCTGTCATCCCCTCCCCTCTCCACCCATCCACACTCTTTTCTTCCCCAACCCACTACTCCCCTTCCCTCACCTCTCCTCCCCTCCCCTCTCCTCACTCCCTTTCTACTCCTGTCATCCCCTCCACTCTCCACCATCCACTCTCCTCTCTTCCCCATCCCACTTCACCTCTCTCCCCCCTCCCTGCTCGTCTCCTCCCCTAGCCTCTCCTTCAATCTCTACTCCTGTCCATTCTTTCCTTCTCATCCCCATCCTACCATCCCCTTAGAGTCATAGAGGTCTACAGCACAGAAAAAGGCCCTTCAGCCCATCGAGTCTGCGCCGGTCAAACAGGTACCGAACTATTCTAATCCCATTTTCCAGCACTAGGCCCATAGCCCTGTATACCATGGCATCACAAGTGCACATCCAAATGCTTCTTCTTAAATGTTATGAGAGTTTCTGCCTCTACCACCCTTTCAGGAGTGAGTTCCAGATTCCCACCACCCTCTGGGTGAAAAAATTCTTCCTCACGTCCCCTCTAAACCTCCTGCCCCTTACCTTAAATCTATGCCCCCTGGTTATTGATCCCTCCACCAAGTGGAAAAGTTCCTTCCTGTCTACCCTATCTATGCCCCTCAATTTTATACACCTCAATCACGTCCCCGCTCAATCTACTCTGCTCCAAGGAAAATAACCCCAGTCTATCCAATCTCTCCTCATAACTAAAACTCTCCAGCCTAGGCAACATCCTGGTAAATCTCCTCTGCACTCTCCCTAGTGCAATCACATCCTTCCTATAATGCAGATTCCAGAACTGCACGCAATACTCTAGCTGTGGCCTAACCAGCATTTTATACAGTTCCAGCATAACCTCCCTGCTCTTATATTCTATGCCTCGGCTAATAAAGGCAAGTATCCCATATGCCTTCTTAACCATCTTATCTACCTGTCCTGCTACCTTAAGGAACCAGTGGACATGTACACTAAGGTCCCTCTGATCCTTGGTCCTTCCCAGTGTCCTACCATTCATCGTGTATTCCCGTGCCTTGTTTGTCCTGCCCAAGTGCATCACCTCACACTTATCCGGATTAAATTCCATTTGCCACTGATCAGCCCATCTGACCAACCCGTCTATATCCTCCTGTAATCTCCCTCTACATTGTCCCCATCAAACACTCCCAGGACACGTACAGCACGGGGTTAGATACAGAGTAAAGCTCCCTCTACACTGTCCCCAAAAAACACTCCCAGGACAGGTACAGCAGAGAGTTAGATACGCAGTAAAGCTCTCTCTATACTATCCCAGGACAGGTACATTGCTGCTTGTCTTTCTCTAACTAATGCTCCAGTTTTTATTGATTCATTGTTTCTCTGCACTGATCCCTTGTCAAGTGCCAAGTGTTCCAGAAATGATCCCATTGGGAGCTGCTGATTGATCATGTTGTGAGACTTGGGAAAATTTTAAGCATTTTATTCGGGAAACAGCCAAATCCTGAAACGTTGTTGTAGTAATTATGCAGTAATTGTTAAATGTTGGGCTGTACCTTTAAGGATTGTCCCTATGATGTAAGATTACATGATCTGTGTAACCCACTGTGTTAGCTGTCCCACAGTCAGTGTAGAGATAGAGTTGGAGTTGAAAGCGCACGTGTAGTTGCTGTCGGGTATATTGTAAATAAACCTAGGTCTGAATTTTACCCGTGGTGGGCTTGGGAGCAGCCAGAAAATGGGACACTGCCCGTGATTGACTCCCAACCGCAATTTCATGGTGTTGGGCCAAGTAAGGACTGCCCAGCATGAAACGCAGCCCCTCACTGGTCAGGAATGGCCAAGTGGGCTGGGGGCCTGTCGGGTCCAATGCCGACACAGCGGCCGGTTTAAAAATGGCCCAGGAAGCCCCTGGAAGGCTCCCCATTGAAGACCTGTCTGCCCGCGTTAGCAAAGTGATGGAGTCGAGTGCGGCTGGAGACGCCAGGCGGGAGGGCAGGTTGGGTGGGCACTCGGCACCCCCACTTTAGGGATGAGTCCTCCTGGAGGAGGTGGCTGCCAGGAGGGACACCCTTGTCCCCAGAAATGGGAGGAGAAGGGCACTGCCTCTCACAAAGAGGGCATGGGTGGCAGCACTGGTTAGCAGCCATAACGTGGTGTGGTGCACATGGGTGCAGTGTTGGAAGTGGTTTATTGACCTGCTGCGCTCAGTAAGGGCGAGTACCATCTTGGCATGAATCAGTGTGCAGAAGTGTTAAGGTGTGGCCTTCCCCACACGGACCTCAGGGGCACTAGAGTCTGTCAGTGATGCCAGAGACAGCCAAGGGGCTGAGCCCTGGCTGCTTGGACTCAGTACCTTGCAGCTCGAGGGCCACGACTTGGATGTGCCCGGTGAGGTGCTCCTCAGCTGGGGTTGGCCAGGCTGTAATGGTGCTGAAGGTAGAGGGTGGACTAGTCAATGCCCCTCTGTCCTTTAAGGAATAGATGAACCATAACCAACTGGAGAGGTCACAGACAGGCAGAGGCCCACCCAACCTCCTGCTGCTCAGCAGGTTTGAGCAGGGGGCCCTTGAGCTGGAGAGCTGGCACGCTCCCCATGCAACCGGGTGTGGAGACGCAGGGTGCCAGACGAAGGTAAGAGCTCAGCCCACAGAGGTGAGAGTTTCGGATTGTGCAACCATTCTAGTGTAGTCCCTTCATTGATCAGAGCCTCAAACCTGGAGTCTCCATTGATCATTGAAAGACGAGGGCACCATGATACAGATCCCCATTGTCTCACCAGGGTGCCTGGTATGCACAGTGACAGTGTGATGACTTTAACTAATGACATGTCCTTGTTCTCCCTTCGATTCACCAGCACACACTCGCTCTCTGGACCCTGAAGGGCCACCCCTGACACAGGAGAACCACTGGGCTTCATTTGTACCTGCATCACATCCACTCTCTGAAGCAGGCACCAGCACAGATACCAGCAGCTTGGTGGGCATTAGATCGGCGGCAAGAATGTTGGTGCACATTGGTGAGGGCACTTCACACTCGCTCGAGGTGCAGGTGGAGGTAGAGTGCCTCAAGGGTACCAGCAGTTGGAGGACTGCTGGAGACCAGGACGATGCTCAGTCGAAGGAAGATGATGAGCCCCTAGAATTGTCCATTAAGCGGCAGATGCTGGATATCCAGTGGGATGTATGGGAGGATCTGTCAGAGATCCATGAGGGTCTCTGTGATGGAGGAATCTATGTGAAGCGTGAGCACTGCCTCCTCCATTGAGAAAGTGGCGACTCTCATGGAGGGGCAGCTCCAGGAACAGAATGAGGGGTTCCTGGGATTGCGATCGGACCTGCAAGCCCTCACACAGGCACTGGTCAGTGTCTGTGTGGGAGATGGATGAGGCACCCAGAATTGTAGCTAGGTGCCCATCCATCAATAGCGAGCAGGGAGGTCCACAGTGACCTCACGTTGGTGCATGAGCTGCCTGTCATCTCTGCGGGCTCCTCTCAGGGTGTGCTGGATGACAGCAGCAGCTCCTCAGCCAGTGACTGTCGCATCTGACAAGGCAGCGATGACTGCGGAGATTCCAGCTCTGGCACTGGCCGCTCCCTCCCAGGCGGGGTCAGCACAGGCTCCACTGGCCAGAGGACGCCTGCCAAGGTCATCAAAGCCAACAAGACAGCAGAGTCAGCGGCTGTCTCCAATGCCGGTGCCAGCGAGGGGGGAGCACCTAGACGTAGCTCTCGCAAACGTCAGTTAAAGGCACCATGAGCACAAGAGTGGTTTTTGTGTTCATTTATGTTTGGGTTATATGTCTGCTGGCGTGGACATCAACACTAGTAATGATAATGTCATTATGCTTTCAATGTGACAATAACATTCAATTTGCTTTGGTTCTGATAGCCTGAGTATGCTTCACCGGTTTTCTTTCTGGTACGGGGTACGCCGGTATGTAATGCTGGACGTGAGTGGCTGGATACTTTATTGCACAGGCACTGAGTAGACTTTGGGTGCAAATGAAAGGCTCATTTCAGACATCTGGTCAGTCCTGGCATGAAGTGGAAGCGGGTCATTGGTAGCCTAGATGAAGGAGCATTGGATCAAGGCGTCCCTGGAGTCCTTGCCTTCCTGGAGAACACCGAGGTCTGCCTCCACACTCTCAGCATTCTCCTCACCATCATCTGTGACCTGTGCAGCTGCATCAACATCCTCTTCCTCCAGTGGGTCCCACCTTGCTAATGCCAGATTGTAGAGAGAGCAGCCTGCAACCCCACTCTGAGGGGTATTATAGTGCTCGACCTAAACGGTCCAAGCAACAGAAGCGCATCTTCAGAAGAACTATGGTCTTCTCCAGCACCACCCTTGTGGAGGCGTGACTTGTATTGTAACACTGATCTGCTTCTGTTCCTGGGTGGCAGAGAGGCATCATGAGCCACCTCTTCAAGGGATAGCCCTTGTCACCCAGCAGCCATCCATCCATTCGGGCTGGAGCACTGAAGAGATGAAGACAGGAGTCATCATCTGTGGCCTTTGGAGCTGCCTCAAGATCCTCTTCCTCCAGTGGGTCCCCTCTTAGCTGTGCCAGATTGTGGAGAGCGCAGCATGCAATGACTATCAGAGACACATACTCTGGAGGGTATTGTAACTACCCCCCCTGAATGGTTCTGGTACCCAAATCTCACCTTCAAAAGACCTATGGTCCTCTCAATCACTGCCCTTGTGGAGTCATGACTCCTATTATACCTCAGTTCTGGTTCTGTTCTTGGGTGGCGGAGAGAGGAGTCATAGAGTAGCCCTTGTCACCCAGCAGTCATCTATCCCATTGAGGTGGAGCCCAGAACAGCCTCGGCACCTGGGAGTGTCTCAGGATGTAAGCATCATGGGAGCTGCCTGGGTACCTTGCACAGACTTGCAGAATCTGCATCCTGTGGTCACACACTATCTGCACGTTCATGGAGTGGAATCCCTTCCTGTTGACAAAGGCATCTGGCTGAACTGCTGGCGCCTTGATGGCCACATGTGCAGGCGATGGCACCCTGAACGTGGGGGAACCCAGCAATCGCTGCAAAGCCTCTGGCTCACTCATCTGCATGGAAATGAATAAATATCATTACCCACCTGAAATGTGCTTCTGTCACAAGCTTGTCGCAACTGTAGACAACTGATTGGGAGACTTCACACAGACCCCCCGCTGACCCCTGGAAAGGCATAGGAGTTGAGGGCAACTGTGACTTTCAGAGCCACTGGCATCAGGTGTCCAGCCACACAGTCGGAGCTGATCTCAGGCCCAATCATCTGGCAAATGGAGGTCACTGTCTTCCTTGAGAGGTGGAGCCTCCTTCGGCATTGCACGTCAGACATACTGAGGTACCTGCATCTCTGCCTGTAAACCCTGGCAGCAGGATAGTGGCATCTTCTGCAGCCCCTTCCACCTTGGACTTCCTGCTGGACCTGCGCCCCTTGTGCCTGCACCTCTCCTCCCACAGGTCACTCCCCTGGAAGCTGCACTGGGACACCTGGCCTCCTCCCCCTTCTGTCTCTCTCTTCCTCTTCAGAGGAGATGCCTCCAGTGGAGACCACAATCCTCATTACCAGGGTAAGGGAAGGCTGTCTGATACCTGGAAGGATCCACATGATCTGAATCCACCGGGGGTCTGGCAGATGGCAATGAGTCCTGGTGAAGCCTGGATATGCTAAGAATGGAGCCCCGAACAGAGATGAAGCTGCCAAGTACCAATAAGTACCAGCTGCAAACTATCTCCAAAACTGCTCACTACTCACACTGGCAATGCTGCTGACACTTTCTATCCCATCCTTGGATGAGGTTTAGCAAATTGTCGGCTGCCCCACCCCGCCTGTGCGATGAGGGTGAAATCGCTTTTTAATGGCCTTAACCGGCCTCATAATTGATGGTGGGTGTGGCTCTGACTCCTGCTCACACCCGTCGACTGAAATATTGCATGAGTGTGCGATGACCTCAGGATGTCACCCAACGTCACTGCGCGTTACTTTACGCTCGAGTGTGTTGGACATGCACCCGCACGCCAAGCAAAACATTCTGCCCCGAATGTCTCCGCTACGAAAGTTGTCTGAAGATCAAATCTATTACAAATAGGCGACTAGGCCACATGACAACAGTTGTTTTAAACCGCAAAACAATTCCACTGATTGTAGCCTGTGGAGAAGGGTAGAAATCCTAAAGGATACAATTAAAGTGTGGAAGTGAAGAGTGAGGAGGGATATTGGGAGGAACGTTATCATTCAAAGGGTAATCGAGCGATGGAATAGTTCCTGAGGGAAGACATTGAAACAAATATTGTGGATGGGTCAGCAGACAAGGAGACATGGTCCCAAATGAGAGGCAGATGATGGGAGCCCGGGATTGGGGGATGTCTAGAGAAGGCTGCTCTGTCACAAACACTGGAGTTTTTCAATCCGTCTGCCTTTACTCTGGCCCCTTGTAATCAGGTCAGTCCACACCTTAATATTTTCCGATCAGTCACAGTCAGATTGCTACCATTTTCTGATGTTATTGTGAATGGAACATTCACTTGAGGAACAGATGTAAAGCTTGGAGTTAGGATTAGGAGTTGGAATTTTTAGACACACAATTTCCAAGTATCTGAGTTAATGATTTACAAAGAGGCTTTTAATTGGACAAGCTCCATCAAACAGCAATGGCCGGTTAATCTTATAGTGATGTTGGTTGATGGATAAATATTGGCCAGGGGACTGGGGAGAACCCCCTGCTCTTCACCAAAATAGCAGGCATTGGATCCTTATGCCCCACGGGGATAGGCAGATGGAGCGTAGGTTTAATGCAAGTTGGCACCTCTGACAGTACAGCATGCCCTCAGTACCTACCCTCTGACAGTACAGCACTCCCTCAGTACTGACCCTCTGACAGTGCGGCACTCCCTCAGTACTAATCCTCTGACAGTGCGGCACTCCCTCAGTACTGACCCTCTGACAGTGCGGCACTCCCTCAGTACTGACCCTCTGACAGTGCAGCACTCCCTCAGTACTGACCCTCTGACAGTGCGGCACTCCCTCAGTACTAATCCTCTGACAGTGCGGCACTCCCTCAGTACAGACCCTCTGACAGTGTGGCGCTCCCTCAGAGATAAAAACAAAAAAAACTGCGGATGCTGGAAATCCAAAACAAAAACAGAATTACCTGGAAAAACTCAGCAGGTCTGGCAGCATCGGCGGAGAAGAAAAGAGTTGACGTTTCGAGTCCTCATGACCCTTCGACAGAACTTGCGTTGAAATAAGATTTAATAATATTTCAACTCTTTCTTGGACTCGAACGCAAGTTCTGTTGAAGGGTCATGAGGACTCGAAACGTCAACTCTTTTCTTCTCCGCTGATGCTGCCAGACCTGTTGAGTTTTTCCAGGTAATTCTGTTTTTGTTTTGGCGCTCCCTCAGTACTGCACTGGGAGTGTCAGTGAGTTCAAGTCTCAGGAGTGATGTTTGAACCCTCAACCTTCTGAGTCAGACAGTGTTACACACTGAACAATTGCATTTTTGAAGAAAGCTGTGCCAGTTTATATGTTTGTGTAGCCCTGAGCAGAGCTGTGATCTGTTGATTGGCCAGTTCTATTCAATTAACTTCACTGACATACACCTGAGGAATGGCAAGGGGGTAAACAGTGGAACAGCTGGACTGCTGCAGACAGTGACTGCACGGGAGTATTTCATTCTAGTTTCTCTCCGGTTAAATGAGAAATCTACTGTGGTATTTGCGTCAGTATAGTGTCCCCAGGAGGAGAGACAGTGCTGACAATTACATATTAATTTTTGAAAAATCTCCAGGGTTGTACAAATCAAAATATGTAATGCATGTGTAATGTGCTCCTACTGAGAAACTCCCCTCATTCTGAATCCATAAATAGCTGCATTGCAGGCAGAAACACTCACAATCAATCTTCCTTAACATGACTTTCCGTGTTCCATCTGTAGTCAGCGCTCCTCTGTATGGACCTCCCTCACTTCTCCTCCCTCCAAACTCTCTTAGGGCAGCTCTGACTCATGAACAGTCTCTGAGTCAACTCCCTCGGTACTGACTCTCTGACAATGCAGCACTTCCTCAGTACTGACCCTCCGACAGTGCAGCACTCCCTCAGTACTGACCCTCCGACAGTACAGCACTCCCTCAGTACTGATCCTCTGACAGTGCAGCACTCCCTCAGTACTGACCCTCCGACAGTATAGCACTCCCTCAGTACTGACCCTCTGACAGTGCAGCGCTCCTTCGGTACTGACCCTCTGACAGTGCAGCACTCCCTCAGTACTGACCCTCTGACAGTGCAGCACTCTCTCAGTACTGACCCTCCGACAGTGCAGCATTCCCTCAGTACTGACCCTCTGACAGTGCAGCACTCTCTCAGTACTGACCCTCTGACGGTGCAGCACTCCTTCAGTACTGACCCTCTGACAGTGCAGCACTCCCTCAGTACTGACCCTCTGACAGTGCAGCACTCCCTCAGTACTGACCCTCTGACAGTGCAGCACTCACTCAGTACTGACCCTCTGACAGTGCAGCATTCCCACTGACCCTCTGACAGTTGCTCTAAAGTTAAAGTAACAGTGAATGTCAGGTGAGTACTGGTTCTCAAGGGAGACACCAAATTGTCAGCAATCTACTGGGAGAGGCAACTGCAAGGAGTAGGTCCTAAAGGAAAACAAGAGAGGCCAAGAAGCCCTTTAAGTTAAGTCAAAGGACAATGACAGGAATTTGGAACAAGATCTTGTTCAGTGGAAGTGAAAGGATGGAGCAGAGAGGAAGGCTCCAAGTTTAAAGGGAGAAAGCTGCAGGACCCAGACTTAAAGCAAAATAGGCTTGCGAGATGCCAGAAGATCCAAGGAGCCTGACAATGGTCTGTAACTCTTTACTATGGGCACATGAAACAGTGGTGTTATACCGGCATGGCTGAGTCTGAGTGAGAGAGTGCGCCATAGGCAAAGCTTGAATGCATGTGGTGATCCAGGGGAAGGAATATTGGAAGGGGAACCTGATACCCTGGAGGTGGACCCTTGCTGAAGGCGTCCAAGAGAAAGCGTTGTTTGGGAGAAAATCCCAAAGTGGGTTCTTGGAGAATGGAGATTGGAAACCCTTGTGTGAAAGACGGAGTTCAGTGAGACCGGTTGGCTCACGGTCTGACAAACATCTGGTTGATGAGGGATCCATAACATCTGTCTGAGGTGGCATCTGTCACTTGGTTTCAGAGTGTGGTGTGGCTGACCACAGGTTGCCTACTGGTTTATGTGGACTATGTACTTACTGTGAACTTGAGAGTGTAAGATAGCTTTTGTAGCTTGTGTTAGCCTTATGAATCTGTATATATCTGTAAAGGTATAGTTGTGGGTGAAGGATTATTGTAATGTAATTTATCTTTTTTTTTTAATATATGTTTTATTCTTTTGTTAAAAGCTCATCAGTTGACTCCTGTGACTCTTTTCAGTAGCTCTAAGTTTCTAAACAAAAAATAAAAGTTAGGATTTATCAGGCCAGGTCCCACCCTGGGATCCGACTTGTCCAGTATTAACATCAGCTGGGATCATAGCAACAGACCCAGCCTGCGTATCTCATTCTACAGGCCCAGCCTGCGTATCTCATTCTACAGACCCAGCCTGCGTATCTCATTCTACAGACCCAGCCTGCGTATCTCATTCCACAGACCCAGCCTGCATATCTCATTCCACAGACCCAGCCTGCGTATCTCATTCTACAGACCCAGCCTGCGTATCTCATTCTACAGACCCAGCCTGCGTATCTCATTCCACAGACCCAGCCTGCGTATCTCATTCTACAGACCCAGCCTGCGTATCTCATTCTACAGGCCCAGCCTGCGTATCTCAATCCACAGACCCAGCCTGCGTATCTCATTCTACAGACCCAGCCTGCGTATCTCATTCTACAGACCCAGCCTGCGTATCTCATTCTACAGACCCAGCCTGCGTATCTCATTCTACAGGCCCAGCCTGCGTATCTCATTCCACAGACCCAGCCTGCGTATCTCATTCTACAGGCCCAGCCTGCGTATCTCATTCTACAGACCCAGCCTGCGTATCTCATTCTACAGGCCCAGCCTGCGTATCTCATTCTACAGGCCCAGCCTGCGTATCTCATTCTACAGACCCAGCCTGCGTATCTCATTCTACAGGCCCAGCCTGCGTATCTCATTCTACAGACCCAGCCTGCGTATCTCATTCTACAGACCCAGCCTGCGTATCTCATTCTACAGACCCAGCCTGCGTATCTCATTCTACAGACCCAGCCTGCGTATCTCATTCTACAGGCCCAGCCTGCGTATCTCATTCTACAGACCCAGCCTTCGTATCTCATTCCACAGACCCAGCCTGCGTATCTCATTCTACAGACCCAGCCTGCATATCTCATTCTACAGACCCAGCCTGCGTATCTCATTCTACAGACCCAGCCTGCATATCTCATTCCACAGACCCAGCCTGCGTATCTCATTCCACAGACCCAGCCTGCGTATCTCATTCCACAGACCCAGCCTGCGTATCTCAATCCACAGACCCAGCCTGCGTATCTCATTCTACAGACCCAGCCTGCGTATCTCATTCTACAGGCCCAGCCTGCGTATCTCATTCTACAGACCCAGCCTGCGTATCTCATTCTACAGACCCAGCCTGCGTATCTCATTCTACAGGCCCAGCCTGCGTATCTCATTCTACAGACCCAGCCTGCGTATCTCATTCTACAGACCCAGCCTGCGTATCTCATTCTACAGGCCCAGCCTGCGTATCTCATTCTACAGACCCAGCCTGCGTATCTCATTCTACAGACCCAGCCTGCGTATCTCATTCTACAGACCCAGCCTGCGTATCTCATTCCACAGACCCAGCCTGCATATCTCATTCTACAGGCCCAGCCTGCGTATCTCATTTCACAGACCCAGCCTGCGTATCTCATTCTACAGACCCAGCCTGCGTATCTCATTCCACAGACCCAGCCTGCGTATCTCATTCTACAGACCCAGCCTGCGTATCTCATTCTACAGGCCCAGCCTGCGTATCTCATTCTACAGGCCCAGCCTGCGTATCTCATTCTACAGACCCAGCCTGCGTATCTCATTCTACAGGCCCAGCCTGCGTATCTCATTCCACAGACCCAGCCTTCGTATCTTATTCCACAGACCCAGCCTGCGTATCTCATTCTACAGACCCAGCCTGCATATCTCATTCTACAGACCCAGCCTGCGTATCTCATTCTACAGACCCAGCCTGCATATCTCATTCCACAGACCCAGCCTGCGTATCTCATTCCACAGACCCAGCCTGCGTATCTCATTCCACAGACCCAGCCTGCGTATCTCAATCCACAGACCCAGCCTGCGTATCTCATTCTACAGACCCAGCCTGCGTATCTCATTCTACAGGCCCAGCCTGCGTATCTCATTCTACAGACCCAGCCTGCGTATCTCATTCTACAGACCCAGCCTGCGTATCTCATTCTACAGGCCCAGCCTGCGTATCTCATTCTACAGACCCAGCCTGCGTATCTCATTCTACAGACCCAGCCTGCGTATCTCATTCTACAGGCCCAGCCTGCGTATCTCATTCTACAGACCCAGCCTGCGTATCTCATTCTACAGACCCAGCCTGCGTATCTCATTCTACAGACCCAGCCTGCGTATCTCATTCCACAGACCCAGCCTGCATATCTCATTCTACAGGCCCAGCCTGCGTATCTCATTCCACAGACCCAGCCTGCGTATCTCATTCTACAGACCCAGCCTGCGTATCTCATTCCACAGACCCAGCCTGCGTATCTCATTCTACAGACCCAGCCTGCGTATCTCATTCTACAGGCCCAGCCTGCGTATCTCATTCTACAGGCCCAGCCTGCGTATCTCATTCCACAGACCCAGCCTGCGTATCTCATTCTACAGACCCAGCCTGCGTATCTCATTCTGCAGACCCAGCCTGCGTATCTCATTCCACAGACCCAGCCTGCGTATCTCATTCCACAGACCCAGCCTGCGTATCTCATTCCACAGACCCAGCCTGCGTATCTCATTCTACAGACCCAGCCTGCGTATCTCATTCTACAGGCCCAGCCTGCGTATCTCATTCTACAGACCCAGCCTGCGTATCTCATTCTACAGACCCAGCCTGCGTATCTCATTCTACAGACCCAGCCTGCGTATCTCATTCCACAGACCCAGCCTGCATATCTCATTCTACAGGCCCAGCCTGCGTATCTCATTCCACAGACCCAGCCTGCGTATCTCATTCTACAGACCCAGCCTGCGTATCTCATTCCACAGACCCAGCCTGCGTATCTCATTCTACAGACCCAGCCTGCGTATCTCATTCTACAGACCCAGCCTGCGTATCTCATTCTACAGGCCCAGCCTGCGTATCTCATTCCACAGACCCAGCCTGCGTATCTCATTCTACAGACCCAGCCTGCGTATCTCATTCTGCAGACCCAGCCTGCGTATCTCATTCCACAGACCCAGCCTGCGTATCTCATTCCACAGACCCAGCCTGCGTATCTCATTCTACAGGCCCAGCCTGCGTATCTCATTCTACAGACCCAGCCTGCGTATCTCATTCTACAGACCCAGCCTGCGTATCTCATTCTACAGACCCAGCCTGCGTATCTCATTCCACAGACCCAGCCTGCGTATCTCATTCCACAGACCCAGCCTGCGTATCTCATTCTACAGACCCAGCCTGCATATCTCATTCTACAGACCCAGCCTGCGTATCTCATTCCACAGACCCAGCCTGCGTATCTCATTCTACAGACCCAGCTTGCGTATCTCATTCTACAGACCCAGCCTGCGTATCTCATTCTACAGACCCAGCCTGCGTATCTCATTCTACAGACCCAGCCTGCGTATCTCATTCTACAGGCCCAGCCTGCGTATCTCATTCCACAGACCCAGCCTGCGTATCTCATTCTACAGACCCAGCCTGCGTATCTCATTCTACAGACCCAGCCTGCGTATCTCATTCCACAGACCCAGCCTGCGTATCTCATTCTACAGACCCAGCCTGCGTATCTCATTCTACAGGCCCAGCCTGCGTATCTCATTCTACAGACCCAGCCTGCGTATCTCATTCCACAGACCCAGCCTGCGTATCTCATTCCACAGACCCAGCCTGCGTATCTCATTCCACAGACCCAGCCTGCGTATCTCATTCTACAGACCCAGCCTGCGTATCTCATTCTACAGGCCCAGCCTGCGTATCTCATTCTACAGGCCCAGCCTGCGTATCTCATTCTACAGACCCAGCCTGCGTATCTCATTCTACAGGCCCAGCCTGCGTATCTCATTCTACAGACCCAGCCTGCGTATCTCATTCTACAGACCCAGCCTGCATATCTCATTCTACAGGCCCAGCCTTCGTATCTCATTCTACAGACCCAGCCTGCGTATCTCATTCTACAGACCCAGCCTGCGTATTTCATTCTACAGACCCAGCCTGCGTATCTCATTCTACAGACCCAGCCTGCGTATCTCATTCTACAGACCCAGCCTGCGTATCTCATTCTACAGACCCAGCCTGCGTATCTCATTCTACAGACCCAGCCTGCGTATCTCATTCTACAGGCCCAGCCTGCGTATCTCATTCTACAGGCCCAGCCTGCGTATCTCATTCTACAGACCCAGCCTGTGTATCTCATTCTACAGGCCCAGCCTGCGTATCTCCCGTTTAGATACTTTACAGCTTTCTGGACTCGACATTGAGTTCATCAACTTCAGACTGTGAACTCTGTCCTCCATTTTGATTCTGTTTGTTTTGTACCCAGTGCCAGTCTGTATCTTGTTTTCATTTTTATTGAAATCCATCGGCCACAGTTTTGCCCATCCACTTAATCTGTCAATCCCGCTCTGGAATTTTACACTTCCATTCACACAGCTTACATATGCCGCCTATCTTTTGTGTCATTTCTCTCTACTTACTCCCTCAAAGTCCCCAATAATTTTGAACATTTCCATACAAATCTCCCCTTAGCCTTCCTGCAAACTACATACACTTGCCACGAAACTGGGACTGGATTTCAGAAAGATCAAGGTCTAGTTTCATGTGTCACGAAATCTGGGCTGGAATCTCTGAAAGCTGATTGGGGTACTAGCCCGAATCCTGTGACGATGTGGGAAACCAGCCGCTCCTTCCAAGCTTTACAGGAGGCGCGATGACTCTGTTCTGAGCCCAGTGTGATCTTACAAATGGACTTTGACACTCAGTCCTGAAACTGTTGTTGTGTATATAATCTTGTGACATTTCTTTTCCCTGTCCTGAAAGGCTCACTTCATATCATACTGGAGGAACAGCATGGGGCGGGGGCGGGGGGGGAGGCGGGGGGTGTAGAGGAAATGGGTTTAAAGGGGAGGCCAGAGGTATGAAGGAGTTGGAAGTGGGGGAAAAGGAGAGTGGGAAGTGGGGAGAGGAAAGGAGAGACTGTGATGGAATGTGCCAGCGAGGCAGCAATCTCACCCAGATGGAAGCTGTAATAAACCATGTGCCCACCAGAGGGGGTGACACTTACGGAGCACAGGATGGCATTTCACCTGTAAAATTCATCCTGGCTCTGTAGAAGGTTCTGGAAGGTTTCAGTTAAAGAGCAAGAGCAGCAGGGCAACCGCGCCTTATCCAATATGGAACAGGAAATGGGCTAGAGGCAGGGATGGGCTCAGGTTCTGGTTAATGAGAACTTTATAATCAGCAAAGTCTCCACAACATAGAATGCAAAGACGGCATTGTTCATTCTTTCAAAATACTCTTATTACTCACACCTAATCCTGAAACAAAAAAAACAGATTGGACTCATCCACACTCCATCAATCTTCTGTCCTGGGAGTGTTTGATGGGGACAGTGCAGAGAGAGCTTTACTCTGTATCTAACCCCGTGCTGTACCTGTCCTGGGAGTGTTTGATAAGGACAATGTAGAGGGAGATTTTGTATCTAACCCCGAGCTGTACCTGTCCTGGGAGTGTTCGATGGGGACAGTGTAGAGGGAGATTTTGTATCTAACCCATCCTTTCTACACAGTGAAATGTAGCCCCAGAGTCAGGCTGTATGGAGGTGGGCTAGCCTGGTATGTGTCACACTTCAGTTTAGGGCTGTGAATGTGTTTGTAATGAGGGCACTCGCAGTGTAAGTGCAGAGAGGCTAGAGCCGTAATGTTGATAATGAATGAATATCATTATTCGCCACTTAACAGGATGTTGCTGCCATCAAGCCAAAAAGACGCTCTGCCTATCACACAGATGAGGAATGTGATATATGAATTTCAGTGCCAGTGTGATGCTAGGTATGTAGGCCGTATGGCCCAAAGACTGGTGGATAGTATCAAACAGCGTGTCCCAGCTGCTGGTCGCAACGAGCAAGGTACAGACCATACCCAACCAGCCTGTGCTTGCAACACTCAAAACACAGTGTCCAACAATAGATGTGGTTCCACGATTGGACAACATTTGCTACATAATCCTCAGTGTGCTAAGAATTACGCTGACAACCGTCAGTCGGGCTCGCAGTGTGGCACATTTGTGTGTACTGGAAGCTACATATATTAATACACGGGGCCCTGTTCTTTGCAGACAGAAAGAACATGTACATACATTGCAGCTGTTTCAGTTAAACAAAATAAGCGACAGCCATTTACTGACTCATTCCTCAGGGCAATGCTTTGACCAATCAGGGTCAAGTTGCCTGGTTTAAATTTCAAACAATGCTTGGCAGTTAACTGTCAGTCACCATCAGTGGTGCATTCTCCATGGCAACGTCACTTGCCAACCAATCAGCACTCTCTTCATACGGTTTAAATTGCTGTTTTCCCCCTTATATAGGTATTCTTGTGAGTGTCCTGATGAGTGCAAGACAAAAAGCTTCGACGTGTCTCCTTTTTCAGCAATACTCAAGTTCTGACCTACCAAACGACTATTTCAATATCATTAACATGATAGATGTTCCCCTTGGAAATCACTCGTGTTAAATCCCCAAAGCCTTGGAGTAAAATGAGCTGAGACTTAAAGACTGAAATGGTGTCTTATCATTTATCAGAGCTGCAGACAGGAAGGGAGCCCGGGAAAAATTACAGATTCAAACAATTTACCATAACCAGCAGCTCTGGCTGAGAATGGCGTTGTGTTGAATTGTGAGAGTTTGAACTGTGAGTGAAACAACGTTAATGTTTTGAGTCCAACATGACTCTTCTTCAGAACTCGAGAGAGGTAGAAATGTGATGGGTTCATGCTGTTGTAAAAGGGGGAAGGGGCAGGTGCAGCAAAAGTGAAATCAGGAATAGGTTGGAGGTCAGGAGAGATTAAATAACAAAGATGTCATGGAATACAAGACAGAGGAGTGGTAATGGTAGTATTAAAGGCTAACATTTTGGTCCAGAGTAGGTGTGAATAGCAGAATGAAGGTCAGCACTGTGTGAAAGCAAAAGCATGAGAACATTATACAGGCTGGTACTTGAGGGAAAAATTCCAAATGGAGGACAGAGCTCATGGTCTGAAGTGGTTGAACTCAATGTTGAGTCCAGAAGGCTGTGAAGTGTCTAATTGGAAGTTGAGGTGCTGTTCCTCCAGCTTGTGTTGGGCTTCACTGGAACAATGCAGCAGGCCAAGAACTGGAACAATGCAGCAGGCCAAGAACAGAAATGTGAGCATGAGAACAGGATGGTGAACTGAAATGGCAAGTGACAGGAAGGTCTGGGTCATGCTTATGGACTGAGCTGAGGAGTGAAGCTTTCAGGTGAAGCAGTGGTGTACTTGCACTTCTTGCATTTTAGTCTACTGCATTCACTGTTCCCAATGCGGTCTCCTCTACATTAAGGAGACTAAATTCAGACTGGGTGACCGCTTTGCGGAACACCTTCGCTCAGTCTGCAAGCATGAGCCAGACCTCCCTGTCACTTGGCATTTCAATTTACCATCTTGGTCTCACGCTCACATTTCTGTCCTCGGCCTGCTGCAATTTTCCGCAAGCTCGAGGAACAGCACCTCTTCTTCCGATTAGACACTTTACAGTCTTCTGGACTCAATATTGAGTTCAACAACTTTGGAGAACTCTGTCCTCCATTTTGATTTTTTCCCCCTCAAGTGTCAGTCTGTATCTTGTTCCCATGTTTTGCTTTCAGACAGCACTGACCCATTCTCTGTTAATAACACATTGTGCTATTTTACTTTCAGACCATGCTGACCTTCATTCTCCTATTCACACCTACTCTGGACTAAAGCTTTAGTCTTTCATACTATCATTACCATTCCTTTATCTTGTGTCCCATGACAACTTTGTCATTTAATCTCTCCTGACCTCTAACCTATCCCTGACCTCCTGTTCTGCTCCACATTCCCCTCCCCACATTTTCAACAGCATAAAACCCATCATGTTTCTACTTCTCTTCAGTTCCGATGAAGAGTCATATTGGACTCAAAATGTTAACTCTGTTTCTCTCACCACAGATGCTGCCAGATCTGGTGAATTTTTCCAGCGCTTTTTGTTTTTGTTTCAGATTTCCAGCATCTGCAGTGTTTTACTTTTATTGTGTTGGATTCTATGCAACCTTGCTTGTGGGATTTGATTCTTAGTAGTTTGTGGAGTGCAGTGGAGAGGTGATTATTTTGAGAGCAGGAAGAGTGAAGATGTTTATAGTGCTAAAATTTGGCAGTGGCTACACCCCAATAGTGATAGGTAACTTGTGGAAATAGACCTGGTCTGTACCGTGTAGAGGGGACCAGTCTTGTTCTCACACTATCTCATTCCATTAGCCTAAACAGTGTCAAAGTCACAGTACGTGACCCAGTCTCTCCTTAACACGCTCAGCTAAGAATATCTTATCAACCAACCTAAGCAGGGAAAACAGAAGTCGTTACCATGGCTACTGGCTGCAGGTTAAATTGTTCATTTGCAACTAAAGCAGGTACAGGAGTGGAGTTGGAGAGAGATCCTAATTCAGAGAGTGAGGTAAAGTAATCAGCCTTTAACCTTCAGATATCCTGGTTCTCACCTTACCTGAATAACCATTCACCCCCATTGAAATAACTCTTCAATCATCCCACAGTGTAGAAATCAGAGGATACAGAGGAGGCCATTCAACCCATTGTTCCTGTGCTGGCTCTTTGAAAGATCTGTCCAATTAATCCCACTTCCCTCTGTTTATTCCCCAGAGCCCTGCAAATTTCTCATCTTCAACTATTCATCCAATTCCTTTTTGAAAGTTCCTATTGAATCTGCTTCCGCCGCCCTTTCAGGCAGCGTCTACCAGATCACAACAACTTGCTGCAAAAATTAAGTTCTCCTTATCTCCACCTCTGGTTCTTTTGCTAATTATCTTCAACCTGTGCTTTCTGGTTACTGACCCGCCTGTCAATGGAACCAAGTTCTCCTTATATACTCTACCAAAACCCCTGAAAATTTTGAACACCTCTATTAAGCCTCTCCTTAATCTTCCCTAGCTATAAGGAGAACAATCCCAGCTTCTCCAGTTTCCCCACATTACAAATAAACCCGGGAACCATTCTAGTAAATCTGCTCTGCATCCTCTTCAAGGGTTGACATCCTTTGTAAGTTGAGGAGCCCTGTTCTGCAAAAGAGCTCTCCTTTTCCGTAGTCACACAGTAAAGATGCAGGAAGGATGTCTTTAGATCTGATGCCCATTTGTGGCTTTTTCAGCTTCAGGTAATACACAGCATGAAAGATTTAGATAGAGCTTGTCACAGTCTCAAAACCTTCCAAAGTGTTTTACAACCAAAGTAGTCCTTTTGAAGTGTAGTCACAGCAAGTTCCCAACAAAACCAACAAACACCAACAGCTTATATATCCTGGCGGGTATCGCTCCCCCTGATATAAGAAGAACGGTAGCCAGCAAGAAAGAGCAACTCCATCAAACATCAGATGAGAGGCACCCTCTACATGGTCATACACCTACACCCAGCTGCCTAAAGTCAAGGAAGAGCTTCATGAACAGTGTTGTTCCGTTACAATCAACCCCATCTGAAGCCCGCATCGTCTTATGGAAAGACTGACTCGCCAGTCTTGAACAACCCCCAGCGATGGAAATTCTACCGGATGAAAGTCTTCCCCAGGAGCTAATTGCAACTGGGCAACCTGGAAGTGCCTTAACAGACTTAGGATTAGGTGTAGGTTGTTCAAAGGTGTCACTAAGCAAATGGGGATATACAACCTGCCCGACAACTTGTGAGTGTGGAACTGAGCCACAGACTATACAACATCTCTTGCAATGCCTATCGCTAGAGGAACCCTGCACTGTTGCAGATCTTGCCAAATTCAACAACAAGGCACAAAAATGTGTCCAGTTCTGGCTGGGCCATGTATAGACTGTTGGCGGACACGATAAGAAGAGCAAGCTCCCACAAACAACAGTCTGGTAATAACAGGATAATCTGTTCTTGTGATGTTAATTAAGGGATAAATGTTGGCCAGGGCCCGGTGAGGGGGGTGGGTGTGGGGGTGGACTCTCAGCCTGCTCTTTGAAATAGTGCCATGGGATCTTTTCTGTCTTTCTGAGTGAGTAGGCAGGTCCTCTGTTTAATGATCTGAAAATCTGGGTTTATTAAAATCATAAACATCAAGTGGAGAAACGAAAACTAACTCAGAAATGTGAATGAAAGGTAGATTAGATGCAGAGGGAAGCTCTCTCTGTACCATTGCTTTATCTCGCATCATTAGCTATGTTGCAGCATTGGTGGGTTAATTTGCTATTTGAGTTTTGTCAAGTGTGATGTTAAAGGGAATTTGACCCACACAGTAGAATTTCTACATCTGTCCCATGTTGGGCCTTAATTCTTAAAGGAAGAAGAGTCTGCGCATGGGGCTGATTCAAACTAAACCCCTGGCTGGTGTTTTCATGATCGATCATCCAAATACGTCAAAATGAGAATTACACCCTGTTCAAACATAACACTTTGGAAATCACTGTAACCTTCTTGAGAGCTGAGAGGAGAGACATATGGAGTATGTTAACAGCAAGAGACTGGGAAATAGTGTTAGGAGAGAATTGGAAGTGGGGGAGGCTGAAAGGATTAAAAAATACAAACACATCCAAGTGCCATGCAGGAAAAGATCAGAAGGTTCCACACATCATCGTTATTGGAGCATGATAGATACTTTGCCCCCATAATACCCCCCTACCCCCAGCCCTCAAACCCCTCCCCTACCATTCATATCCATATGCCCCACTCCAACACATCCTCCACCTCTCATAACCTCCCCCCAACTCCCACCCTTCATACATCACCTTCACTCTCATTCCAACTATTATTCCTCATACCCCCACCCCACCTCCAACTCTCATCTCAAACTCATCACCCTCAACCCCTTGTATCCCTTCCTGCACCCTTAATAACCCCAACTTCACCACTCATACTCCACCCCACCCACCTCCCCACTCTCAGCTACTTTCCTTGTTCAAAACTGAGAAATCTTGGCTGGTTAATCCTGGAGGGTTTCCATCACTATGGAGTCCCCTTCCCTGGGACCAATGCCACAACCCTCATCCTCAGGCATAAATGTCTCTGCTTTTCTCCATGCCTCCTGTTACACACGAGTCTCTCTCTGGCAAGCACCAGCTATCCTTTGGAGGAAACGTTAAGCCGAGACCTTGTCTGTCTGCCCAGGTTGACTCACCCATGGCATTATTGGAGATGCGCAGGAAGTTCTTCCTGTGCCTTGGCCAACATTCACCCCCCAACAAATAGCTTCAAAACTCATTGATTGGCCCTTCATCTCATTTACAAGGATGATACCAGAACGGAGAGGTTATAACTATCAGAAAAGGTTGAACAGGCTGGACTTTTTTCTCTTCAAAAGAGAAGGCTGGTTGTTGGACCTGATATTATGATTATGAGTTTGATCGGTTCACTGCTTTTCTCCCCAGTTTCAAAAAAAAAATGACACAAATTCATAATTTTCCATTACCATCATATTAAATGTTGATATAATCTAATTATAAAAACAGAAAACGCTGGAAACATTCAGCAGGCCAGGCAGCATCTGTGGAGAGAGAAAGAGAGTAAATGCTTTCAGGTCACTGACCTTTCAGCAGAGCTCTGGTATTTGGTTTTACAGTAAAAGCAGTGAAAGTGGTGCTAAATCTTGAATACAAAAACAGCTTCTATTTTCTTCACTGGGATTTACAAACTGTGCCCTTTTCCCTCTCGGGTCAGTTTGACAAGTAAACTGAAACATGAATCTTCCTGATCCATCATTTGTTCTTCAAATAAGTCATTGCTCTATCCGCACAGAATATTTACAATGTTTTTTTATCTTATTGAGAGGCAGTGCTTTAATCTCCTCCTGACTGATCCCTCAGGCTTTCTCGCAAATGTGGTCCCGTTGATAAGACATTTTCTCTAAGCACACGGTTTGATGGGGTAGCACAAGATTATTTCTGTGGAGTTTACACCTTCCCCACTATATCTGTGCGATTTAAATTTTTTCCATGTGCAGTAACTAAACCATGAAACCTCCCTCTTAGACTGGGCGGTCAGAATATACAGTCACACGGGGAGTGAAAGCAATCATAGTAACACACCATTGGAAATGCTTATTGATGTCAGACAGTGTTAGTCCTCAGGGAATTGTGTCAGGACAGGGACAATTGTCTTCTGACTTCACAGTGAAATGGTACAGACCAGGCCAAAGGTCAGAGACGTCCCCATTTGTAAAAGAAATTTACTCTCGAGTAGCATTGTTCACTCACTAATAAACTGCAGCTCACTCAACTGAACCAGGAATCAGAGATACCCATTCCATACAGTTCATTCCCATTGCAATTCCCGCACCACTGTGATGATCCCAGGTGATGTTAATACTGGGCAAGTCAGATCCCAGAGCGAAACCTGACTTGTTAGATCCTAACTTTTATTTTTTTTAAAAACGTTGAGGGAAAGTTACTGAACAAATTAACATGGGTCTGCTTATGAAATTTTAACACAAAGAATAAAACGTTTATTAAACAAGAAAAATGAGCCATACCACACCAGACAAAAATGTACATGTACAAACACAAGAAAATGATTTAAATATTCACTATTCCTTCACCCCAACTTTTTGACACATACAAATTCAGAAAGATAAAACAATTTACCATATCGATCTTATGCTATAATATACAGGGTAAGTATGTGGTACACGTGAACCAACTTGCAAGCTGTGGTCAGACACACCACACTCTAAAGCAAATGACAAATGCGACCAAAGCAGATTCCATGGATTTCTCAACAACCCATTCAGACGCCTGTCACATTGTGAGCCAACCAGCCTCACTGAAACTCTGTCTTTCTCACGTTGGTTTCCAATCTCCACATTTGAAGAATTCACCTTGGAATTCTCTCTAAACGGTGTTCCCACTCAGGCGGCTTCAACAAGAATCCACCTCCAGGGTTTTATTCTCGCCTTCTGAGATTCCTTTCCTCTGGATCTCTGAGTACACTCAAGCTTCATCAACCAAAAACACTTTCAGATCTTTGGCCACGCCAAGCAGAGCCCCACTTCTCCAAAAGCTTTCAGTTAGGAGTCACCAACCGTCGGCTGCTTCCTCGGATCATCTGGGCTTCTCTCAAGCCCACTTTGCTGCAAGTCTGTTCCCTGCAGCTTTGTCTTTAATTTAGAGCCTATTCCTCTGCTCCTTATTTTTAACTTAACAGGACCGGTTTCAGATTCCTGTCCTTGTCCCTTAACTTGGGACTTCCTTCTGGGACCTCTTCCTGTCCCACTCCCTGGTTTGGGAGCCTCCCTCGCCCTGTCCCCCTCACCATGTTCTGCTCCCTGGGTCACCTTGCTGTGGGGCAGCCTTATTTAAAGTTGGTGGGTTTCCGTCTGACGTTTAAATTCAGCCTTGAGTCTTGCTGTGTACTTCTGCTGCTATTCAATCTCACTTTGTTTTTAGCCTGACAACGCCTCTGGCACACATCACAAAGACTTCCCAACGCAAATGGGTGTGGGTTGTTTATCGATGACTGATATAAGCTAATGAATATGTCATGGAGTCATTTATGGCACAGAAAGAGGCCATTCAACCCATCTAGTCTCTGCTGGCTCTCCTTGGAGCAATTCAGTCAGTGCCATTCTCCCACTCCATGCCTGTGTCGCTGTAGGTTTATATCCATAAGACCATAAAACCATAAGACATAGGAGCAGAAATTAGGCCAATCGGCCCATTGAGTCTGCTCCACCATTCAATCATGGCTGAAAAGTTTCTCAACCCCATTCTCCCGCCTTCTCCCCGTAACCTTTGATCCCCTTACCAATCAAGAACCTATCTATCTTGCTCTTAAATACACTCAATGACCTGGCCTCCACAGCCTTCTGTGGCAATGAATTCCACGGATTCACCACTCTCTGGCTAAAGAAGTTTCTCCTCATTTCTGTTCTAAAATGTCTTCCCTTTACTCTGAGGCTGTGCCCTCGGGTCCTAGTCTCTCCTACTAATGTAAACATCTTCCCCACGTCCACTCTATCCAGGCCTTTCAGTATTCTGTAACTTTCAATCAGATCACCCCTCATCCTTCTAAACTCCATCGAGTATAGACCCAGAGTCCTCAAACTTTCCTTATATGTTAAGCCTTTCATTCCTGGGATCATTCTAGTGAACCTCCTCTGGACCGTCTCCAGGGCCAGCACATCCATCCTGAGATACAGGGCCCAAAATTGCTCACAATATTCTAAATGTGGTCTGACCAGAGCCTTATAAAGCCTCAGCAGCACATCCCTGCTTTTATATTCTAGTCCTCTCGAGATAAATGCCAACATTGCATTTGCCTTCCTAACTACCGACTCAACCTGCAAGTTAACCTTAAGAGAATCCTGGACTAGGACTCCCAAGTCCCTTTGCACTCCAGATTTCTGAATTCTCTCCCCATTTAGAAAATAGTCTATGCCTCTATTCTTCTTACCAAAGTGCATGACCTCACACTTCCCAACTTTGTATTCCATCTGCCACTTCTTTGCCCATTCTCCTAACCTGTCCAAATCCTTCTGCAGCCTCCCTGCCTCCTCAATACTACCTGTCCCTCCACCTATCTTTGTATCATCTGCAAACTTAGCCAGGATGCCCTCAGTTCCTTCATCTAGATCATTAATATATAAAGTGAAAAGTTGTGGTCCCAACACTGACCCCTGCGGAACTCCACTAGTCACTGGCCACCATCCTGAGAAGGACCCCCTTATCCCCACTCTCTGCCTCCTGCCAGACAGCCAATTTTCTATCCATGCTAGTACCTTGCCTCTAACACCATGGGGTCTTATCTTACTGAGCAGCATCTAGTGCGGCACCTTGTCAAAGGTCTTCTGGAAGCCCAAGTAGATAACATTTATTGGCTCTCCTTTGTCTAACCTACTCGTTACCTCCTCAAAGAATTCTAACATATTTGACAGGCAGGACCTCCCCTTGATGAAACCATGCTGACTTTGCCCTATTTTACCATGCACTTCCAAGTATTCTGAAATCTCATCCTTAATAATGGACTCTAAAATCTTACCAACGACTGAAGTCAGGCTAATCGGCCTGTAATTTCCTGTCTTTTCCTCACTCCCTTCTTAAACAGGGGGGTTACATTAGCGATTTTCCAGTCCTCTGGGACCCTCCCTGACTCCAGTGATTCCTGGAAGATCACCATTAACGCCTCCACTATCTCTTCAGCTATCTCCTTCAGAACTCTGGGGTGTAATCTATCTGGTCCAGGTGATTTATTCACCTTCAGACCTTTCAGTTTTCCTAGCACCTTCTCCTTGGTAATGGCCACCATACTCACCTCTGTCCCCCGACTCTCTTGAACTTTGGGGATGTCACTCATGTCTTCCACTGTGAAGACTGACGCCAAGTACCTATTCAGTTCCTCCGCCATTTCTTTGTTCCCCGCTACTACTTCTCCAGCATCATTTTCCAGTGGCCCAATGTCCATTCTTGCCTCTCTCTTACCCTTTATATATCTAAAAAAACTATTGCAATCTTCTTTTATATTACTGGCTAGTTTACCCTCATATTTAATCTTCTCCCTCCTTTTTTCTTTTTTACTTGTCCTCTGTTGGTCTTTGTAAGCTTCCCAATCCTCTGGTTTCCCACTGCTCTTCGCCGCATTGTATGCTTTCTCTTTAGCTTTTATGCTGTCCCTGACATCTCTTGTCAGCCATGGTTGCCTCGTCCTCCCTTTAGTATGCTTCTTCTTCCTAGGGATGAAGTTTTGCTGTGTCTCCCAAATTCCTCCCAGAATCTCCTGCCATTGCTGTTCCACTGTCTTTCCTGCTAGGCTCATCTCCCAGTCAATTCTGGCCAGCTCCTCCCTCATGCCTCTGTAGTTGCCTTTATTCAACCGTAATACTGTTACATGTGATTCTAGCTTTGTCCTCTCAAATTGCAGGGTGAATTCTATCATATTATGGTCACTTCCTCCTAAGGGTTCCTTCACCTTAAGCTGCCTTATCAAATCTGCCTCATTACACGTCACTAAATCTAGAATTGCCTGTTCCCTAGTGGGCTCCACCACAAGCTGCTCCAAAAAGCCATCTCGTAGACATTCCACAAATTCCTTTTCTTGGGATCCACTACCAACCTGATTTTCTCAGTCTACCTGCATGTTGAAATCCCCCATGATCACTGTAACCTTGCCTTTCTTACGCGCCTTTTCTATCTCCTGGTGTATCTTGTGCCCCACATCCTGACTACTGTTTGGAGGCCTGTACATAACTCCCATTATGGTTTTTTATACCTTTGCGGTTCCTCAACTCTACCCACACAGATTCTACATCATCTGACCCTACATCATTTCTTGCTATCGATTTAATTTCATTTCTTACTAACAAAGCAACCCCACCCCCTCTGCCAACCTGCCTACCTTTTCGATAGGATGTATATCCTTGGATATTTAGCTCCCAGTCCTGATCCACTTGCAGCCATGTCTCTGTAATGCCCACCACATCATACCTGCCAATTTCAATCTGTGCCACAAGCTCATTTACCTTATTTCGTATACTGCGTGCATTCAGATACAACACCTGTATTTCCCATCCCCTTTCTCATTGTCGTCCCTTTATCTGATGTGCTTGAAGTTAGATTCCAGCCCTTTTCAAACACTCTGTCCTATTTTGTGGTCTGGAGACTTTAATAGCCTCTCCTGAGCTCTCCTTTCTTTTCAGCTTTTTCATAATTTTCCATGAAGTTGAATCCACCCTAACCTGCTGCTTTGTTTCCCATTAGTCATAATTCTTGGAGTTCTACCCTTCCCCCCCCTCCCACCCCACTTTCTAGTTTAAAGTCCTGTTGACCACCCTTTTTACCCTTTTTGCTAGAACGTTGGTCCCTGATTGGTTGAGGTGGAGACCATCCCAAAGGTACAGACCCCTCCTGTTCCAATACTGATGCCAGTGCCCCACAAAATGGAACCCCTCTTTCCCACACCACTCCTTTAGCCACATGTTTACTTCCCTTATATTTCCCTCAAGTGCCCATCCAATTTCCTTTTCATTTGCATTTTAACCACATTTTTTAGTGGTACTTTTTGGAACTTCTTTGTTTTGGGAATTAAAGGTTATTTTATTCAAACGCATTCTGTAGAAAAATGACTAAAAATCCCCAAACATAAAGCCTCGTCTTTTCCAACCTGCACCTAAGTAGCTGGGCCAGGGTGAGTTGGTTACAGCTCTACAGAGTGAGCATTGCATTGGGAACCACAGGGTCTGCCTGTAGAGATTTCCCAGTCGATTGTTTGGAGACTGTTACCAATGGGATGGGTTTCCACTGGATTAGAACAATAACAGGCGAACTTATTTTGGCATCGCATCTGTCAGGCAGATCACAACCAACCGGGGTGAGCCCAGCTGTGTATAACACACAGAGATACACACATAGGGCAGAACTTTACCCTTGGTGGGCAGGCTTGTGCCTGACTTGCCTGCCCATGAAATAAAGTGCATTGATGCCAGACGACCGTCCCGATATTAACGTGCACTCGCGCAATATTTCGCTAGGCAGATCTGCCATTAATTCAGTAGCCAGTTAAGGTCCTTGAGAGACCAGCTGACTCCGAGTTTACATAGCCCGTGCAATATTCAGGCCATTACACGGGCAAAACGGGCAGGCCACAATTTGCAAAACCACATCAACGGGTGGGATAAGAGGGGTCATTGGCTTTGTCAAAACGATTAGTGAGGAGTTCAGGATATCACTTGCCGCTGGTTGCTCCTGTGAACAGGACAGCTTTCTCTTGCTTCAGAGCTGCATTCAGAGAATTTAGAGGCTTCAGTTCAGGACTCTGCTGTCTTCCAGGCCCCCAGAGGATTCACACGGCTTGGACCCTTCCAGGTATCAGACAGCCTTCCCTTGCCATGGTAATGGGGATTGTGGTCTCCACTGGAGGCATCTCCTCTGAGGAGGAAGAGGCAGCCAGAAGGGGAAGGAGGCCAGTTGTCCCAGTGCAGCTTCTAGGGGAGGGACCTGTGGGAGGAGAGGTGCAGGCACAAGGGGCACAGGGCCAGCAGGTAGTCCAAGGCAGAAGGGGCTGCAGAAGATGCCACTATCCTGCTGCCAGGATTTACAGTCGGCAGCTACCTTAATATGCCCTAAACTTCTCTGCCTCTGGATTTTCCCAGGGCTCAATGGGTGATCTTTGTGGTGTCTCCCAGTCAGCTATCCACAGTTGTGTCGAGCTGGTGACAGAAGCTTTGTTCAGGCGTGCATTAACTTTCATTCATTCCCATACAGAGGAGGCCAGCCAGGCTGAGCGAGCCAGAGGCTTTGCCGTGATTGCTGTGTTCCCCTGTATCCAGGGTGGCATCGACTTCAACTGATGTGGCCATCAAGGTGCCAGTGAGTGCCTTCGTCAACAGGAAGGGATTCCATCTCATGAACGTGCAGATAGTGTGTGACCACAGGATGCAGATTCTGCAAGTCTGTGCAAGGTACCCAGGCAGCTCCCATGATGCTTACACCCTGAGACACTCCCAGGTGCCGAGACTCTTCAGTGCTCCAGCCCGACGGGATGGATGGCTGCTGGGTGACAGGGGCTATTTGCTGAAAGGGTGGCTCCTGATGTCTCTCCGCCGCCCAAGAACAGAGGCCCAGCAGCGGTACAATGGGAGCCCTGCCTCCACACGGGCGGTGGTAGAGAGAACCATCGGTCTTCTCAAGATGTGCTTCCGATGCCTGGACCGTTCAGGGAGCACACTGCAATACCCCCCACATCTTGTGTCACTGATAGTGGTTGCATGCTGCGCTCTCCACAATCTGGCGCTGGAAAGGGGGGGATGCCGTGGAGGAAGAAGACCTTGACACAGCTGCTCAGGCAACAGATGATGAGTCCAGTAGTGAGTCCGAGGATCAGCATGGTGAGGAGAACGCTGAGGGCATGGACACAGACCTGGGTAACCTCCAGGGAGGCAGAGACACCAGGGACACCTTGATCCAACGCTCCTTCAGCTAGCCTACCAATTAAGAACCACCACCACATGCCAGGGCTGCAGGCTCCATACTCGATCCCTGACAGGACCAGTTCCTTGGTCAACAACATACACTCTGTGCCACTGCAACAAAGTTTCAGGAGACGCACGTCCATCACAACATCATGGCCTACCCTGCACCTACAGAACAAATGAAGCACACAGAGGCCAGTTACAAAAATCTCATTTAGTGTTGACTGACAAAAATGGCAGAAAATAACATTCACCGGTGTTTTACATCACACCATTAAAAAATTAACAGGAAAATAGGGGAAACAAATATCACCCATGATCAGACCGTGTGGTGTTTAAAGTTTTCGCTTGCAGGTGCTTTGTCTAGGTGCTGCCCCCTCGCTGGCACCGGCATTGGAGCCAGCCGGCTCACTCTGCTGTCCTGTCGGCCTTGATGACCTTGGCAGGTGTCCGCTGGCCCGTGGAGCCTGTGCTGACCCTGCCTGGGAGGGAGCAGCCAGTGACACAGCTGGCATCTCCCCAGTCACTGCAGCCCTCATCCGGAGCGCCCTGAGAAGATCCCGCAGGGACGACAGGCAGCTCGTGCACCAACATCAGGTAGCTCTGCAGCTCCCTGCTCAATATTGATGGACGGGCACCTAGCTGGGATACTGGGTGCCTCATCCATCTCCCACACTGACACTGACCAGCTGAGCTCATTGCCAGTGTGAGGGCTGCAGGTCTGAGTGCAATCCGAGGAACCCGATTCAGCTCCTGGAGCTGCCTCTCTGTGAGATTTGCCACTCTCTCCATGGAGGAGGCAGTGCGCTTGGCCATGAGGGTCATTGCATTGTTCATGCTCCGCAGGGACTCCTCCACAATGGACACCATGGCACGCATTCCCTCATGTATCTCCGCCAGACCCTCCCGCACACCCTGCTGGACATCCAGCAGCTGCTGACTCATGGACGACTCCAGAGGCTCATCATCAGCCACTGACTGATCATGTTCCTGGTCCCCAGCTGTCCTCCGACTGCCGGCGCCCTGGGCACTCTCTGTCTCCGCCTGCACCTCAAGTGAATGCGAAATGCCCTCACCAATGTGCACCGAGATACTAGACACCCATCTTATGCCCACCGAGATGCTGGTATCTGGGCTGGTGCCTGCTTGACAGAGGGTGTGACACAGGTGCGTGGTCAGCATGCTGGTCCTCAGGGGTCAGGGGTCAGGGGTCAGGGGTGGGCCTCCAGGCTCCTCATAGTGGCCGCCTGCTGGTGAGTCTAAAAGGGACAAGAAGGGCATGTCATTAGTTTAAGTCATGACACTATTGCTGTGTCTGCCTGACATCCTGATGAGGCAGAGATCTGCATCATGGTGCCCTCGTCTTTCTGTTATCAATGGGGATTCCAGGTTCGAGGCTCATTTCAATATATAGACTACACTGCAGTGGTTGCAAAAAGCCACATTCTCACCTCAGTGCGCTGGCACCCTAACCTCACCTCCCTCTGGCACCCTAACCTCACCTCCCTCTGGCACCCTAACCTCACTGTGGCCGCTTGACCGAGGTGCATGGCGCCTCTCCAGGTCCAGGGCCTCCTGCTTGTATCGCATGAGGATGGAGCTGTGGGAGTCCCCTGCCAGTTCGCGACCTCTCAACATTGTTATGGGATGTTTTCTCCTGAAAGGGCAGAGGAGCATTGATGAGTCCGCTCTCTACCTGCAGCCCCATTGCAACCTGGACAACCCCACCTGAGGAACACCTCGCAGGGCTCAGCTGATCCCTGACCTTGGAGCCGCAAGACACTCAGTCCAAGCAGCCAGGGCTCACTCCCTTGGCCAGTTCCTGCCTCCTTGACATTTGCCACTCACACTTTAACACCTCTGAGGTCCACGGGGGTGGGGAAGAGATGGGCAGCTCTTAACTGTTCTGTAAAATGACCCACTCTAGCTCGGTACTCACCCTTACCCAATCGCAGGAGATCGTTGAAGCACTTCCGGCACTGCACCCATGTGCGCCTCACCACGTCTTGGCTGCTGACTCTGGATGCCACCTCCTCCTAGGCCTTTTTGGTGAGGTGGGTGGGGGGGTGGGTGTGGGGGACCTTCTCCTCCTGTCCCCGGGCTGCCACCTCCTCCAGGAGGGCACCGCGGCACGCATCCGGAAAACTCGGGGCCGATTGCCCCGCCGACCTGCGGCATCCACGCCCACAACTTCCACATCTTTCACGGGCAGCCTTCCAGGGCCACATTTGAATCGGCCGATGGGGACCCGGCGGACATTAAGCCCCCCCCTGCCGCCCACCCACCCCCCCACCCCCTCCTCCACCCCCCCGGCTTCGTGCTCATTGAAGGGGCCTTAATTGGGCTCCCAGTGTAAAATCGTGGTGTGCTACCGATCGCACACATGCCAAGGGTAAAATTCTGCCCATAGTTACCTGTAGCACACACACAGGGCAGAATTTTACAGCCTTGTCACGGCGGGGGTGGGGCTGTAAAATGTGATGAGGCATAAAATTCTACCCACAGTTCCCTCTCCCTCTACCTTTCACACACACACAATTCCCTCTCTCTCTCCCTCATGCACACACACACACACACACACACACACAGTTACACACAAACACACTTACACAGACACACACTTACATAGACACACACACACAATTACACATAAACACACACACAGTCTGCTCTTCCTTTCACACACACACACACACACAGACACACACTTACACAGATACACACTTACATAGACACACACACACATAAACACGCACACAGTCTGCTCTCCCTTTCACACACACACACACACACACACACACACAGTTACACACAAACACACTTACACAGACACACACTTACATAGACACACACTTACATAGACATACACACACAGTTACACACGTACATGCACAGTTACACACAAACACACTTACACAGACACACACTTACACAGACTCACACTTACATAGACACACACACACATAAACACGCACACAGTCTGCTCTCCCTTTCACACACACACACACACACACACACAGTTACACACAAACACACTTACACAGACACACACTTACACAGACACACACTTACATAGACACACACACACATAAACACGCACACAGTCTGCTCTCCCTTTCACACACACACACACACACAGTTACACACAGACATACTTACACAGACACACACTTACACAGACACACACTTACATAGACATACACACACAGTTACACATGTACATGCACAGTTACACACAAACACACTTACACAGACACACACACACACACACACACGCACACACACACACACGGGGTAGGATATTCCTGGCGGCGAGAGGGGGACTGGGTCTGCTCACCAACATGTAAAATGACACGCGGTGACATCGGGCGGAACTCCTGACATTACTGCGCCCCATTAAAAATTTCCTGGTAGGCAGGGGCGCAGCAGAATCAGCTGTGTGCCCGCCGACCGGTCAATGGCCAATTGAGGCCATAGACAGAGTCATTAAACTAATGAATGGACCTGCCCGTCCAAGCTTAAGGTTAGTGGGCAGGCCGGGAATTAGAAAAAGCATGAAACCTCATCCACGGGCGGGATGAGGTTTCATGTAGGTTTTTAAAAATTTTTATAAAGTTTTTGTTTAAAATTATGGACATGTCCCAGCTCATGTGACAGTGTCACATGAGGGGACATGTCAGGAGTTTTTTTTCCCCTACTTTTAATTTCTGTCACAGAACAGCCAATCTCCCTGAGGCTGCACTTAGCCTCAGGGAGATGAGTGCGCTCTTTTGTGCGCACGCGCCAAAGAGCGCACGCTTGCTTTTGGGATTCCTCCCCCCCGCCCACACAGGGAGAACACAGCACTTCTGTGCAGACGTCACGCTGGGCGGGCTTTAATTGGCCCCCCCTTGTAAAATGGTGCCACGCACCCGATCAGGGGCGCCGACCAGAAACGCGCCCGCCCTTTAACTTCGCCCCCGACAGGGGGAGAATCTTGCCCACAGTTCACTCTCCCCCTCTCTCTCACACATACACACACACTTACACAGACACACAGTTACTTCTCTGGGTTCAATTTGATAATGGATCGGTGAAACAATTGCGAGATGTCTCACAGTTAACAGGCAGTTGGGAAAATTCAGGGATGGCTGGAAAGTAGGGAGAGAGGAGTGTTCCAGAGTGCTCATGACATTAAGATAAGGCTATTGTCCCATCCCGGAGACAGGAAGAAATATACATATGTATATATATATATCTATATCTATATGAGGCTGGCTACTTTCTAAAATTATTTATACCTGTTTTTTAAAATGGGCAATTGCTGGGCTTATAAAACGGCTGCTGCTGATCACATGCTCATGGATGATTCTAAGCTCTTCCAGTTGACAAAAACAAACTCATCATCCTCCTGGAATGTGACTTGTATAAACATTCCAGCCAAGCCAACACAAAGGATTGGTAGACGATGCGTCTGCACCAGCCAGCTCTGGACAAAGGTAGAGCTATTTGGGACTTGTCATCTCCAACGTTATGATATGGCTCTTCAATTCGTTACTCAACACAATGGGTTTTAGCAAGGGCACCTTGTTAGCTAACAGCTTGACCCGAAAGACCCTGTCACATGACCGAGACTCAAACTGTTTGAATTCCGTTAATTATACAGCTTTTGAGTTTTATCTTCAGCTGCGGTTTAACCTCTGAAGAGAACCAGAGCCCAGGTGAGCAGTCTGCCTTTGACCTCCATCTCTCTCCGAGTCTGCTTTGCGGAAAGAACCCTGTATTTCTCCTACAGAGTGAACTAACACCCAGGATACAAGAATACTTTGCTGCATCTTCAACAGACTCAACCTGCAACTGAGTTCCTAGGACCAAGGCAAGGAATTGTGTCAGACAAACCAACGAAAATAACCTTCCTTGGACATTGGGTCATGCTTGCGGACAGACCGTAGGTGTTACATGACCCAGACCTCCCTAACGCTTGCCATTTCAACACACCACCCTGCTCTCATGCCCACATGTCTGTCCTTGGCCTGCTGCAATGTTCCAGTGAAGCTCAATGCAAACTGGAGGAACAGCACCTCAACTTCTGACTCGGCACTTTACAGCCTTCCGGACTGAATACTGAGTTCAACAATTTCAGATCATGAACTCTCTCCTCCATCCCCACCCCCTTTCTGATCCCCCTTTTTCCAATAATTTATAATTTTTTAACAAATATATTTTTCTTTTCCCACCTATTTTAAAATTTATTTCGATCTATTGTTTCAACTCCACCTTTTAGCCCATTTCGATCCCTTCCCCCCACTCCACCCCCACTAGGGCCATCTGCCACTAGCTTGCTTCCCTTAATGTCCCCATTAGCACATCCTTTAGATAATATCACCACCGTCAACATCCCTTTGTCCTTTTGTCTATGACATCTTTGGCAATCTCTTCTTGGCCTCCACCTATCACTGACCCCCTATCAAGCTCCTCCTGTCCCACCCCCTTCTACCAGCTTATATTTCATCTCATTTCTATATGTCTTAGTTCTGATGAAGGGTCATATGGACTCTAAATGTCAACTGTATCCATCTCCGCAGATGCTGTCAGACCTGCTGAGTTTTTCCAGGTATTTTTGTTTTTGTTCTAGATTTCTAGCATCCGCAGTATTTTGCTTTTTTCCTTGGACATTGGTTCTGGACTCATGTGAAACCATAACTCTTATTTTCATTGTGGTCTTTCCCTGTACCCTTTTCTTTCCCTTATCCTTCTTTTATTGTATGAGTGCAAAATGGGGCGCATGTTGCAAAACCTCTTTCCCGTGTTTTGTGTGTGTGTAAAATAAACCAACCCTCTTATTTTACCTTATCTCGAGTTTGCTGTGGGGTTATTAGTAGAGGATTGGAGCACTCCAAACTGGAGGGTTGGAGAAACAATGCCACCACTTGTAAAAGGGGAGGGGGGAATCAGAAAGCAAAACCACCTTTCTGTTTACAGACAGGTAGTGAGAGGAGAAATCAGGGCTGTTTAAATTAAACCTCCTACGGTCTGTAACACTATGTTCTGTCACATACTCTCTGCTGAAACAGACCAGTTACTAAACAGAGGCAGTCGGAGCAAAGAACAGGACCACATTAGAAAAGCTAAGAGAGATAAAAGCTCCATTTAATTCTGTGATAAGGTTTAAATTGAATTTCATATTTAGAGGCACAGCATCTAATAGGGCAACCAATCAGTGGACATTATAACACATTAAATGTCATATTGACTTTGTCATAATTAGGATCAGGAAGGTTAGTGAAAGGGAACATGGAGAAAAAGGAAAAGATTGAGATGAAATGTCTTGTTTTGTCTGTGATATGCAGTGAACAGTGGGATATTAAGTGAAGATAATAAGTTATCTGCTTGTTGTTTAAGGTTTGTGTTACAGCACAAGCTTTCAGTGTAAGTCACTTCTCATGGGAAGGGTTTTCGTCAAAAAAATTCTGAGGAATTGATCAGCTGGCAAGAAAGTTTTTAAAGACTTATTAAAAAAGGAATTTCTCTCACCATGTTGTGGTACAGGGAGATTCAGCATGGTAAAGACATTGGAAATGAACGATCACACATGTTCCCTGTGTAGGGAATCCTTAACCTGCTTAAACAATTAACTCCACACTGAGATACAGCTCTCTGTGCCAGCGCATCGTGAGAGTCAAACTGCAATTGTTAATCTTTCCAGGATCTGGCAGAAACACATTTTATGCTGCAGTCATTTTATATTTTTTCTGAACGAGACTTATTTTGAATGCAATGTTTCCTTTCTTGTGTCAGTTTAGGAGATGGTGTTCCTCCCAACCAGGTATCACTGGAGATTATGTCAGAATCTTTTTGTTATATTTAGGCTTCTTGCAAATTCCAGCATTGCAGGTTCATTAAATGATGACTTTGCTACTTCTGTCTTCCAAAAGACAGTGTCTGGGCTGAGAATTCACCTTAACCAGAGGGTATCCTCTCTGCCATTAGAAATACCAGGGATAGGGCTTGATTGGTGCAGGCCTCTCATACATTCTCAGAACTGATAGGTTAATTGCACAATTGACCCTGTGACCCACACAAAAGTAATGAGCCAGAAAGTTATTGAACTCCAACAACTGAATTAAGAGTGCCCTTCTCAAGGCTGCAGGTTAGAAAAAGACTGTCATTAAATGGGAAGCTCTTCAGAAGCACCCTATAAACACCCAGTTTAGCAGCTTCGAATGATATGTGCTGGAGATATGAAGAACTTAATGGCAGCTGTTAACCCAGTATATAAAATAGCAGCACATGGGGACTCTACAAGTTCATCGTACACAACAGGAACTTTATGAGCCACTTTGCCTTCTCATGTTTAGCCCCCTCACTTTCCTCTGCAGTGAGTAACATTGACAAAGGACATGAACCAAGGGTGGAAAATCAAGAACAGCAGCTTGAACTTGTACACACCTCTTTAATGTAAGGGAAATCTCACAGCCTAAAGGAAAAATAGACACTGAATGAGGAAAGGGGCAGGTGACTATAAATCTGGGTAGAGAGACAGGGTTGAGAAGGAGCTTTAAGGGGAGGAAGGTGATTGGGTTGAGGGGGTGACAGGGACAAGGCTGCATGGTTCACCATCATGGTCAGGCAATGGGGAATGAGGGGCTGGGCTACAGAGAGGAAGTGGGTGTTCAGGGTGGAGGGTGAAAAGAATTCCCAAACCTGGTTGATTGTATTCTGGAGGTATCATCACATGACCTCTCAGCTTGCCTGGTCACATGGTCTTTTATTCTCCAGTATGTTTATAACTAACTAACAAACAAAATGAATAAAACACACCACTTGCTTGAAGCCACAATGATCTTTCTCCCTGATTTTGTTTTTGCAGTATTGTCCTGGAGATGAATCTTTAATTGTTGGACAACCCTAGGGGATGACTAACTATATCCAGGAGCCCGGAGGCTGGCCCCATTTTGGCCCTCAGGCCTCATTAACGTGTTTTAAACGAGTTGCTGAGACTTGTTCTCATTCCATGGGTGGTTGGAGTATTTTACATAGGGGATCAGGTCATTAACTCCCCCCCCCAACCCCAGCAGCAACTGAATGGTAAGTGTTGGCAGAGGGTCCAATCTATTGGACTGAAAACTGGGAATGCTCCTATTCCTGCTGACTGAAGGAAATAAACTTTGTTCAGAGAAATGTACCCTACATTGATGTAGAGTTGCCAACCCTCCAGGATTGGCTGGTGTCTCCAGGGATTGAAGATCAATCTCTAGGATACTGCTGTGTGCCACCCTGGAGAAAAATCATCGGGACATTAAAAAAGATTTTTTTTTGGTCATTTTCTTTGAACATTTCTCTTTACCAGATATAAAAATATTTAAAGTGAGGAAAAAGGCTGTTTGGCTGACAGTAAAGCATCCAACCATCCAATTGGGTAATAAGTCTAAATGCAAATACTGCGGATGCTGGAAATATGAAACCATAACAGAAAATGCTGGAAAAACTCAGCAGATCTGACAGCATCTGTGGGGAGAGAAACAGAGTCTTAGAAGGGTCATACGGACTCGAAATGTCAACTCTGGTTTTCTCTCTCCACAGATGCTGTTAGGCCTGGTGGGTAATAAGACTCTTTGCTTTCCAGTTGGTGTAGGAAGGCAGCACATCACAAGGGTGGATGTGTTGGCTGAATAATGGCAGGACAGTGGGGTCAAATCATGTGATGAAACCTCCAGGAATACATTTAGTCATGGTTGGCAACCCTAGGTTCATGGCTGCTGCTTAGGCCACTGAAGATCCTTGACACATACACTTACCTACTCACTGCTGCCCTAAACTCTAAGAGGGACCTCAAATAGGTCTTAGGCTTCCCTTTAACATATATAATGGTCCTAACTCTGACCCTCTGAGACAGCTGACAATTACCTGACTTAAGCGAGTTTTGTGTGTCTTTGGGAGTGGAAAATGTCGGTCCCCAAAACTGACCTAAAATTGGGTGTGATGAGGTCCAATTTCACCCCAATTCCCTTGGACACTGTCTGTTTCAGAACATGAACAGTTATTGTGACAAGCACTTCAAGTGTAGATTACTTTCAATGATTTTAATACAATAGAAAGGGGATTGAGGCTTTCTAAAGAGCGAATGGCAGGTCTGCGGGATTTAACCAAGTCACTTTTCATGGGCCACTAACTGAGTGCTAGATGGAGGATCAATAAAAAGCTCAAAAGAGAAACTTTTTGTGTCAGCAACATCCTTCCAAGTTGAAATATTTAATTGATGGCCATTTATTTCCTAAAAACAAGACAGTTCCTGCATAACTCACAGCCAGGCTGTGTGACAGACACTGCCTCACTAATCACATTCAGTGTCAGTTTCTCACTCTCACTTGTCAGCAGAAATCTAGAAGCTTCTTGCTCTGCATGGTCAGCACACTATCATGATCGATGACAATTTTGTGACACATTAGGGCTGGTGAGAGATCATTTCTCTCTCTCACCTCTGGCATTTCTTTCTTTATCACATTGATGGTGCTTTGATCCACGTTTCTCCAGAATTAACTCTTTGTAAACTCCAAGGATCTCGCCTACATCTTATTCCTATTCCCACCAGCCTCATTCTGTAGAAATCTAGGCTCATCACCCTGTCTCTAATCTCATTCTTCCTCTCAAACTGTGGAACTTCTCACCTCTGTCCTGTCCTCTCTGCCAATCTGCAGGCTTCTCAAACCTGTAGATTTAGAACTTGGAGCATTAGTAGGTTCAGTGTGAGCACTTAATTGTGGCTGACTCCCCATGCAGTACTGAGGGAGTGCTGCACTATTGGAGGTGCCATCTTTTGGATGAGATGTTAAACTGAGGGCCCATCTGACCTCTCAAGCAGGCATAGAAGATCTAGTGACACTTTTTGGAGCAAAGAATGGAGTGTTCCTGGCCTTCTCTCAATCTACATTGCCGAACATAAATTAACTGGTTATTAACTGGTTGTTAACTGGTTATTAACTGTGGTATCTTGTTCTGAGTAAATTGGCTGCCATGTTTGCTTACAAAACTGCAGTGACTACGCTTCATTTTGATCCTCAGTGTGTGATTGTAAGTTATTAAAAGTGGCAGGACAGGTAGAGGGAGCTGTTTCTAAAGCATACAGTATCCTAGGCTTCATTAATAGGGGCATAGAGTACAAGAGCAGGGAGGTTATGAAGAACGTATGTAAGACACTGGTTAGACCTCAGCTGGAGTATTGTGTAGAGTTCTGGGTGCCACACTGTAGGAAGGATGTGAACGCATCGGAGAGAGTGCAGAAGAGGTTTACAAGAACGGTTCCAGGGATGAGACACTTCAGTTACGAGGAAAGATTGGAGAAGTTGGGACTGTTTTCCTTGGAGAGGAGAAGGCTGAGAGGAGACTTGATAGAAGTTTTCAAAATTATGAGGGATTTGGACAGAGTAGATGGGGAGAAACTGTTCCTGCTCGTAAACTGATTGAGAACCAGAGGGCAGTTTTAAAGAGTTTTGCAAAAGAAGCAAAAGCGAAGTGAGAAAATTTTTTCCACACAGCGAATAGTTTGGGTTTGGAATGCACTGCCTGAAAGTGTGGTGGAGGCAGGTTCAACTGAGGCATTCAAGAGGGAATTGGATGATCATTTAAATAGAAACAATGTGCAGGGTTATGGGGAAAAGACAGGAGATTGTCACTAAGTTAAAATGCTCAGAGAGCCAGTGCAGAAATGATAGGCCAAATGGCCTCCTCCTGCATCATAACAATTCTATGATTCTGTGATCATGTGCTGCACACATACAAGTTCCTTATTTCCATTCACCTGCTCCTTTACACAGTCCACTCACCTACCATTTCCAAGCTTGATGCTGTCCTCACCTGAATTTTCCTGTCAAAAGCTTTCTTATCATCAGTTGTTTAGTTTGGACTTGGGATAGTTCATCCCAATCAGCCTCACCCCCACGGTATCTTCACTCCCTCAAGTCCAAGCAGAGCTGACCTGGGTCTATCTGCTACATAACTGCTTTAAGTCATCTATGTAGATCTGGTTGGACCACATCAAGTACTATTGGACTATACTCTATTCATTAAAGCTGACCATTCTTCCAGGATCATTAGAGCAGCGATAACTGCCCTGGTTTGTTTTCACTACTAGCAACCATCTCCTTAACCCTGTCATCTCCACTTTCCCCTCCAACAAGCTCAAGGAGCACATTGACTGCTTATCAGCAGAATAAAGACCATTCCTTCAGGTACCTCTGCTGTCCCTTAGCAACATCATCTGTAGACATGGGTCAGATTATATATGCATATTGGTGATCAACTCTCTCGACTCCTTCTGTCTTTGTATTGTTATACTGATTATCTGACATGCAGACTTGGAAGAACCACAACTTTGGTCAGATAATCATCGGGAGACTGAAACCATTGTCTTTGGTCATTGCCTCAAAGTAGCCTTGTCACCAATTCCATTCTTCTCTCTCACACTAAACCAGATATTTTGCATTCTTGGTGTCCTATTTGACCCTAAGATGAGCTTCCGACCCATATCCTATCCATCACTAAGATCGTTTACTTCCAGCACTGTAACATCACCTGACTCTGCCCTCAGCTTATCTGCTGCTGAACCCTCACTTCTTGCCTTTGTTACTTCTAGACTGTTCCAGTGCACTCCTGGCTGGCCTCCCACATTTTACCCTCCATCTTGTATTTCAAAACCCTGTACCGAGTCCCATTGCCCATCACCTGTGTGTTCACTGAACTATAATGACATCATTCATAGATCCTGTGAACGGTTTCCAAGGACTGATGTTTCAGTTCTGTTTGCCAATGTTGTGAAAGATAATTGTAGGAGACTGCATGAGTGTTCCCATCAACACCTTGAGGGCACAGGGTCTTGGATATTCTGAGATCAGAAATATTGATTAACTGATGCATTCAAGTTTGATGTGTGTAGAGGAATGTTGTCCATGTCCAATAGGAATTACTCCGTTCATAAATTATTATCTTAATACCAAGTTAAGCAGATAGAAAATTACAAAGCTTTGAATTAAAAATATGAGAAAAAGATTTTGTGCCAAAGTAATTAAAGAAGGAATGAGGATTGATATTATAATTAATTGAACTGTAAATCTATGATTAGTTTAAACCATGCGATCTAATTACAGAATGAATTAAGCAGAGTGTGAAATATAGTGGATATGAGTAACTATACACAGTGAGAATTGAGTGAATATAAGCCATCCTCTGCAGCTGTATTTAAAAATGTTAATCTGAAAGTTTGTGTCGACTTCATAACTCTGCCTATGTAATCATCGCTATATAACCCTCTTTTCCATAATTTCCCATTTAGTAATCCTTGCTACAAAACGCCAATTATATTACACTTGATATATATATAAAACTCTTCCTTGTATAAACTCTCCCTCACAAAAGCCACTCAAAAACCCCATAAGTATATATATAGCCCCTTTATCACATTGTATGTAACTTCACCTTATATAACTCCATATTTCTATTTACCTCTATGTGTTTAACTTCTATTTATATAACTACCATGTGTGTATAATTCCCTGTAGCCAATCTCACTAGACAGTCCAGCCATGAGAACGGAAATCCCCCTATAACCCTCTATGTGAAAACCATTGCTCCAGCTGCTGATAGCTGGGATAAGCTGTATAAGATGCACGTAAAAGATCCCTAGCACTATTTTGAGGAAGAGCGAGGGATATTTTCTCTGTGTCCTGCCCTAATCCATAACTAGCATCATCTGTTCATCACGTTGCTGTTAGTGGGAGCTTGCTGTACACAAATTGGCTGCAACATTTCCTACATTACAACAGTGACTAAACTTCAAAAATATTTCACTGGGGTTGGGAAACCTGCTACTGATATCCAAATTCACTCTTTTGATCAAGTCAGGTGGAATAATAATTTGGATTAAATTGTCAGCCTTGGTGACAGCCCTGATGTCCCCCAACGGCCCCTCATTCTCTTTCTCATTTATTTTATTCCTAAACTGCTTCAGGCAGAGCCTGGTAAGGTTTGTAACACAGACCACCGGCCTCTCTAAACATTGCTCCCTTCGCCTGTACTCCTCCTGAACCCTTTCCAAAACACATTGGCAATGCATCATCCAAACTCTTTGCTGGAAATCGTTGACACTCTGGAGAAACCTACCAGCTGGACTTGACATTTCTCATCATGATATTTGGCCATTACTGTTCCCTTTCCCCCAAAGACAGGTCCAGTACATCAGTGCATTCTGTTGTTCTTTTAGGCATTTGGCCATTTTATAGGAAATATGTTAGAGTGAAAATCAAATCAGAATATTGCCCGATCCCCTCTTGTGAATGTGTTCCTAATTCCACTGTTCTCATAAACCAGCTGCTTTGTGTCACTTTTTATCTCTCTATCTTTCCCTAGGGTAACTGTTCAGCTCTGGAACCTGTGTGCGCACAGTGTGAAAGCGTTGGTAACTGTGCCTCAGTGACTGGTCTTCAATAAGATGCCATTCACGGTCAGTCAAAACAAACAATTAGATTTCATTTTAGCACTTTCAACTCCACTCTCTGAATTACTGGGGCCTTGGGGTTCATACAAATCATCACTGCTGGGGTAAGGGTCCCACACACACTGACTCTCGCTGGGGTACGGGTCCCACACACACTGACTCTCGGTGGGGTACGGGTCCCACACGCACTGACTCTCGCTGGGGTACGGGTCCCACACATACTGTCTCTTGCTGGGGTACAGGTCCCAAATACACTGACTCTCACTGCGATATGGGTTCCACACACACTGACTCTCACTGGGGTACGGGTCCCACACACACTGACTCTCACTGGGGTACGGGTCCCACACACACTGACTCTCACTGGGGTATGGATCCCACACACACTGACTCTCACTGGGGTACGGGTCCCACACGCACTGACTCTCACTGGGGTACGCGTCCCACACACACTGACTCTCACTGGGGTATGGGTTCCACACACACTGACTCTCACTGGGGTACGGGTCCCACACACACTGACTCTTACTGGGGTACGGGTCCCACACACACTGACTCTCACTGGGGTATGGGTTCCACACACACTGACTCTCACTGGGGTACAGGTCCCACACACACTGACTCTCACTGGGGTACGGGTCCCACACACACTGACTCTCACTGGGGTACGGGTCCCACACACACTGACTCTCACTGGGGTGCGGTTTCCCCACACACACTGACTCTCACTGGGGTGCGGGTCCCACACACACTGACTCTCACTGGGGTACGGGTCCCACACACACTGACTCTCACTGGGGTGCGGGTCCCACGCACACTGTCTCTCACTGGGGTATAGGTCCCACACACAATGACTCTCACTGGGGTACGGGTCCCACGCACACTGACTCTCACTGGGTTACGGGTCCCACACACACTGACTCTCACTGGGGTACGGGTTCCACACACACTGGGCGGAATTGTCCCCAAAGTCAGCAAATTCTGATATTGGGCGGGGAAAGCAGTGTTTGACCTGCCAGCAGCAATGGTGGCTCTTTCCACTGTATCGTGCAGCACTTTGTTTAAAAAATGTAGGGGATTGCCCCACTCTCACCGCAGGCCTTCAGTAACCCCGGAGCCATATTTAAAGGGCGGCCCTGCCCAGGGCTAACACTCTCTAAGGGATTGGTGCAAAGTCATGGCTGCCAAAGGGAGGAAACATGCTGCCCCCAAATTTAGCGACGCCTCCCTCGGGTGCTTACACAGTGGAGACCCGCTGTGAGGTCCTCTAGCCCTGCTCTGGGTGAGGCCCATCAAGCAAGGTCACCAATCCAGCGTGGGAGGCAGTGGCAATGGTGGTCAGTGCCAACGCTCTGTAAAAGAGGACGGCCACCCAGGGCCGAAAGAGGATGAATGATCTCCTCCGTTCCCCCAGGGTAAGTCACTCTACTCATCACTCTCAACTCACACTCACAAATCCATCACACTTCCGCAGGGATCTCACTCACTGTCAGTTCAAAGGACATCACCATTCACACTCTCAGACAAACCTTCATCTGCCCCGTGGATGGTGTCCTCATCTCATCTGGCAGGCATCCTGCTTATACTCTCTCCATCTGTCTTCATGCAGCACAAACTGGGACACAATGAAAGGAAAAGGTTGCAGACTGATGGAAGAATGCCTGATATCAAGATCCTCACATACTTTGAAAATAGAGTCACCCTTCTGACCAGTGATGATCTGTACCATTCCTGGGCTGATGGTGAGGTTGGTGATGCTCAACCAAGTGAGGATCCAGCAGTGCAGCATCCATCGGACAACCATGCGGTGAGTGAGTTCCCCTGTTCTGCAGTCCCCTGCCATGCACTAATTGTCTCTCCTTACTTTCGCAGACACATCTGGGAAGCAGCCGAGGGGGTCCATGAGCCATGTCCTTGACTCAAGCCCCGAAGAAACCTCACAAGAGGAATCCACAGACACTGACGTTGATGACCCATCACCCACACCCTCCACCAGCTCAGAGACACACACCTCAGTGGGACCTAGATCTAGATTATCCTCGGGGTCACAATCTGGTGATAACATCGCACTGTCTGATCCACAGCAGGCAGAGGTAGGGACTTCCCTGGTCTCCAGCACTCAGGGGACTGCTGGAGACCAGAAATCTGCTGAATCTGAGCTGGAAGAGAAGCCTCTGGACTCAGTCATACCTCAGTTGCTGCAGCTACAAAGGCAAGCTCGGGAACATCTGGAAGGGATGTCCGCTGCACTTTTCAGATTGCAAGGCACGATGGAGGAGTCCATCCACCTACAGGCTGAGGTGAAAGCGCCAGCATGCCGACGCACCAAGGTCAACACTGGTAAAATGGCGGCAACCATGGAGACCTTGGTCCAGGACATTGGTCCTGCACCTGCTGAAAGAGCTGCCCTTCATTGCTGAGGCACTTGCAGGCATCCATCAATGTCAACGCGAGAGGGACTTGCAGGGCAGCTCGATCTCACTCCAGCTTCCCCTTCCTTTGAGGAATTCAGCCAGGGGCCCCGAACCACCCATAGGGAGGAGGATCAGCAGGTGTACCCTCTGGGCCATCCATCAAGGTGATTGTGGGAGTGTCCAGCCCATCCCCTCTTCCTGTGACCCAGCAGCTCCAGCTCCAGCTCCACAGGCCAAGGAAGGTGCCACTGCCACACAGGATCAACCTGAAAGCAGGCTGGGACCCTCCAGGTCTCGGCCCTCCAGAGATGCCTGCCAAGATCGGGGGTAGCAGTCAGCAGGCTGCCTCCAACTCCACTGTGTATGTCGGGGGAGAACTCAGGCATAGAGCCAGGTTAGGAAAGTAAAGAAGATTTATTTTTTATATGTATATATGGAACAAAACAAAACAAAACATGTAAACAAAGTTCAAACAGATCCATTGCAGCAGCAATATGAGTTCTGGTCCCTCATTATTTCTCCTACATGACAATGTGTACACTCAACCTATGAAGTTGGTCACCACTAGATGAAGGATGGTCCTGGCAAAGAGAAAGCCTGCAAATGCTCGCTCAGGTGAGATGCCAATGAAATTTCCTTTGTTCTGAGGGCTGATCTGTACCTGCAAGTCAACTGCCAGCATGAAGGCCCCCACACAGGCGATTAATCTGGACAGGAAGGAGTTGAAGGGGAAAGTACTGACCAGCGCGCAGTAAAGGAACTGGGCTATTCTGCTCAGCGCCATGGACAGCAGGTATGAGCCCAGCAGCTTCAGCCAGAGCGGAGGCTGAGAACGGGTGTTAATCAGTTGTACTTAATGTTCACTTTTGTCAATAAATTCCCAAGAATGTCTCCTCGTCTAAGGCTCCTGGTTATGTTGAGCTGTGTTCGTGTCATGCAGATGTGAAATCTTGTTTCCTGCACAAAACGAAGGCTAGTGTCACAGTCCAGAGCCTCTCCCCTGTACAGTGTGTAACTTTCTGAGCACAGTGATTGTATGGATTCAAAGTCACTCTGCAGATTAGTGATGCCTGCACCCCCATGTGGTTTGTATTTGCTGCAAGAATCTCATACCCAAGCATCATTGGGTTCTGTGATGTACTCTGTATGCTCTCAGCACCTTTGAGTATGGCTGGGCTGATCTTGACACCAGCCCTGACAAGTGAAGCTGTGGTGCTGAAGGAACAGACAATGAAGCCTGACAAAGGATCAAGTTGTCTTAAAGTCCATTTGGCTGCTATTTCTCAGCAGCGTCTCGATGATATGAGCCTCTTCACAGAGCTTATGTGCGCTGCCCTCAGCCAGACAGCTGTCAGACCTTCCCAGATGCAATGTGAAGAGCTCAGGAGTGTCCTCACTGCATCTCGCCATCATCCTCCTAGAATCTTGTGGCAACGAGGACCTCACGAGCACGCCTCATTCATCTGGCCAGTGCAATGGCTACAATCGCCTGCACCCTCACCTTCCAGGAACTCATCACCCTCATTCTCTTTGACCTCCTCCTTGTCAGAGGAAACGTGCAGCTCCTGCATCTGCTCATCGTCCAGGTCCTCTCCCCTTTGCATTGCCAGGTTGTGTAGCACGCAGCAAGCCACCATGATGTGTGACGCCCCCTGGGGACTGTACTGCAGTGCTCCACCAGATCTGTCCAGGCACCGGAACCTCATTTTCAGGATGCCAATGGTGTGCTCAGCCAAACTCCGGGCTGCAGCATGAGCCTCGGTGTACCTTCTCTCAGCAGGAGTCTGCGGACACCACACAGGCGTCATCAGCCATGTCCACTGTGGGCAGCCCTTGTCCCCGAGAAGCCAACCCTGCATCCTGTGTGGTCCCTGGAAGGTGTCAGGGATCTGAGACCTGCAGAGGATGTGTGAGTCATGGATGCTTCCGGGGAAATCTTGCACACAGCTGCTGAACATTGAGGGATTGGAAGCCTTTGCGGTTCATATACTGGACCTCCTCATTGTCAGGGAGATTTAAGAGCCACGTGAGGACAGTCTATGGCCCCCCCACACCTGTGGGAATCCGGAAATCCCAGCACCCTTTCTTCCTGGCTTGCCTGATCGCTGTCGAAATTGACAAAGTTGCGTGCCTTGGCAAAAAGGGCGTCCGTGACCTCCTGGATACATTTGTGGATGGAGGCTTGAGAGATCCTGCAAAGGTCCCCAGTGGAGCCCTGGAAGGAGCCACTGCTGTAGAAATTGAGTGCGGCGGTAACTTTAACTGCTACTGGCAGTGGATTCTCTCCGAGTCCCCGTGGTGCCGAATTCTGCAGAAGGTGGCATACATGCATGGCCAGTTCCCTTGGCACGTGCAGGTGTCAGTGACACTGGTTCTCACTCACCTGCAGGTAACACACGCGCCGTCTGTAGACCGTGGGTCTAGTGATTGCGCTACATGTTGCTCATTGAATTCCACTCCTGGGAGTGTCATGGTCCACTTCAAAAAGAAACACTTGAAAAGAAGGCATCAAAAATGCAAAGTGCTGAATTGTAATCAATTCTGTCAGGTCAATGGGAGCTGCTAACCAGCCAGACACACCAAACAGACACTCAAACTCCCTGTGGAGGTCAAAATAACCCCATCTCCTGTTAGTTTCTACTACCTTGAGATGTGTAAAATGTTTTGGAGATGAAAGATCAAAAATGTGATTACTTGTTCTACAACAATGACTGCAGGACATGTTAATCAGATTCCTTCTGAGGATATACAGACAGGAGGTTTAGGAACTGGTTTTACTTAGCCAGACACAGAGAGGTCAAAAGTCATCTGGAAACATTGCTGACGGAAGCTCTGTCCCTGAAGTTAATTTTGTCTCCTGCAGAGTGCAGTTATCTGAACTCCAATTTAACTCCAGGATTTTAAAGGAAACCAGCTAACTTCGAATGGCCATCATCACTACCTTCAACAATCTACACCTCAAAGACAAGCAAAGGAACTTAGCTGTATATTCTTCTAACTTTTATTTGGACTCTAACTTCTCTTACTTTTGAGATGTGTGTGTGCACACACACGTGTTGTTGCATCTTTTATTTTTGTTCTCAGGTTGAGAGCGTCAACTCTTTTCTTCTCCGCCGATGCTGCCAGACCTGCTGAGTTTTTCCAGGTAATTCTGTTTTGGATTTCCAGCATCCGCAGTTTTTTTGTTTTTAAACTCACTCTTTCTCTGACTTGAGAAAACCTGGTTTGATTGGCTCCTTTTAAAAATGTAAATACATTTCCTTTGGAAAAGGCATTTCCAGGGAAAATAAGTTTTTAAAAAAACCTTTGTTGTGACCAGCCAAGTGGGCTGAATAAAGGGAAGTCAGTTCACTCATCCTCAACCCGTGGTAACAAAATTAATGAAAATGCATACTTACCAACAATGTTGTTTGATGGTATTTCTATTAAATGCCTCTTGTTTCTAAGGCACATATGAGAACTGTTTTCTGTTTTCATTGATTTTCATATTTATGACCAACTTTTGAAAGATATGATCTGTGTATTACATGCTACGATCGATTGATTGATAAGCGCTGTTGGTTCATTCAGTCTACGTGAGTCTTCTTAAACGTAATAAAAAGATCCATTTCATTTACCATAATTTTCTAAATATAAACGTGCATTTTGCGTGGAAATGGAAGCTGCTGCTCAGCAAATGAGGGTGAGAATGGAGCCTTTGGCTTTGTCAAAACTGGTTCACAGCTTTTGTCAATAAGGGATGACCACTGTATTGCCAAAGCATAGGTACAAATGGTAACGAGGTACATTTGAGTCTTTGTTCATGAAAATCAGAATGCATATTATATTTGGGTGCATGTTACATTTAGAAAATTATGGTAAATAAAATGGATCTCTTTATTACGCTTAAGAAGGCCATTCCCAGCAGTCAATGAGCTTCAGCTAACGAGACTCCGTCCTTTGTGCCTGTGTGTTGGAGCCAGCCGGCTGATTGTCCGACATTAGTTGTTGAGAGAATGCGGTTGGTCTTTACAATTAGTTGGCTGGTCATTCTGTAGTAGGTGGGGGAAGGGGCTTTGAGGAAAGTTATCATTCCTACCCCCTTCACCCCTCCACCATCAAACCAGTCACAAATTGTAAACTACTTCGAATTAATAAAAAACATCAGGAAACAATGCTTTTGATCCTCAATCGTGCACTTCTTTCCCTGTCAGGATTGGGAAAATCTGAGGAGGGTGAGAGGTTCTCTCAGGGTTACTGAGTGGGAATGTGCAGTGGATGAAACACTGACAGATTATTCCAGCTCCTTATTATCAAATTCCTCACCTGGTGTCACATCAGTTTTGGATTGAGTTGGAATTTGCTCCTAATGCTTGGAAGTCCTGGCTGGAGAGCTGGGCGCCAGTATTCACCGCCTGTGAGATGAGTGAGACCTGAGGTTTGAAATATTGTCACAGTGCAGTGTTTCTCTCTGTCCACCTGAAAAGGAATTGTAAAGCAAACAGCCTGGGCTGACGCGCCTCTTTCTGTCCTCACTGCAGGCGGATGATGAATGAGGCACACGTGAACATGAAGAGCTGTGAGAGAGGGATTAGGACTGCAGGGGGTCGACACCCTCCAGCCATCATGGCCTGCCATGCCATTGGTTAAAGACTGCCAACCCATCGATTGTGTGCCAACGTCCATGACAGGATGATGTGCAGTCCTCCCCTAGAGACAGCAAAAAGTCCTAAAAAGGTATGCTCAGCAAATAAGTTAAAATAAAACAGCCAATAGAAGGCTGCACCATTCTGTAAGTTTGCAAGGATAGTGCTAGGCTTGCCAACTGTGATGAAATGTGTTCCTGGAGGTTTCATCACATGACTTGCCCCCACGCTCCATCCATTAATCAGCCAACACTTCCATCCTTGGGACGCACTGCCTTCCTAAGCCAATTGGAAAGCAAATAGGCTCATTACCCAATTGGATGATGCTTGACTGCCAGCCAAACAGCATTTTTATTTCCCATTACAATATTTTTATATCTGGTAAAGAGAAATGTGCAAAGGAAATTATAAAAAGAAACAATCCTTTTTTAATGTCCTGATGATTTTTCTCCAGGGTTGCACACAGCTGTGTCCAGAAGATTGATCTTCAATTGCTGGAGACTCCAGGCCAATCCTGGAGGGTTGGCAGCCCTAGATGATGTAAGTAAAAGTCCTGAATTTAAACATGTTTACTAAAGCAGAAGGCTTTAACAATATGAAATACTGTTACAGAAATAGCCTAGAGCAGGATGCAAGTTTTTTATTTTATCTGCCGATGGACAGCCTTCCCACCCCCCTTACCAATTAAGGCCCTTAAGTGGGCAATTAACACTCCATAAGACCATAAGACATAGGAGCAGAAATTAGGCCATTTGGCCCATCGAGTCTGCTCCACCATTCAATCATGGCTGATAAGTTTCTCAACCCCATTCTCCCGCCTTCTCCCTGTAACCTTTGACCCCCTTACCAATCAAGAACCTATCTATCTCGGTCTTAAATACACTCAATGACCTGGCCTCCACAGCCTTCTGTGGCAATGAATTCAATAGATTCACCACTCTCTGGCTAAAGAAGTTTCTCCTCATCTCTGTTCTAAAAGGTCTTCCCTTTACTCTGAGGCTGTGCCCTCGGGTCCTAGTCTCTCCTACTAATGGAAACATCTTCCCCACGTCCACTCTATCCAGGCCTTTCAGTATTCTGTAAGTTTCAATCAGATCCCCCCTCATCCTTCTAAACTCCATCAAGTATAGACCCAGAGTCGTCAAATGCTCCTCATATGTTAAGCCTTTCATTCCTGGGATCATTCTCGTGAACCTCCTTGGGACCGTCTCCAGGGCCAGCACATTCTTCCTCAGATACGCGGCCCAAAATTGCTCACAATGTGGTCTGACCAGAGCCTTATAAAGCCTCAGCAGCACATCCCTGCTTTTATATTCCAGTCCTCTCGAAATAAATGCCAACATTGCATTTGCCTTCCTAACCACCGACTCAACCTGCAAGTTAACCTTAAGAGAATCCTGGGCTAGGACTCCCAAGTCCCTTTGCACTCCAGATTTCTGAATTCTCTCCCCATTTAGAAAATAGTCTATGCCTCTATTCTTCTTACCAAAGTGCATGACCTCACACTTTCCCACGTTGTATTCCATCTGCCATTTCTTTGCCCATTCTCCTAACCTGTCCAAATCCTTCTGCAGCCTCCCCACCTCCTCAATACTACCTGTCCCTCCACCTATCTTTGCATCATCTGCAAACTTAACCAGGATGCCCTCAGTTCCTTCATCTAGATCATTAATGTAAGGGCCTCATCTCTGCAGCCACTGGCTTTAACCCAGTGGTGGATGAGGGTTTGCAACCGCTGTGTGGTTCCTTGGGGTGCCTGGCCGGGAGGGGGGGAGGTATTGGTCCTTCATTCAAAGGCACTCAGTGCTCGATCAAGGGACCTGGCATTGGAAAGGGGAGCCCACCGAGAGCCACAGTCCTGCCCCTGCAGCTGAGCCCCCTCCTCATCCCCTGCAACCCCCCCACACTGTGACCTCCTTCCTGCCACCGCTCACTTGTGGCTGTAGCCTGTCATCCAGCGACAATCGAGGCCTCAGGCGGGTGTCATGCCGGCGGCAGCAGCCACCATCTCCCCTGTGGCACTGCCGTTCAATATAGCTGCCAGCCTCTAATTGGCCAACAGCTCTTGGCGGACAGGATTTCTGCCCCAGCTGTCCCTGATCCCGGGGAAGATCTGCCGCTCTCCAGATAAGTGCCTGAGTGGCACTTAATTCGGGGGTCCTTCCCTAAAGGGGTTGACCCAGGGCTCTCGTTGGCTCTTTAGCCAGAAAGCGAGGACCCTGCCACCTCCATTTAACACTGTCCAAAGAGAGGCAAAGAAAGATGGGATTTTTGAGTCAGAGAAATGAGAGAGAAAGATAAAGTAAAAGCAAAAAATAATTTGAATGTTTTAGTATCTCCAGCAGTAATTAAAACCTGAAGGAATAAGATTCCACACTTGTTAAAGCAAATTTTTCAGTGCAGAGAGGTTATCTGGCGGTAATTAAGCTTTGCCTTGTCATTAAAAATTCACTTACATTTATGGGACAAGTCCTAACTTCTTCTGCTGTGTTTAATGGATAGCCAGTGAGGAAGTGCTGTAACTTCTCTATATTTAGATACCCAGTTTCTTGACAAGACACAGTTGTAGCACAGATTTAGGAGCAGCAGGGCAACTCAGAGCAGCTTTCTGATTTCCATATTTAACTGCACATGTGCCGACACAGGGTGTTGCTGCCCAATTTACTCCTGACAAACAGTCAGCACTGTTAGCTTCACTGTTATTTCTGCAACAAATTCCAGGCTAATATATCTTTTGCTTGTACCTGTCCTCTCACCTGATATTCAGTGATCAGTGCTACCCTCGATGCATGGTTAGGCACAAGAAAAACAATTATTTTACCCAAACACTATGGACCTGAAAGAGAGAGAAGGAATAAGAGGTGCAGCAACTGGGGAACTAATATTCATTTGTCAAGCATCTCTGGTGGATACAGGGCTGAATAAATCACCTAGCCCTCCCTCCTATCCAGGTCATCCATGAACAAGGTAACCACCTGTATTTACACAAAAACAAAAATACCTGGAAAAACTCAGCAGGTCTGGCAGCATCGGTGGAGAAGAGCACAGTTGACGTTTCGAGTCCTCATGACCCTTCAACAGAACAAGAGGACTCGAAACGTCAACTGTGCTCTTCTCCACCAATGCTGCCAGACCTGCTGAGTTTTTCCAGGTATTTCTGTTTCTGTTTTTGTTTTGGATTTCCAGCATCCGTAGTTCTTTGCTTTTATCTCTGTATTTACACACATGTTAGAATGTGCTGGACTGTGGTGTGTGTTTTGGGAGTTGTTCCAAATATAATGACCCATAAACATCAATCACCCAGGTAGTGTATTGCAATGCTGGGCTTGGCTGTGTAACTATAAATGCAGATCTCCCTGGGAATCATTCCACATTTTATCATCAGTAAACAGTACAGCCACTGGCCCAATTGCATACATACTCCTCTGGGATTTTGACTCCACAGCACTTAGCCAAGCATCACTGTGTTTACAAATGGAGATGACTTGTTAACACGTATTTACTAATTAAAAGCAACACTTAAAAGAAAAGGATCTAGCTGAACAATTACTGAGGCAGTGGCAGCTCATAGCACCTATTTATCACAGGAAACTGGGTTTAATTCGCGCCTTAGTTACAACTCCCAACTACCTTCAATCATGCAACCTGGCCGAGGAGAAGCAGAGACTAAACTGCCCATCACTAATGCACAATTCATTGGGCTCAGCGCATCAAGAATAGCAAAGCAGCTTTGAGGACTGCGTAGCCCAGATACCAGAGAAACAAAACCAGAAACTACAACACCCAGAAACAGCAACCCCAGAAACTGACACCCAGAGACCATAACACCAGAAACTGCGACACCAGGAAGTGCAACACCAGGAACCAAATGGCAGAAACCACAACACCAGAAACCACAACACCAAAAACCACAGAACCAAAAACCACAACACCAGAAACAGCAACACCAAAAATCGTAACAATGTGCAAGGGAATGGGGAAATAGCAGGGCAATGGCACAGGTCATAATGCTCATTTGGAATGCAGGTGCAGATATGGTGGGCCGAATGGCATTCTTCTGTGCCATTAAGATTCTGTGATTTTGTGACCAGAAACCACGAGCATCAAAAACTGTGAAATCAAAAACCACAAAACCAAAAACCACAACATTAGAAATCACAGAGCCAAAAACCACAAGACCAGAAACTGCAACACCAAAAAGCCAAAATCCATAACACCAGAAACTGCAACAATGTGCAAGGGAATGGGGAAATGGCAGGGCAATGGCACCAGGTCAGAATGCTCATTTGGAATGCAGGTGCAGATATGATGGGTTGAATGGCATTCCTCTGTGATGCTAAGATTCCGTTACCAGTATCCACAACACCAGAAACAGGAAATCCAGAAACCACAACACCAGACCTTGCAACATCAGAAACCACAACACCTGAAACTGTGACACCAGAAACCGCAACACCAGATTCCGCCAAACCAGGAACCACAACGCAAGAAACCACAACACGAGAAACTGACACCAGAAACCGCAACACTACAAACCACAAAACCAAAAAGCACAACACCAAAAACCACGACAGCAAAAACCATAACATCAGAAATCACAACAGCAGAAAATACAACACTAGAAAGCACAGCAACAGAAACTGCAACACCAGAAAACAGAACACAGAATCCGAAACACCAAAAACCACAAGAAACCACAGCAACAGAGACTGCAACAGCAGAAAACACATCATCAGCACCGCAACACAAAAAACCAGAAGACCAGGAACTGCAACACCAGAAAGCACAACAGTAGAAACCACAACATAAACCACAACAGCAAGAACCACATCACCAGAATCCGCAATGCAAGAAGCCACAGTGCGAGAAACTGTGACACCAGAAACCACGAAATCAGAAACCCCAACATTAAAAACCACAACACCGGAAGCTGCAATACCAAAAACCACAACACCACAAGGTTAGATACAGAGTAAAGCTCCCTCTACACTGTTCCCATCAAACACTCCCAGGACAGGTACAGCACGGGGTTAGATACAGGGTAAGGCTCCCTCTACACTGTTCCCATCGAACATTCCCAGGACAGGTACAGCACGGGGTTAGATACAGAGTAAAGCTCCCTCTACACTGTCCCCATCAAACACGCCTAAGGCAGGTACAGCACGGGGTTAGATACAGAGTAAAGCTCCCTCTACACTGTCCCCATCAAACACTCCCAGGACAGGGACAGCACGGGGTTAGATACAGAGTAAAGCTCTCTCTACACTGTCCCCATCAAACACTCCCAGGACAGGTACAGCACGGGGTTAGATACAGTGTAAAGCTCCCTCTACACTGTCCCCATCAAACACTCCCAGAGCAGGTACAGCACGGGGTTAGACACAGAGTAAAGTTCCCTCTACACTGTCCCCATCAAACACTCCCAGGACAGGTACAGCACGGGGTTAGATACAGAGTAAAGCTCCCTCTACACCGTCCCCATCAAACACTCCCAGGGCAGGTACAGCATGGGGTTAGATACAGAGTAAAGCTCTCTCTACACTGTCCCCATCAAACACTCCCAGGACAGGTACAGCACGGGGTTAGATACAGAGTAAAGCTCCCTCTACACTGTCCCCATCAAACACTCCCAGGACAGGGACAGCACGGGGTTAGATACAGTGTAAAGCTCCCTCTACACTGTATTCTGTGGACCCAGGTTTAAGAACCACCATGGCAGATGGTGGAATCTGAATTCTGAATTAAAAGTCTGATGATGACCATGATTGTAAAAATACCATCTGGTTCACTAATGGAGGAAGGAAATATACTATCCTTTCCTGGTCTGGCCTACATGTGACTCCTGACCCACATGTGGTTGACTCTTAACACGCCCTCTGCACAAGGGCAATAAACACTGGTCCAGCCAATGATGCCTACATCCCATGAACAAAAAAAAAAACAAACAATAGAGTAAAGCTCCTGTTATACTGTTTGTAGACAGTGAAATAAATGATTTGGACATACACAAGGGATTATGGTGGAAGCTGAAATTTCATAAACAATCTTATTTATTTTAAATATGTGGAACTTCTTTATTAACATGGAGAAATTTGACATTCCATAGATATAATATTATTTTCAGGAATAGTAAGTACACTGTTAGAAACAAATCGATACCTCATTCAGTAAGACATAAGGGTTTTTACTGTGAGACTAACAGATCAAAAGGGAGTTTTTGTCAGATCAGTGATTTCTAATAGATTGCAGCTTGTGGAGACTTCAGCAGTGCTCCCTTAGGTAAGGTGCAGAACCACTGAATGGACCACCTTTAACTCTGTGCGTGTGGACTCTCGAAGTTGCTATCAGTTTCAGAAAGCCAATGCCAGTAAATGCTACCATTCCCGCCATCATTACTCCTGCAGAATCCAGGTCATTATCTTAAACCCCTCAATTCGATCTCCCTTCAAACTTCGAAATGAAAAGGAGTGCAAGCTAAAGAGATACAACCTTTCCTCACCAGGCCCAATATCAGTCTGGGAAATCTGCACTGTATCCTGTCCAATACCAGGATACCTCTCAAGACTGAACACTAAACTCCAGCTGGGGTTAACTCAGGCCCTGAACAACTAATTTATTCCCATATTGCAGTGAACCTGAATAGAAGAACGCGGGAATCACAAACTAACAAGAAGGGTCTGGTTACTGAAACTGCGTTAGGTGAGTTTGAATCTATCCTAGATCTGAGCTTGCCTGTACCCTCAATACAATGTAATAACAGAAACTGTCTTACATGACAGACTGGCTATCGATGACCTGTGACCTCCAGGGCATGAGCTGGGATTGGCTATAAGGGCCCTAAGTCAGAAGAGCTTGATCAGTCAGTCCATCTCAATCCAGATCCCGGTGAATTGAAATACAGCTTGGGACAGCTCATAATTCACTGCTAATTGATTAATCTCAGGCAAGGAGACAAAGATGGATTGGTGGGATTGAACCAAAAGGCAAGGGAAGTAACTCACAGGCTGCAGCTAGAGACACAATCCTGGAGTGAGGGAACCAATTCACCAATTTCCACTTCATTTTCCAACTCAATGAGCAGAAGATTGCTCAGACTTCGCCCCACTCTGCCCGATAGCACTTACTGATGTCCCAGGTATTTATTAAAATCTTGGCTTCCAGTTACAATATCTGAAATATTAGAGAGAAACAGGGGCAGAAGCAGGGATCACTAAGACAGAATCTTTTTGCAGCAGTCCTTACTTTTGTGTCAAGTCCAGTAAAGTAGCTTCCCGCTTCTCACTCTGGTCTCAGATTGCCTTTCCCCAGATCTCTGATCTTTAACATCAGACGTCACAATGCAGCAAAGACCACTTTTCAGAAATGAAAAGCTGTTAATGGTGTCTACTTTGGCCATAGGAATAATAAATGCTGGGTTTTGACATTGGCCCTTGTTTGAGCCAATTCCCCATCTGAATGAACAGGAGGAACAGTCGATAGGCAGGTGTGCCTGGAAATGGATTTGTTGGTCTGTAACAAGAGCAACCGTAGGGCTATGACCAAACAAACAAGAAGAGAGCTTTTCCAATATTCTTTTGGGGATGTGGGCTTTGCTGGTGAGGTCAGCATTTATTGCCCATCTGTAATTGTCCTTGAGAAGGTGGTGGTGAGCTGCCTTCTTGAACCGCTGCAGTCCATGTGGTGTAGGTACATCCACAGTTAGGGAGGGGGGGGCTGGTTCCTGGATTTTGACCCGGTGACAGTGAAGGAACGGTGACATATTTCCAAGTCAGGATGGTGTGAAATATATATAATAGCGGACAGTGCATGCATATAGTGGGAGGCGATTAAAGGGTGGGTAGAGTAGGTTATAGGGGAGAGTGTATATGGGGCTATGGGAGGAGATTAAATGGGTGGGTAGAGTCAGTGATAGGGCTGAGTGTACATGGGGATGTGGGAGGGGATTAAATGGGTGGGTAGAGTCAGTGATAGGGGAGAGTGTACATGGGGATGTGGGAGGGGATTAAATGGGTGGGTAGAGTCAGTGATAGGGCTGAGTGTACATGGGGATGTGGGAGGGGATTAAATGGGTGGGTAGAGTCAGTGAAAGGGAGAGTGTACATGGGGCTGTGGGAGGGGATTAAATGGGTGGGTAGAGTCAGTGATAGGGCTGAGTGTACATGGGGATGTGGGAGGGGATTAAATGGGTGGGTAGAGTCAGTGAAAGGGAGAGTGTACATGGGGCTGTGGGAGGGGATTAAATGGGTGGGTAGAGTCAGTGATAGGGGAGAGTGTACATGGGGATGTGGGAGGGGATTAAATGGGTGGGTAGAGTCAGTGAAAGGGAGAGTGTACATGGGGCTGTGGGAGGGGATTAAATGGGTGGGTAGAGTCAGTGATAGGGGAGAGTGTACATGGGGCTGTGGGAGGGGATTAATTGGGTGGGTAGAGTCAGTGATAGGGGAGAGTGTACATGGGGATGTGGGAGGGGATTAATTGGGTGGGTAGAGTCAGTGATAGGGGAGAGTGTACATGGGGATGTGGGAGGGGATTAAATGGGTGGGTAGAGTCAGTGTTAGGGGAGACTGTACATGGGGCTGTGGGAGGGGATTAAATGGGTGGGTAGAGTCAGTGATAGGGGAGAGTGTACATGGGGCTGTGGGAGGGTGTTAAATGGGTGGGTAGAGTCAGTGATAGGGGAAGGTGTACATGGGGCTGTGGGAGGGGATTAAATGGGTGGGTAGAGTCAGTGATAGGGGAGAGTGTACATGGGGCTGTGGGAGGGGATTAAATGGGTGGGTAGAGTCAGTGATAGGGGAGAGTGTACATGGGGCTGTGGGAGGGGATTAAAGGGTGGGTAGAGTAGGTTATAGGGGAGAGTGTACATGGGGCTATGGGAGGGGATTAAATGGGTGGGTAGAGTCAGTGTTAGGGGAGACTGTACATGGGGCTGTGGGAGGGGATTAAATGTGTGGGTAGAGTCAGTGATTGGGGAGAGTGTACATGGGGCTGTGGGAGGGGATTAAATGTGTGGGTAGAGTCAGTGATTGGGGAGAGTGTACATGGGGCTGTGGGAGGGGATTAAAGGGTAGAGTCAGTGATAGGGAGAGTGTACATGGGGATGTGGGAGGAGATTAAATGGGTAGGTAGAGTCAGTGATAGGGGAGAGTGTACACGGGGATGTGAGAGGGGATTAAATGGGTGGGTAGAGTCAGTGATAGGGCTGAGTGTACATGGGGCTGTGGGAGGGGATTAAATGTGTGGGTAGAGTCAGTGATTGGGGAGAGTGTACATGGGGCTGTGGGAGGGGATTAAATGGGTGGGTAGAGTCAGTGATAGGGGAGAGTGTACATGGGGCTGTGGGAGGGGGTTAAATGGGTGGGTAGAGTAGGTTATAGGGGAGAGTGTACATGGGGCTGTGGGAGGGGATTAAATGGGTGGGTAGAGTCAGTGATAGGGGAGAGTGTACATGGGGATGTGGGAGGGGATTATATGGGTGGGTAGAGTCAGTGATAGGGGAGAGTGTACATGGGGCTGTGGGAGAGGATTAAATGGGTGGGTAGAGTCAGTGATAGGGGAGAGTGTACATGGGGATGTGGGAGGGGATTAAATGGGTGGGTAGAGTCAGTGATAGGGGAGAGTGTACATGGGGATGTGGGAGGGGATTATATGGGTGGGTAGAGTCAGTGATAGGGGAGAGTGTACATGGGGCTGTGGGAGGGGATAAATGGGTGGGTAGATTCAGTGATAGGGGAGAGTGTACATGGGGATGTGGGAGGGGATTAAATGGGTGGGTAGTGTAGGTTATAGGGGAGAGTGTACATGGGGATGTGGGAGGGGATTAAATGGGTGATTAGAGTAGGTTATAGGTGAAAGTGTACATGGGGCTGTGGGAGGAAAGGAACTGAAGAGGCTGATTGGCTTTTCCTTATTTGATGCCTCTTCTGGTTGTGATGTAAGAGAGAATACCAACTAGAATTAATAATTCACCCAACAACAGCTGGGAATGCTGCTCAAATCCCATTAATTTTATTTAATTTCTGCTCATCATTTATTCCCCTTGAGAACTTTTATTGTGCAAAACTCACAAATTCAATTTGATTTACATTCACCATCTTTAAATTGCAAACATGACTCTAGTGCTGGAATTGGTGTTTGCTTTAGAACTGGTTAGACTGCCACTGTATGAAGAGTTTAGAATCCAGAACTTTGTTTTTTTAATAATTGACCATAATCAGGTTGAAATTTATACATTTGAAAGCTAGTGGCAAAGTCACTTTTGAAGAATCATTGTGTGCTATTGGTTAAAAAGCTGCATAGGGGGCAGTTAACTCGTGCCAGGTGCCACATTACATCCCGAAATAACCTGAATTAATTCCTCTTTGCCAAACAGTAAGTACCGAAGAAGAATTTGAACTAAATGGCACTATGGGCTCATATTGCTGAAAGGAGAGACATGTTGCTGAAGTTGTTCATCTTGCACTCATCAGGACAAATGCAAGAAAGCCAAATTTCAAACAATCACAAGTTACGCTACAGAAGAAAAGGTGGCTGATTGGTTGGCAAGTCAACTCTGATTGGCCAAGACCTTGCCATGGAGAAGGCAATGGGAAACTATAGGCTCTTAAATGCCCTCTGAACAAGGGCAATTACAGATGGGCAATAAATGCCAGCGACACCCACATCCCATGAACGAATAAAAAAAAAGCAAAAATGAACCAAATTGCGAATTCAACTGATTATCTTAAATTGGTTGTTAGTGTAGCTATTAGTGTAAGTGCTGCCCAATCGCAGGGTTTGTAAGTTCAGGCTGGTTGAATACAATCTGTAGTCTGCCTATTATCAACAACTGAAGGAACATGCTGTTTAATTCAAAAGCCAAAACCTTTCTCCATAGCACACCTTGGCCAATAAGAGTTGACTTGACAACCAATCAGCACCCTTTTCTCCTGTAGTATAATTTATTGCGATTGTTTGAAATTGGGCATTCTTGTGTTTGTCCTGATGAGTGCAAAACAAAAAGCTTTGACAACATGTCTCTCTTTTCAGCAATATTCAAGTTCAGTACTACAAAACGACTGTTCTGGGCTAATATTAAAAATAACCAATTGTAATCCCTGAGGAAGGCCATTTCCAGTCAGGGGTCAGCTGACTGAACAGAAATAGATACAGTGAACTCCAGCATTGCAGCTCTGATCAATACATCGGTTATTGCCATTCTGGAATGTAGAGCATTCTGCTGCAATTGTGAACCTTGTTTTCAAAGACTGGAGGCTTAGCACACTTTCTCACTAAAAATGAATTTTTCACCCATCAAGGGCAATGATGTTAGTGATAGGATTAAGCTGACAATTGTCGAAGCAAACTAAAAGAAGACTTGAAGTCCACAGTGATGGCAGCCACGAGGTCAAAGATCAGGCAAATCAGGAAGTCATGGTTTGAGGGACACCAAGGTTGAGTTTTGAAGCCTGAAGTTTGGAAATGGAAGAAAAGTCTGAGGGAGGGGAGGAAAGCAAGAATATCAAAGTCCTGGGAGAGACCAAGTCAGAGACAGTGCAATGATTCTGGACATCAGCACCGAGAGGATGGGGGTGGGGTGGGTGGGGGGTGGACGGAGTGGAGCTTAGAAGAATGAGCAGAATGTATGGAGAAACACTGACCACAGTTGGAGTTTCAAATGGAGCAGTACTGATAGGAAACAAGAGGAGGAAAGCCTGGGGAAGGCCTGGGTCAGGAAGCAACTGTGAAAAATACACAAGGTAGTTGAGATGAAAGATATGAAACCTGTTTTGGGTTTTATAAAGACTCTAAACTGTTGGGAGGAAGCAAAGACTGAGGTAATTGAGGAATTCTGCAGATTGAAGTCCTGTGAAAGAATGAAGATTAGATAGAACCTTGAGCCCTCAGTCTGTCAGATTCCAGCTGAAACCAGGGTGGAGAACTGGTCTCCCAACGCCCTGCCAATGGCATTGCCCAGCCAACTGGATGGTAGCCACTGATGGATTTGAACTGTATTTCCTGACATTACTGTCATAGCAGTTCTTGGGTGACAATGCTGGCGAGGGAGTGAGATGAATTGAAGAATGACTGTTTTCTCTCCTTTATCCCATGAACTGTAGTAATGAATGGCCATGTTCTTCAGCTACCCTGTGGCTAATAGCTCACTCCATTGCCCCTGCCACCTTCTACCCTTCCCTCTGTTTAGACGCCAATGCAAGAAAAGGGTCAAAGTGGGAAAGTCTCCAGTAAAATGAAGAAATAGCATAATAATCTAGACAGAAGAGTCAATTCTCTGTCTCAATCACCACTCTTGAAGGCTAGGGTCCACCTCTGCCTACGGGCAACCACATTGAAACATCCTTAAGGAATGGTCTGTGCACCTCCCCAAACAGGAAGCTGGAGGAATGGCCTATTAAAGCCATTTAAAAACTAATTAACATGATTGATGGGCCTGACTGTCCAACCTTAAGGTTGGCGAGCAGGCTGGGAGCCCAGGTGGGCTTCAGAAAAAACATGAAACCTCATCCACAGGTGGGATTTTGAACAACTCAGCCTTTACCAACTGCTGTGTCATAACAGTGTGTGTGTGTGTGTGTGTGTGTGTGTGTGTGCGGTTAGCAGAAGAGGCCATCACTGAGATTGACTTGTTGTACTGCCTCCCCTCCCCTAACTCCCTGTCTCGGTGTACATATACGGTGTGGAGGAAATTTACTTTCTGCATCTCCATCCCCCTCATGTGGGATGTGTTGGGAATGAGGAAGAAATAATTCTGACTTTGAGAAGTAGAGCAATTAAGTTGATTTTTTTTTTAAATTACATGTCCTCTGGACCTCAAAGGCTCACACAGGCACTTTTGAAGGTTTGATTTCTATCTGAGTGTGAATTGGGAAAATATACAAGGAGTGATGTCTTGGAGGGAAGGTTGGGCTTCATTGAGCCTCTGGAGTGTATGACACAGCCACAATTACCTGTACACTGGATCTTTAATGGTTTAATATCAGTTTCCAGTATGTGGGTCGGTGGAAAAGAATTCTACAGCCTCAGTGAATAACACGGAAATTATCAATCTCACATGAATCATTAAAAGCTTCTGTATTTCTCAGCTGACCCTGGCTGCTCATCAACACTACTGAAAAGCATAATTGCCCTACTTAAACCAATAAATCACCGTTTCCAGAACTTTAACGGTAGATGCATCAAGGAGACCAATGTTTCAATCTACCTCCCTGATTTCAGCTCACTCACCTCTGTGAACAAGTGCTAGTTTGATGAGTTCAAGCCCATCGCTGGGCTGTGTGAATGTGAATCAAGTCAACAACTTCAAAGTGAGCAGTCAGTAACAGAAAAGGGAATTAACAAGAGTCACTTGTAGACGTCAACGGATGTCTCCCAGCAGTGTAACACTCATATCCTACAGAGCCAGAGGACAAGTAGCCAGAATTTAGCAGAGAGTGTCACTGGAGCAGTGAGTCTCAGGGGGTGCAGAATGCCCAGCACAGGCAATGGCCCCACATTTGGAGCACTTTTAGTGAAGGGGGTTGGGGGACACAGACTGAGACTTGTTTTTCAGTCCTGGAGCTGTGGGTCCGGGTTTTATGGCCCCCTCCTGCCCGGAAGGATATTACAGTCCTGCCGAACTGAAAGGAGATTTAAATGGCTCACCGCATCCACCGGCGGGGGAGACACGCTGTGGCACTGCCATAAAATCCTGGCCGTGGATTTAGTTAGGTTCAGGAGGTCCTCTCATTAGCTCAGTCTGAAAAGTAATCTCAGTTAATAAGAGGGGGGGCGGGGGCACAGTGCGTATAAAACATGGACTTTCTCCACCCAGTGACAGAGGGGCCAGTGAAGTGGGATCTATTCAACACCAGAGAATGAAAGAACAAAAAACAAAATAAAAACAAAAGGAAGAACAAAAGGAAGAATGAAAGAATCAACCAGCTTCAGGACTTTCCAAAGAGTTTTACAGCTAATAATCTCATAAAAAGATAAGAAAAAGGAGAAGACCATACAGTTCCTCAAACGCCCTCCTCCATTCAATATGATCATGCTGAATTTCTACATCAACCTTACTTTCTTTCTGCTCCTCATATCTCTTGACTCTTTTGGTGTCTAAAACTTTAACAATCTATGAGAGTTCACAACAACCTGCGAAGAGAATCCCAAAGAGTGAAGAAATTTCTCCTCATCTCAGTCCTAAGTGATCAACCCCTTATCCTGAGAAAATGATCCCTAGTTCTAAACTCGCCAGCCAGAGAGAAACATCCACTCAGCATCTAGCCTGTCAAGCCTCATTGAATCTTATAGGTTTCAATTAGATCACCTCTCATTTTTCAAAACTCCAAACAGTATTAAGGCTAGTCTACTCAACCTGTTCCCATAAGACAATCTTCTCATCCCAGGAACCAGCCTAGTGAATTTTCATTGCTTTCCTTAGCTCTCAGGCAAGTACATCATTTCTTAAGTTTGGAGACCAAAACTGTTCACAGTATTCCAGATGTGGTCTTACCAAAGCCGTGTACGATTGCAGCAAGGCTTCCTTACTCTTATACTCCAACCCCTTGCAATAATGGCCAACGTGACGTTAGACTTTCAAATTGCCCACTGTACCAGAAATACTTTTAAAGAGTATCACTGTGGTAATGAAGGAAATGCAACAATCAACTAGCACACAACCTGAACCCACAAAGAACAATGTGATCATGATCAGATGATCTGTCTTTAGGGATTGTTAAGGGATAACTATTGGCCTGGACATCTGCTCCTTGAAATAGTGTTGTGGCATCTTTTACATCCACCTGATGCACTGCAGGGACTCACCAAGGTTACTTCGACAGCACCTTCCAAACCCACAACTTGTGCCATCTAGAAGGACAAGGGCAACAGATAGATGGGGACACCACCACCTGGAAGTCACTCACCATCTTGACTTGGAAATATTTCGCCGTTCCTTCACTGTCACCGGGTCAAAATCCTGGAGCTCCCTCCCTAACAGCACCGTGGGTGTACCCAAGCCACATGGACAGCAACGGTTCAAGAAGGCAGCTCACCACCATCTTCTCAAGGGCAACTAGGGATGGGCAATAGATGCTGGCCCAGCCAGCGAAGCCCACATCTCGTGAATGAATAAAAAAAAGCTGAGAGTGTAGACCGAAAAATTAAAGAAGTGAGGGGTAATAAGGAAGGTCAGGAAACAATCTGTCACCTAAAGGCGAATGGTGTCATTTCCCAGGGAGGGACACTGTCAGCATAAACAGCATGAAGAGACAAGGATAAAAGCAAAGTACTGCGGATGCTGGAAATCTGAAATAAAAACAGAAAATGCTGGAAAAACTCAGCAGGTCTGGCAGCATCTGTGGAGAGTGAAACAGAGTTAACGCTGCGAGTCCGTATAACTCTTCTTCATGAAGAGACAAGGAGAAGTGCTTCTGGAAAGAGAAGAGGTTGAAGAATATGACAGGGACAGTAAGGCAGGGGAATTGTGAAGAAGGTGATTCTGGGTTCAGAGATATAGGCCTGAATCTTCTGGTCGGCGTGCGGGGTGAGGACCCCGCTCGCTGGCGCGCGGTGACATTGGGCGTGCTTCCTGACATCATCGCGCGTCATTCCGATTTTCAGTTGGGTGGGCGCACACCGGAGCCGGCCGTGCACTCACTGAACTGTCAGAGGCCTATTAAGGCCATTTAAAAACTAATTAAGATAATTAATGGAGCTGCCCATTCAACCATAAGGTTGGCGGGTAGAGGGGGGTGGGGGGGGGAAGGAGAAGAGGCCAGGCGGCCTTCGCATTTATCATGAAACCTCATCCACGGGCGGGATGAGGTTTCATGAAGTGTTGATAAAACTAATCTCCCTGAGGCAGCTTTGTGCCTCAGGGAGATTTCTGCGTTCTTTTGCGCACATGCACGAAAGAGCGCAGGCCCCAACTTAGCCTACTCCTCCCGGCCTGCGCAGGGAGCACTCAGTGCTTCTGGGTGCACGTCACGCCTTAATTGGCCCACCCTCGCCTCCTCCCACTCAGCCCTCCGACGGGGAGAAAATTCTCCCGATAGTGAACAAACTACACCCAGAGTGAGATAGTGATCGGGAATGGATTCTTTCGTCAGGCACTCACCCATAAGGTACCTCAATGTCTCTTGTTGCTAAAGAATGTGGATTCCTTAATGTGTTCACAACAAAGTTCAGCCTTGCTTAGAGGAGGAATGGATCACACATTCCCACACAGAATGTCTCAGCAAAAACTTGTATTTATATAGCACCTTTAACACAAGAAGATGTTTCACAGGAGCATTATCAAACAAAATTAGGCACCAACACTGCAGCTTGGTCAGAGAGGTTGGTTTTAAGGAACGTCTTAACAGAGGAGAGAGAAGAGGAGGGGTGTAGAGAGAGAATTCCAGATCTTTAGGCCCAGACGGCTGAAGGCTTGGATGCCAATGATGGGGGGGTTTAAAATTGGAGATGCTCAGGAGGTCAAAATTAGAGGAGCGCAGAGACCTCAGATTGTTGGAGGCTGGAGGACGTTACAGAGATAGGGAGGGGCAAGGCATGGAGGAATTGTAAACAAGGATGAGAATGATAAAATGGAGGTGTTGCTTGACCGGGTGTCAATGTAGGTCAGCAAACACAGGGGTGACAGAGGAATGGGACTTAGTGTGGGTTAGGATATAAACAGTCTTATTGTTTGACAGTCAGTTCATGTGTTTGAGTTGTTGGAATTCCCTCACACACTAACCAAACACCTTGACACCTTCTGCCCATTTCCCATTTCACTGCATCCTGAGTGGATCCAGTAAATGTTTAACTGACACTCAACCAAGGCATTATAGCATCTTAGCACATGCTGTGAGCTGCTGTTTGAGATAACCCTTTCAATTTTAGGGAACTAAAGGTCTTTGTACAAATGGTGTAATGGAAATAGAAACTGAGCAAGTCAAAGCAGAACCAGTGACTCCAGAGTCCTGAAGGTTAAAGTATCGCACATGATGAGGTGACAAATGTCTGCCATTATTGTGCTGTAGAGATGGGATGTACTGGGCAATATTCATCAATACCACTTGATGGTGCTCTATTCATTTTACACTTAAGGCTTCACAGGCGATTTTGTATTTACAGCACAGAGTCAGGCCATTCAGCCCAACAGATCAAAGCCAATGTTTATGTTCCATATGACCCTCCCCTACTCTTCTTCAATTATTAGCATATCTTTCTATTACTTTCACCCTCATGTGTTTATCTAACTTACTCTATTGTATTGATACTATTCCCCTGAACTACTCCCTGTGGTAGTGATTGTCACCACTCTTTGCTTATTCTTTCACGGGATGTGGATGTCACTGGGTAGGCCAGCATTTATTGCCCATCCCTAATTGTCCTTGAGCTGTCTTTGTCTTTGGCAGCACCTTCCAAACCCACGACCACTGCCATCTAGAAGGACAAGGACAGCAGACACATGGGAACACCACCTGGAAGTTCTCCTCCAAATCACCCACCACCCTGACTTGGAAACATGTCGCTGTTCCTCCACTGTCGCTGGGTCAAAATCCTGGAACACCGTCCCTAACAGCACTGTGGATGTACCTACACCACATGGACTGCAGCGGTTCAAGAAGGCAGCTCACCACCACCTTCTCAAAGACAATTAAGGATGAGAAATAAATACTGGCCTAGCCAGTGATGCTCAAATCCTGTGACTGAATAATGTTAAAAAAAATTCCCTAACAATTTTGTTGTTAGGTCACATCCTCCATGACTCATCATAGTAATGAAGATGGTTACAGCAGACCACAGCAATTCAAATTCAATCAGTCATGTCTTGTTCACTAACTCCAGCTCCCACCACCTCTGTCCATATGTCCCTCTGCTCTTACGAACCTAGTGCCAATTAATCGTATCACTGTTCATTGGGTCATTCCTGGGGATCACAGGCTTCATGTTATTCCTGAGCCAGTCAGCTAAATATTTTCCAACAGCATCCTGGCTTTTTATCATATATTCCTTACTCACTGCCTCCCTGGGTTGGATGTTGCATTTGTCCATGTTGTTGGAGATATTATCTTTGTGATTTTCCAGGGTCTGAATCCAACAGTTGTTACTCCAACTCCTGTTTTAACCTGCTAATTTCCCAATATCCACTACATGCAAGCAACCCAGTGTACCTGGACACAGAGCAAGGAGATTGTATTTCTGCACTGATGTCTTTGATATTCTTTCACTAGCCTAGTACAGCCTGATGTGAGCCTCCTCTGCCATTGACACATGTGTAAGCTGCTCGGCCAGGTGGACTGAGACACACCGTCCAGGAAGCTTTCGGGTCCAATCACCTGCCTGGGTGGGGTTAACTGCACTTGGTGTTACGATCCCAGCTGATGTTAATACTGGACAAGTCAGATTCCAGAACGAAACGTGGCTTGATAGATCCTAACTTTTCTTTTAGAAACTGTGGAGAGAAGTTACTGAGCAAATTCACAGGAGTCTGCTGATAAGCTTTAAACACAAAGAATAAAACATTTATTAAACAAGAAAAGTGAACCATACAACACTAGACAAAAATGTTGGAAAGGTCTCAATACAAACATAAGAAAATGATTTAAATATTCACTATTCCTTCACCTTAACTATATCTTTACAGACACATACAAATTCAGAAAGATAAAACAATTTACCATATCGATCTTATGCTATAATATACAGGGTAAGTATGTGGTACATGTGAACCAACTAGCGAGCTGTGGTCAGACACACCACACTCTAAAGCAAATGACAGATGTGACTAAAGCAGATTCCATTGATTTCTCAATGACCCAACCAGACACTTGTCACACCGTGAGCTGACCAGCCTCACTGAAACTCTGTCTTCTCACAAGGGTTTCCAATCTCCACATTCTAAGAATTCACCTTGGAATTCTCTGTAAATGTTGTTCCCACTCAGGCGCTTCAACAAGGATCCACCTCCGGGGTTTTAATCTCACCTTCTGAGATTCCTCTCCTCTGGATCTCCATGTACACTCAAGCTTCATCTTCCAAACACATTTTCAGATCTTTGGCCACGCCAAGCAGAGCCCCACTTCTCCAAAAGTCTCGCAGTTAGCAGTCACCAACCGTCGGCTGCCTCCTCGGATCTTCTGGGCTTCTCTCAAGCCCACTTTGCTTCAAGTCTGTTCTCTGCAGCTCTACCTTTAATTAAGAGCCTATTCCTTTGCTCCTTACTTTTAACTTTACTTAACAGGACCGGTTTCAGGTTCCTGTCCTTGTCCCTTAACTTGGGACTTCCTTCTGGGACCTCTTCCTGTTCCACTCCCTGGTTTGGGAGCCTCCCCCTCTCCCCCTGGCCTTGTCCTGCTCCCCTGGTCACCTTATCCACAATGGCACTCCTCTTCAGGTCACCTGACCTGCAGTTTTGCACTGCTTCACTTTTCCTTTCTTTTTCCTCTGTGCATGTGTGCAGGGCCGGTTCCCGACCTAAAGACTAACTGCGCATGTGCGGCCCCTTTCCCAGACAGTGCATGTGCGGCCCCTTTCCCAGACAGTGCATGTGCGGCCCCTTTCCCAGACAGTGCATGTGCGGCCCCTTTCCCAGACAGTGCATGTGCGGCCCCTTTCCCAGACAGTGCATGTGCGGCCCCTTTCCCAGACAGTGCATGTGCGGCCCCTTTCCCAGACAGTGCATGTGCGGCCCCTTTCCCAGACAGTGAATGCACAGGTGCCCAAGGCCCACTGGGAACTATAGTTCCGAGGTAAGTATTCAAGTTTTGTAACACTTTGCCTCAGTGTCATGTGTTAGGGAGGGAAAAGATACCTGGAGGCCTGGACTGGGAAGTGTGTGTAAGAGAGTCTGAGATAGATAGAGAGAGAGAGCAAGAGAGCGAGTGTGAGTGTGTGGTCTGAGTGTGTGTGAATGTGCTTGAGTTTGTGTGCATGAATGTGTGTGTGTAAGTGTGAGAGTGTGTGTGTCTGAGAGTGTATGTGCGTGAGTGTGTGGTGTGAGTGTAAGTGTGTGTCAGTGTGTGTGTGTGTCTGTGTGTGTGAGTATGTGTGTGTGTGTGTGTGTGTGTGTGAGTGAGTGTGTGTCTGTGTATGTATGTGAGTATGCGTGTGTGTGTGTGTATATGCGTGTGTGTGTGTGAGTGAGTTTGTGTGAAGAGCTGAAGATTATCTCAGTAAATCAATGGTTTGAAGGAGGCAACACTGAGAGTTGAAGAGAGTTCATCCAATGAAAAACTCACTCTAATCAGATGTAAAGAAGGTCTGGTGCAAATATACCCAGAGTGTTTTGATGAGATGATTGGATGCTTTGAAGATGTTGAGTATCACATCACTATTGACCCAGCAGTGAAACCTAGTGATTCATTTCCCCATGTAAAGTCCCAATAGAATTAAAAGGAAAGCTTGAAATAGGGTTCCAAGAGATGGAAGAAAAGAAGATGAAACTTGATGAGGAACCTTTGCTGTTGACAACATCCAACACACCCCTTGGACGGTTCAAATTCCTGTGTCTACCTTTTGGGCTTAAAGTGAGCTTGGATTTGTTCCAGCAGGAAGTAGACGAGACATACAGGGGCTGCATAGGAGCAGTCAGCATAGCTGATGATATCCAGATATACAGTGTAGCTAAAAAAGATCATGACTACCATTTACATGAAGCCATGGAGAGAATCAGGAAAGCTGGGATCAAGCTAAATGCAAACAAATGCATTGTGAAAGTGGCAGAATGCCTGTTCTTCAGAATGGTGAACATACCTGACAGAATCAATCCAGCTCTGACAGAATCCTGGCTATCTCTGGGAAGGAAGCCCCAAAAGATAAGACAGTTGAGAATTTCCTTGGCTTGGTCCGATACATAAGCTCCGCCATACTGCACATGTCAGAGTACAAGGCAAACTTGCGGGAGCTGATGGAAGACGATGTGGAGTACCAGTAGTCAGAGTTACACAACAGGAGTTTCAACAAACTGAAAAAGGTAACATGTCAGGAGACAAGTCTGTCACATTACGACAGAGAGAAACCTGTCACTCTGCAAGTTCTGTCGAAGGGTCATGAGGACTCGAAACGTCAACTCTTTTCTTTTCCGCCGATGCTGCCAGACCTGCTGAGTTTTTCCAGGTAATTCTGTTTTTGTTTTTGTTTTGGATTTCCAGCATCCGCAGTTTTTTTGTTTTTAACTCTGCAAGTAGGTGCTTCTAAACAAGTACTGGGAACAGCCCCCGTACAAGAGGGAAAGCCAATAGCATTCGTATCCAAAGCTCTAACAACAACTGAGAGCAGACATGCCAACACAGAAAGAGAGCTTTTGGCAGTCATGAATGGATGTGAGAAATTCCATACATATTTCTAGGGGAGAAAGTTCATAGTGGAGAGTGATCATCATCCACTGGAGAAGATTTACAGGAAGAATCTGTGGAGAGAACCAGCAAGACTGAGGAGGTTACTCTCGAGGCTTCAGAATTACGATTTCACTCTGACAAACAAGCTAGGGAGAGGAATAGCCTATCTCAGTTGTAGCCACAGGAGGAAAACAAGATAGAAGAACTAGATGGAAAGATCCATCACCTAGTGAACGTAACAACTACTGAAACTGAGCCAAATTATACATGAGACCAGCAAAGACAAGAAGTTATAGATGGTTTCTCAACCAGTGATCCAGGGATGGCCTGATAAGATACTGCAAACACAGTCACAATACGGCAATACTAGTCTGTCAGAGATGCCATCTCACTGGAAGATGGTGTTCTGTTAGCCAGATCCAGAATAATCAAATCCAAAACAATGCAGGAAGAACTTCTCCAGAAGATTCACAAAGGCCACATGGGATTGGAGGAGTGTAAGCTCAGAGCCAGATCAGCTATGTACTGGATAGGTGTACACAAAGACATTGAAAATATGGTGTCTACAGGCAGTGTATGCCAGAAGTACAGAAAGACACAGCAGAAAGAGAGGAAGGTAGCCACTCAAATATCACTCAGACCATGGCATCCTGTGGGAGCCGATTTATTCACACACATTCAAGAATGGTATCTCTTTTATCTGGAAGATGAAATACTTAAGAGCCACAGCCATCATCTTAGCAGTGAGAGTTCTGTTTGCTGAGCAAGGGATTCCTGAAAGATTGATATGTGACAATGGCACCTAGTATACATCCAGGGAAGTGAAGGAATTCACTGAACAGTATGGGTTCAACATCATCACCTCATCACCACATTATACCCAAGGACATGGAGTCAGAGAAAGACACATCCAGATGGTCAAAAGAACCCCAGCGAAATGCCAAGAGACAAAGGAAGAGCCAAACCTTGCCTTATTGTCACTCCAATCCATGCTTCTCATGGCCGATATGAAGTCACCTACAGAGTTTCTGAACGGAAGAAAATATAAGACTACTCTGTCAAGCAAAATACATCCTCCAAGTGACCAGGAGGAAGTGAGAGAACAACTTACTGAAGCACAGGAAAGAGGAGGTCAGCATTTCAACTAACACGCAAAATCCCCATCTGAGCTGTTCAAAGCACAAAATGTACAGCTACAGGATCCAGTTATGAATAACTGGAATCCAGCAAAAGTTGTTGTTGAAGCCGAGACACCAAGGTCTTACGTAATTGAGACCGAAACCGCTAAACAAATGAGGAGAAACAGCGTCCATACTTGACCTATACCGGAGCTGGAAAAACAGAAAAGACCAACTACAACACCAGGAACATCAAAATCCAGGGAAACAACATTAACAACATCACTAGCAAATGAGACAGCATTAGCAACAGCAAGAACGACTCCTGCAACACCAGAGACAAGACACACAACATCACCTGTGCAGTGTGTCAACTCACCACCCAGAACAATGAATGTCAAACCTACAAGATGGACCCACAACATCCTACCACCTAAGCAATACTGTGTATAATACTTTTCAAAAAGAATACACAAAAAGAATGAGTGAGTGTGTGTCTGTGTGAGTGTATGCGTGTGTGTCTTAGTATGTGTGTCTGCCTGCGAATGTGTGTGTGTGTGTGAGAGCGTTTGTGAGTATGTGTGTGTGTGTGTGTGTGTGTATGTGTCTGTGTAAGCGTGTGTGTGAGCGTCACGAAAGTACAATAATTCTCAGAATATTATTGTGAGTTATTATAAAAGTAGGTTAATAGTGGGGTTTGGATAGTTTCTCTATGTGTCTGGAATTTGATTAAATTTGGGACAGCTGGTCTGGGGGCTTTGACTTAACAAAAGAAGCTAGGTTTGAAATGCTAAATACGTAAACATGGCTGAAGTCTTAGAATGTAAGGTGAGGAGAATTTGCATTTTTAGATGAATCAGGGCAGTTTGAATTTCAAAGAGATGGTAGGAAGTTTAAACTTCCAGAGAAGCTAGGCCATGCAGTGTGTTTATTTTTCCCAAAGTTTACTGACAATATTAGCACCATGAAAAGATTTATATTATGGGAAAGTTAAAGTTCTAAAGACATATGGGAGCAATGGAATTTACATTAAAAGGGAGAAACATGTATAAAGGAGAATGAAGCTATGTGTCAGGGAAGGCATTGTAAGATCCAACAGAAGTGTGAGAAGCCTCCAGTATTTGTGCATTAAGCTGCTGTCTACAGAAACCGAAGGTGGGAAAAGCCATTTTGAATTCTACTGACCAGGGTATTGTGTTAACTTGCCTGGATCTGTTTAAAATCTATATTTTTTTACTGTTGCTTTAATGGGGGTGTAATTGGAAGCCAGATTAATTAATTAATTTAGGAGTTATTACCGTAGTAATTTGTAGACCTATGTATGTGCTTGAAACCTTTTATTTTGTTAATAAATGTTTAATTCAGTTTTTAAAAAAAAATCTCTTGGTGGACTTATTGCTTCTGAATTCAGGGCACGCATCTCGAAATAAATACAAATTGAAAACCATTGTAATCGTGTGATCAAGTTTCCCTCGTGCATTTGATCCCCTGGCACACATCATCTGCTACATCATAACAGTGAGTCTGTGTGTGAGTGTGCTTGTGTGTATGTCTGTGTGTGCGTCTGTGTGAGTATGTGTGTGTTTATCTGTATGTGTGTGTGTGAACGTGAGCGTGTATGTGTGAGTCTGAGTGTGTGTGTGTGTGTGTGTGTGTGAGTGTGTGTGTGAGTGTGAGTGTGTGTGTGAGTCTGAGTGTGTGTGTGAGTGTGTATGAGTGTGTATGCCAGACTGAGAACAGGATCAGGATCTGCCTTTCATGGTTCAATTGCCTATTGATACTCATGGTCAAGACTTCCAAATGATCACTTGTGAGAATTTCTGATGGATTCTGGAAACTGTGTAAGGCATTGGAGGCAGAGTCATCCTTGTTTTCAAATCTCTCCTCGACCTTTCCTATCTCCTTGCCACAACCCTCCAGATTTCTGCACTCCTCCAATTCTGACATCTTGTACATCCCAATTTTAATTGCTCCACCATTGGTGACATGCCCTCAGCTGCCTGGGTTCTATACTCTGTATTTGCTTCACAAAATCTTTCAGCCTCTTTCTCCTCCTTTAAGATGTTCCTTAAAACCAATCTCATTGACCAAGTTTTTAAGCAGCTGTCTGTTCATGTGAGTCAGTGTTAAATTCTATCTGATAATCGTTCCTGTGGGACGTTGCATTATGTTAAAGATGTTATATAAATGCAAGAAAGAGCATAGAGAAAGAAAAACGTTCTCCATTCTGTGAGTTCTGCACACTGTGGAAAAGCTGAGTCTATAAGTGGACAGAATTATATATCATGATATTAAAAAAAATGCTTATACTTGAAATGCAATGCCTGGTATAATGGAATAGAACTGGAGGTTAAGTGGGATCACCCTGCACAATGCGATTTGTTATTTTAACAGCAATTGGATGATTCACTGACAAATACTCTTCTTTCTTGCTGTTTTCCATTGGCATATTTATTGGGGGCCTGAAATACCCACGATGGAAAAAGGAATAAAAGAATATGTTGATGAGGGTAGGCAGGGGTGAGAGACAAACCTGAACCTCTTTATTTTCTCACTGTCTGTCCATAAACAGAGGTATTTTAATTTTTGAAATAGGCTATGACATGACAAATCCCCTGTTTGTGAGGTTAATTTTTAAAGTCACTCGCAGCAAACTCTTTAGGGTTAAATTAGAAGTATAGTTTATTCACACATTCACAGGGAATAGTCACAACTTCATACACACATAGAAACACACAATAAAATGATTGGAGAGAAGAGTTTTTACAACTATTAATTACTTAAAAGTAAAAGAACCACAGATGTGGATATCAGTACACATGATTGCCAAAGGCCAGAAAGTCAGAGTCTATTGAGGGTTCCTTCACAGAGGAGTCACAGTTCAGGGGTGTTCAGCTAGCTGATGCAAGAGTTGCAGAATTTCTTTAAAGTTGGTGGTGACGAAGTGAGATGGTTGGTATACAGAGACTCGGTCTGCTCAGCAGGCAATGGCAGGAATCTCCCAGAGCAAACAGGCTCTGAGGAAGCTTAGACATGATGCAGGCTATTGGTCAGACTGGAGTCCTGCTTTGATGTTTAAACAGCTGACTGGGTTGTGAGTCTAGAAATATAATATTAAAACTTTCCAAAGTCCAGAAGCTTAGGTCATGTGATGTTGCCATTAATGAGTCAGTTACAGGCTAACAAGTAGTTTCTAACTCTCTGGTCAAAATCGATTGTTCACCTTCAGAGGTAGATGGTGGCTATTAATGCCTCTGTAGGTATAAGAAGTTTCGATGGTGCTCCCTTTGTTATATAACTAGGCTAGGTGACAGGATTGTCTGCTGGTCTCTGGTTTTGTTGATAGTTAAGTGTCCGCACAATGAAAGGTGTGACATTCTACAATGATGAGGGTTGAGCTTTTGTCTTGTAACTGCTGTTGGAAGTTTCTAGAAACTGTAGTCAACTTGTGTATCATGTGACCTGTAGCAGCCAATTTTTGTCCACTTTTAAAATAAGCAAAAAGACATGGTTTGATTTAAACAGTTATAATGATCTCATTCATCTCTTAAGGATATGACAATGAGCTGCGACGTAGAGGGGAGGAGCAAGCGGCGTGGGGCATAAACACCAGTGTGAGCTGAATGGCTTGTTTCTGTACTGCACGTTCTATAGAATACAGCATAGAAAGAGGCCATTCAGCCCTTTTCTGCCTGTGCTGATTCTTTGAATAAACTTTCCAATTGGTCTCACTCTCCTGGTCTTTCTTCACAGCTCTGCCAATCTTTCCTTTTCAAGAATTTATCCAATTCCCTGCTGAGTTCTGGTGAGGCATTACTGAGGCTTGACTGGGGAGATGGTTTAACTATTAATCCTGGAATGGAGGGGGCAAAGGGAACAGATCCCTACTGTCTGGAGAGGTAAAGACTGGTGTCACTGGTCTCCATGGGCAGGACTTTTTGCTTGGCGTGTGGGCAGGTGCCCGACATGCCTGAGTGTAAAATAGCACGCAATGACATTGGGCAAGTATCCCATGGGCATAGCGCACTCACACAATATTTCGGTTGGCAGGCGCGGGAGAGAGTCAGCAGTGCACCAGGTGACAATAAAGAGGCCCATTGAGGCCACTAATGTATTAATTAACCTGGACTTTCCACTGCCCGTCCAACATTATGGTTGACAGGCGGGTGAATCGGCCAGGCGGCATTTGGATTTTTGAGGAAACCTCATCCGATGTGTGTACATTTTTTCTGCATTTTAAAATCTTTATTTGATGGTTTTAAATTCCTCAGCTCCCTGAGACAGCTGTCTGCCTTCAGGGAGCTTTCATTCCGCGCTCCCCTGCGCCGACTTCAGTGCTTGTCCTCCTGCTGCTCCCACCCTGGTAGCGCTGAGCCTTTCATGCCAATTAATGGCCAGCCAGTGTGAAATCACAGTCGGGGGGCTGATCGCGGGAGGCGATCATAGTTCCCTGGCCGCTCCTGGGCTTGCTCGCCCTCCCGATGACCTCAAAATTCTACTCCATGTGTCTGAGAAAACCTTTGGGGCAAATGTCCAGCAGGATCCATGTGTGAGGCTGCCACCCGAGAGACTGCAATGTTCAAACCCACTGTGGGTCACGCAGATGCCGCTGAGGCTCTTGTTGCTGCCCAGGTTATTGTAGAAGCTCGATACCAACGGCCTGTTTCGCTGATAAACTGCCTTTGTTTTTTTGGGGTTTAAGTGTGTTTGGAGGGAGGATAAGGAGGAGTGCAGGAGGTGAGGAACTCATCAGGTCCTGAGGTTGTTGCTAAAATGTAAGTGGGAGATGCTGCAAAGTGTTTCAAAGGAGCCGCAGAGAGGCTGCATTACCTAAAGTGGTGCGGAATTAAATGAAACACTTATTGGAAGGTGGAACCGTTGGGGAGCTACTACAAACTTTCAAATAATTCTTCAACAAGCTGCACTGGAATGCTGAGAGTACATCTTCCCCACACAAGTAGAACAGTCTGAACATTTCTACGTGGCTGAGACTGAACTAATGGAAAAGGATCATCAGAATTATTGAAGACAGGCTTGATAGGGGTATTAGCATGGACTTAAAGGATTAACAATCAAATTTTCTTTCAGTGGGCTTTCCTTATAGAGAGGAGGTGTCAGGAGAGGAAAGCAATGCTTCTGATGTGAGAGAGGCTTGTGTAAGGAGATGAGTGACAATAATGACATTGGCCGCCAGTGATTAAAGTCCTACTTTAGCAGCAAGGTAAAGGGATCCATTAGCTGTTGTATAGAAAGATGAATGTTGATAAAACCTGTCCTTCAAAGAGGCTTAGACCTGTTACATCTGAAAGGCTAATGGAAGCATCTTTGGAATACTATTTACATGAATGGGCTGTCTTCAAAGGATTCAGGAGTAGAGATATTCATATCTTACCTGTGATATCTACTTTCATTTAGGCAAGATATAGTATATAAAGGAGATTGGTTTGTAATTGTTCCGTGGAATTGAAAGATGGCACTTGAAGCTGAGATGCACAGTCTTTCTTAATTGAAACCAATTATTAATAATGTCTGCTCCATATACTGACACCACAAAATATCTCTTAGCCACACGAAATGGGTTTCTGTGAATAATAAACAAGAGAGCTGAACATTAACCAAGTGAATGTCTGGGCTTTTAGAAAATTAAAGAAATGGATACTGGCAGCCAAGGAAAGAGAACTGAAGGTTAAGAGAGAAATATAAATAAAGGTTTAAATAGGAATAAGGATGTTAATGGCTGTTGTACCAATGCAAAAAGCATTTGGAATAAACAACCAGAATCAGATGCAGACAGTTAGTGGAAACATGGAGAATATTTGACATTGCGGAAGTAGAGCTGTGAAGGGGAGACAGAGTGAAATGGAAAGATTGGTTTGTTAAGCCAGGATTGTTAAATCAGAAAGGACTGGGTTGACCAGAGCAGTTAGGAACTCTCTGTCAGTCCTGGGTCAGCAGGAATCATGCTAACCTGTAGACTTGGACAGGATATACAGAAGAGTTCCAGACAGCTTTACATTTTGTCTCAACACCCTTCCCCTGTATGACCAGACAACACAATTAGCCCGAAACATCGGATACGAAGTGTCCTGACAGGTGGTGCCTGTGGGATGATACTGCATCTGATGAGCCCTCATTTTATTTCTCCTCCGAACCTCTCCCTCATTCCCATGTCTCCATTACTGTCTCTCCTCCCCAGCCCTCTATCACTCTCTCCTTCTGATTCTCCATCAATCCCTAAACCTCCCAACCTATCCATCACACTCTCTCCTCTCCACCTCTCCACCAGTCTCTCTTCTCCCTACCTCTCCATCATTGTCTCCTCCCCACCCCTCCATCACTCTCTACCCTCCCCACCTCTCCATCACTCTCTCTCCTCCTCACCCCATCACTCTCTCTCCTCCTCACCCCATCACACTCACTCCTCCTCACCTCTCACTCTCTCCTCCCCACCTCTCCATCACTCTCTCTCCTCCTCACCCCATCACTCTCACTCCTTCTCACCTCTCACTCTCTCCTCCCCACCTCTCACTCTCTCCTCCCCACCCCTCCATCACTCTCTCTCCACTCCACCTCTCCATCACTCTCTCTCCTCCTCACCCCATCACTCTCACTCCTTCTCACCTCTCACTCTCTCCTCCCCACCTCTCCATCACTCTCTCCATCCCCGTCCCTCCACCACTGTCTCTCCTCCCCACCCCTCCATCAGGCTCTCTCTGCCTCAAATCTCCATCACTCTCTCTCCTCCTCACCCCATCATTCTCACTCCTTCCCACCTCTCACTCTCTCCCCACTTCTCCATCACTGTCTTCTCCCCACCCCTCCATCAGCCTCTCTAGTCCCCACCTGTCCATCACTCTCTCCTCCCTACCCCTCCATCACTCTCTTCTCCCCACCTCTTCATCAATCTCTCTCCTCCCCACACCTCTATCACTCTCTCCTCTCCAGCTCTCACTCTCTCTTCTCCCCACCTCTCACTCTCTCTCTGCCCCACATCTCCATCACTCTCTCTCCACCTCACCCCATCACTCTCGTTCCTTCCCACCTTTCTCTCTCTCCTCTCCACCCCTCCATCATTCCCTTCTCCCCACGTCTTCATCATTCTCTCTCCTCTCTACCTCTCACTCTCTCTCCTCCCCATCTCTCACTCTCTCTCCTCCCCACCTCTCCATCACTCTCTCTCGTCCCCAACTCTCCATCACTCTCTCGTCCCCACCTCTCTATCACACTATCTCTCTCCTCCCCACACCTTTATCACTATCTTCTCCCCACCTCACTCTTTCTGCCCCACATCTCCATTACTCTCTTTCCTCCTCACCCCATCACTCTCACTCCTTCCCACCTCTCACTCTCTCCTCCCCACCTCTCCCTATCCTCTCCGCCTCTCCACCACTGTCTCTCCTGCCCCCCAACACTCTCTCCTCCCCACCCCTCCACCACTCTCTCTCCTCCCTACCTCTCACTTTCTCTCCTCTCTACCTCTCGCTCTCTCTCCTCCCCACTTCTCCATCACTCTCTCTTGTCCTTTGAAACACTCTTTATAACCTACCTATGCTTAACAGTGAAATTCCATTCCCATATTGCCC